>NW_024582064.1:450530-887633 GCF_017639235.1 Corvus kubaryi | reverse complement strand
TCCTCCTATTGTACTGGCACAACAACTTCTGGATCAGGGAACTGATCCAAATGAAACAAAACCACCAGGAAGAAATTGGTTGGCTTCTGGACTGGGCTTCCAAGGCAGCTACACAACATAAAAGCAACATGGAGGCAGGAATGTAATTTGGGACAGACAGAGGCAAGCTAAAGACTGTCGCAGACCTCAGATGTACAGGCGGACTTATAAATGGAGCTTCCACTAATGAAGGTGAACACTTTCTTCTATATCTTTTCCTAGACTCAAATATTAAGCAACCTTCATGGCATCTGCTGCCTTTTTGGGACCCTAGGTTAGTCCAGACTGCTGTGGGTGCTTACCATGCCCTTTGACTGAGCCATACCACAGCTCAGTGGGGACAATGGGCATTACTGATCTGATGTCCTCATTCTTGCTCTGTACACAGTGTCAATGGACACAGAAGATGTGAAACAGAAAACAAACAAACAAATGAGATTTAAATTTCCTCCTTGATTCACAGAAGTTTTGTACATCACTTTTTGCAATTTGCTGTGTAGAAACACATTGTATTTCACTTCTCAATGTATGGAAAGGAGGAACAGATTTATAACAGAAAAACTTCCCTGTCCATTCAGAGTCTGGCAGGAGTCTGGTAGGTGTATGCAATAATCCAGAGCACATTTTTAGTGCCAGCTATGTTTCACTTGGTGACTCTTTCAAACCACCAATGCTATGTTGGTGTCAGTATTTGTCCCAAACAATCCAGGAACTCAGCTCATTGGAAGCTTCAGTCCATGATTATTACTTAGTGCAACATCCACACAAGATTTTAATAGGGCCACCAGGACTTATGTCACACGCCAGGCACATGGGAGCCAATCTGCTCAGTCTTTAACTAGGTGCCATCCGTATTCTCTCTCTGGGACAGTATTAGGACTTGTTAATGCAAGTGTTAATAACTTTCTGTACTAATTAGTATCTAGGGAGTTTTTCCACCTTCTCCTCCCCATTTATATTCTGCCTAAAAACCCCCACTATTAATAGCAAGGAGGAACAGTCAAATGGTTACAAGACAACAGTGGATCAGATTCTTATCATGCACTTTCATCCACTTCCAAAGGCTGACAGTTCTTCACAAAGACATTTTAGAAATAGACAGCTCAAAATAATTACCTGAAAAGTTATATTAATAGATTTAATGAAGAGCTATCAGAGAGATTTGAAAGGGTCCTAACAGTCATGATGAGCTGTATGTTGGCAGGGTTTTATGGAAAGAACAAAATGAGAGGCAGAAAAGGAACTGCTATTGTCTAGACTGCCCACACTGTTTACAGTGTGCCGAACTCTGTGGACTTTGCAGGTGATATGACACCTTGGGGGAAGGTTTGTAGTTTTTCACACTGAAAGTCCTGCCCATGTGTGCAGTAGAATTACTTATGGATCTTCCTCCAACTACAGAGATAGTACTAGTGGGATTTCTGAGGCCCTATGCAGTGGGATGAGACATCCCACTGAATGGAATATAAAAGCTTGTCTAAATTGAAAAACTGGAAGTATTTATGAAGGGAGGGCAAAGACAGCACATTATTTACTGCAGAAATTAGTAAGTGCTTGTGGGACATAAATGACCATGGGTGCTATAAAAGAATAAAAGTGTCACCATATGTTTAGAATATCTAGCTGCCACTTTCCCAGAAAACTACCTTTTTTACCCGTATCATTCAATCCCAGCTGAGCCTGACCCAAAGAATATTGCAATGGCCTCCTCAAATCCTAAATCCACCCTCTGAAGCTGGTGTAGCTCAGAGCTCCCTCAAGTTCAGATCTTAGCCAAGTCCAGCTCACACTCATATCATATGTAGAGCAGGAAATTCCACCTGCACTGAGATTTACAAAAATGTTAACATTTTGCATAACTCATTTCTAAAAATTAGGCACCACAGATTGTTATTATGCATTATGTGGAAAAAGATCCTTAGGTGGTCTTCTTTCATATGCTCTGGAGAGCTGAAAAAGTCAGAGCAGTAAACTCAGCTGACATGAACTCCTATCTGTTTCACACTATTTTTCCCCCTCCACTCACCCTTTCTTTTATTTTTTCCAAAACTCCAGTTTTTCACTTTTTCCATCAATACCTTTTCAGCAACCAGTTACAGAAATATAGTACAAGATGCTATCCCAGGATCCTACACAATATCCCACCACAGAGAGAAAACAGTCACTAAGACTAAACACCAAACAGACTTTGGGCTGTGGATATGCCCAAGCGACCTGATGAAGGCTTGGCTCTTGGTAAAAGGCAGCTGAGAGAAACTGATGGTCCATTTTTAAGTGCTCAGTGCTACTAAACAGGAGATGCTTCATTTAGCAAGGAACCCTAGGGCTTACTCCCATCCAGATGTTCATAGTACACTAGATTTCTGAGGGTCCTACAGATATCAGGAGCATGGGGAGCAAAAGAGAGGGAGAGAAGGCGAGATGTCTGCTGAGCATACAGACAGAAATAAGAAGAAATGCACTGGCTGAGTTCCAGAAATTAGTATCTGACCCCACTGAAGTAAGCAGGAGCTTTGCCACCACGGAGAGAGAATTTTACCCAATGTGAACAGTATTCTGGGAATACCCTCCCTCCAGACACACTGTGGGAGGTCTTCTGGCTCTGAATAATCACTAAAACCACAGGAACAGAAATTAAGCCCAAACCAAGACAATACCAGAATGATTAATCAACAGACAAAAAAGAATGTAACAACAATGAAGTGAAAAGTGTTGCAGAAGTGGGTGGAAAGAAGGTGGCAAGTCCTTTACCTCCTGGACCACTGAACTTTGTGAGGAACAAGGAAGGATGCAAGGACTTGTGCTGGGTGCAAGAGGCCACGTCAAGTCTGCACTGGAGTCTCAGAGTCTGAACAGATTCAATAACAGGGGAGAAAAAAGTTGTAGTGCAGATTCAGCCTTGGAGTAGGCTCCTGTCACTAATACTATATAAAGAGGCCAGAACCTAGCAACTTCAGCAAAGATTTCTAGGAGCAATCAGCATCGTCACTTACAAATTCCCAGGCAGACTAGTTCACAGAAAGGGCACACTCAGCAAGCTCTGCAGTTGTGTAACTGAGCATTCTGGATATGAGAAATACGATAAACAGACACAATGCCTATAAAGTTCCATCTACTCTGACAGCTATGACCCAGTAATTTAGCCTACAGCTGCCCTCTGATTTAGTTAGCATGTGGATTCATAGCACAACTACATATAAGGTCCTGGATGTTCCCCTTTCACTGACTTAAGAGTTCAGGTTGCCCACAATGCCAAGTTCTACCTTTCAGACTGCCTGAATCCTCCAAATTCACATGAGGCAACTAGAGACTCAAATTCCCGTAACGGCTGGAACTCAGCCCCTAACTCCCAACCAAAGGACTCTTCTTTGCTGCAGCTCTGCTACAAAAAGAGACTAAGCGGCTTTTCTACTACAAATAGACCACTACATAGTAGTACAAACTACTACAAAATGGACCACCCTGGATGTGGTGATGACAGCAGGGAAACTCGCACATCCATCACTGACAAACATTCAAGTATTGCATTGCCCTCTAGATGAGAAATCCAGATGAAGAGTCATGTCTATATGTCAATGATGAATGAATGACAGCAGCTAACTAAACGTTAAACCAGATTTCCCTGAGTGACCATATGACAACCACAGCACAGGCAGGCATACATCTGCATTTGGAAGGTCCCAAGGTGCTTCGAGCCTCCCTCAGGACTTCTTTCCTCTCAAAACAACTGGAAACGCCTGCTACCCCACCCACCCCTCTGACAGTGTGAGGTTCACAACCTTCACAGAGCTCAGGCCATCTGCCAGTTTTCTCTCTCTGCTCTCTTCTCCTGCTCTCTCTCACATAACCAGGGCAAAACCCATCTCACAGTCCTTCCCTAGGCATGGCCAGTCTCTTCAGGTGATGAAGATCTCCTGATGCTCCGTAGTTTGCTGTCTGTGTGCCTGGTCTTGGTGCAAATTCCTTGTCCATGGGCTCTGCTGTCAGCCCTCAGGATTGTCCAGTCTTCAGGTCTACTGTCCAATATTATCAAGGGTAAGGGGAAAAATGGAGGATAAGGTGGAAAACAAAGGGCACCAAGGCAAAATAAAGCATCTTTGTAGGCCTTGCAGTATCCTGCTGGCTCTGAGCAAGCTTTTCACCCAGTTACTTAACTTAGGTGGCAACTTGGAAAATGAATTACAAATGTGTTCGTTCCTTCTGCAGACTCTTGAAACAAATCTGGAGGGAAGAGAGTGCCTGGAGAGTTACTGAGCTCTTGTGCTCCCTGGCAGCCTCAACACCATTGTTACCCCTGGTGAGAAAGCAGAAGAGCTGTTTCTCAGCCTGACAAGATCCTGTGATGAAGGGCACAGACTGCCCCTCATGTTGGGCTTTGGACCAGGCTGCAGGCTTTTCCCAGCATGTGTCATGCAGCTGTGTGCCTAAGGGCCACCCCACATCCCTCCTTCCCAGCCTTAACAGTGTGGATCTTCCAGAGAACTGTGGGGCAAGGATCATTATCTGTGAGAGGAATTACTTGCTTCTGGAGTGCTAAAGGGCAGAGCAGAGACCAGCACTTAGCCCAGTCTTTATTACATTGTGGTACCATCTTTCCTTTGTTTTTTAAATCAGCCTCAAATGCATTTAAAAACAATTACTGGAAGGAACAAAATGCCATCTTGTTCTGAACAGCTCTTGCCAGCACTCAAGGAGACTTGAGAAAGCTGAATGCCCCCAGCTGACGGGCTGGCCATGGAAGATGGCTGGGATTATAACCTTGCTGCTCACCCCTTGCTGGATCCAGAACTTAGACCATAAAAGGACCAAACCTGAAACCAGAACTTAATCCACAAAACAGAATGTAAAAATCCATTTCTGGGTCACCTGTATCTAAGGTCACAAGTCCAGTGTTTCTAGAAGTTATGTTCACTGCCATGACACTGGCTGCAATATGAGAGAAAATGGGATATCAAGTCTCTCCACAGAGTAAGAAGAGTAATGTAAAATCATTTCAGCCTAGCTCCATCATGTCTCTCCTACCTTTTACACATCATATTATTACTTGTCTTCTTTTTCATTCCCAGTCCCATAGCAGTACCTAGAAATCATTGAAAATGTATATTTTTTTCCAGAGTCTACACAAACTCTACACACAAATCTGTATTTTGGCACATTCTTCTACCTACCTTCAAGTATATCTGATGATTTTCTAAAATAGTCTTGTCAATACACCAACTAGTATCAAACCCATAGGTATTTTCTACTGATCTGCTATTTTACCTACAAGTGAGAATTTTAGACTAGCACAGTCCTCACTCAAAACAGCTGACAACATTCCTTTTAAACTCTCAGAAGCAGATTTTCAACAGAGAACATAATTTTTAGGAACAGAGAGACATGCAGACATTTTGAGAATTACTTATTCAAATGGTACCTCTTACACCCCTTACACAAGTGAAAACTAAAGACACTGAAAACTTGTAAAATTCTCCTTTTGTTTTTGTACAAATCATCAGTGTTGTTTCACTGCACTCAAGCTTTCAAGTACAGGAACTCCGACCATCAGTCCAGTACAGCAGAACGCATGATAATGAAACTTACTTACCCTGTAGATTCCTGCTGGCCTTAAAATAAGGCCATTGCTCCAGAGAAAAGCCCTCAAAGGCCATGCACTAGAGATGGATTTGTGGTTGGGATTTCTAGACATTTATTTCAGTGCAAATCCTGCCAGAAATTGGAACTTACTGCTTGTTGTGAAGTTACCCTCGCCAGCCTGGGGAAAGGAGTCTACGTCTTGGATGACTTGTAGCACTCCCACAGTCTGGGCTGGGGGATCCAGGGCCACTGAGCTCTCATTCACGGTTATGTCGCTGGCTCCCGTGATCTGGTTGGTTGGTGGTCCTCCTATGGATGCTTCCAAGTCTGGAGGTGTATCATCCATGCAATCTGCATTTGGCTAATGGGAAAAAAAAGGAAAAAAATGGAGCTCCTATCTGCTAAAAACATTACATTTACTTCTTTCTTCTTCTTCAGATTTCAGTATTGAAAATGGCAACATATAATGAATAAACACACAGAGTTTGCCTTCATGTACTTAAAACTTAATACAGTCTGTTGGAAGATAGACCCAAAGTATGCCATGGAAACATTGAGTATTAAACTGTATCACCTACAATTGCTAAACATTCTTATTTATACTTCTAAGAGAGTTTGGGAATGTGCACATTAAAAAAAATAACTCACTTATTGGTATGATCTGCTCAACATAGGGATATTGCTCAATCAGATCACAAATGTAAACAGGCAGGAGCTGAAGGGGAATGATTATCCTTTCCTGAAATATACATTTTACAGAGCCAATATCTGAGCTTACAGGAATAAGAATTCAAGGGACCTGCCTGTGGATGCATCTATGCGTGTGGTACAAAACTAGAAGCTAAAGCTGTTTATAAGACAAGTTTCTAAACATCAAAAGATCATTTCCTTTGCTAATACTGTATTTGCTACAAAATACAATTATAAGGAAAGAAACAAACACACTATAACGGGAAACTGAAGAGCATTATTCGATTCACAGCCTTTCTTGCTATGTGAAGCAAGACCAGTGACAGAGAGACATAGCAAGACTGAGCTGCAATATGTGGACACCTTGTTAAGTTAGGAAATATTGATTTGTTTCCATTTATCTTTATTCTCCAGGAACCAGACAGCTAGTCTGGATCAGTTACTTAGGTTTCCTCTAACTTCAGTGGTTTGAGACATTTTTGCTGTGTGATTCATCCCCTACCCCTAGGTATGAATTGCTCCCTCTGCCTTCCCTCTGCTCAGCACTAACCAGAGACAGGGCTCAAGCTGCTAGACTGGAAACCCAACATCCAGATGGCCATTGTCAGAGGAGGTGTACTCTGGTGGATCTGATTTTTATTCTACGCTTAGTTGTCTCACATGCCAAGACACTTCAGAAAATCTCACTACCTGCCTATCTCCAACAGGAGGCACCAAGCAAAATATGATACAGCAAAGGCTTAAAGAGAGATTTAACTTTAAACACAAGAGAAATCCCCTTGAATTCAAGCACAGAAGGTTACCATATGTTTACTCCTTTTTTTTTTTTCCAGACTCAGGAACTTAGCACGTTTTCTCTTTTTTCACACATTTCCTGTCTGATTGTTGTCACCTCTTAAATATTTTTTTCACAAATGTTCCTAATGAAAAAGACAGGCAATTTGAGTAGTCTTGTATCCACAAACTGAAGTTTGGAATGAAAACTAGAATTGTTGTTGTCTGGCTCCAGTCTAATCCACAAGCAGCAAGAATGCCTCAGAATTGGGATAAAAAAGGAACATTCAACTATAGCATGAGGAAACTCATTGAATTTGTACTTTTCCAAGTGAAGTACCAATCACTTATCTGTAGGACAGGGATCCAAAATTATCCCTTAGATCTATCACTCTTTCCCTCACTCTTAGCTATTATAAAACAATCTTTTCATAATTTCATTTTAATTTAATTTACATTTGATGGCAGCATATATTAAAAACAAAAGGTCTATTTTTCTCCTATAGTAAAAACTATTTCAATTTTTCAGGGGATCAGTTGTCTATCCTTTGTTCTGATTCCAGTTATTCCTAGAATGGGGTTTTATCACAAACTTTTAAACCTTTTAAAGAGGGGGATTATAATTGAAAGCCAAACCAAACATTAAAGATGCAAAAATAGTACTGCTTGATATTATTAATCCCTTTACTCCTGAATAATTTTTTAGTTGGAAAAAATGCCCCAAACTAAGCAGCATGCTATAAAACTAATTATATGAAACATAATAATAATAACAATTATATTGATATAATAGATATAATAATATCTTACATAATTATTATTATGTAATAAAATTTTTTAAAAAATATTATTGATCAGAAAAAAACCCCAAACCATTATTTCTTTGGCTGCCAGAGTGACCCAGATACATTTGCTACATTTAATTATATTGGTTTCACTCGTGCCCTGCATGTAAGTGCTTTCAGAGCACAATTCCACTAAAGTCAAGGGAAGGCTTTGTACTGACTTCTGAGGGCTTGGCTAAGGCTCTTAGTGAATAGCTTCAAGTCATACAATCCGCTGCCAAAAATGCATGTGACTGCATATCCAGCAGATGTTTGCAGAAAAGGGAGAGAAGCAGAGGGAAAATATTTTATGTGATATGATTGTCCCAATAGCAATGTAGTTCTTTGAAAGTGAAAGACACTTCCAACTGGTAATCCATTTCAAATATTGCAGGTGTAGTCTGAGCTGGATTTGCCAGCAAAGAGACAGTGGAAAAGGTCAGGCCAACCATTTGCTGGTAGGTAGTAAGTTAATAATCCTATGGAGTGCCGCGGAGAAAAGTGGAGGTGTTGGGGTGCCCAGCTACTGTGAAAATGAGTGCAGGAGTTTTGGTGCCTCATGGCTGCCTGGGAAATCTGAGCTTAGGGTAGATAATATTTGAAGTCTCTATTACAAAGTAAATGCAGAGTTTACTTGTGAATTGAATTGAAGCATTTAGATATTCGGGGTTTAACCAATCCTTTCCTGGAAAATCCCAAGTCTTCCAGCTAAATGAAGCACAGTATATCCACAGACACGCAAGCCAGGTCTTTAATAACAATCATAGGACAAACATGCATGTGGCAGGAAAAAAACCCCATAGCCTGTCATGGTAAGATTTCCTCATTTCCATCAGAGGCTGATGCCTGCCTAAGGCTTTTTCCTTCTTTTGTGTGTGGAAATTTCAGCTAAGAGGGCTCAGCAAGACCCAAGAATGTGGCTAAGGAATGACATTTTGCTTCATCCACTCTACAGAAATGTTTGCCACCTCTCACTGAGAAGCCCTAGAACTTTACAGGTTCTTTTAGGGCAACATCTTTTCCCACAGCAGCCTATGGACAATTGGCTAAGTGATGAGTCTCTAAAAACACCAGTTCATGTGTGCTGCTGGCTTTTTTGGCTCATGGGAGCACCAGAAAGCACACCTTAGGAAATGATGTCCACCCTAGGCTGCCCTCAGCTGGTGTTGGGCAGTGAGAAGGGTGAGGACAACATGATTTCTATGCAGATGGAAAACAGGTCCTGTGAGCTGAGCAGGAGATCAAAAGGACACAGGTTGGGCAGGAGGGGTTATGCAGAGGAGAAGCAGGAGAGAGCATAAGGTAGGAAAGCGATAAGCATGAGCTGAGGTGTATTTTAGAAAGAGAAGGTAGAAAAAAGAGAGGAAGAGGAGCAACTGATACCAGTATAGGAATTTTTAACTGTCAAGCTACCAGATGCTCTTAGACCTCCACTTCCTTTGCTGTCAGCCAGAGGAGACCTGACACAAAGGCTACCATCTACTCCAATTTCCCACGGACAGCAGCTCTTACTGTAAGTCACTTTGAGGGATAAGGCTCTCCCTTCATGAACCTATCCAATGATCCATGTATGCCAGTATGCCTCCTCCAAGAGAGGGCTGTTTTCAGCTTGTCTTAGAACAACCTGAAGGAAATTTTTACAGAAATTCATACAATAAAATCCCCTAAAAAAACTTTGCTAGCGGAACATTAACATCCAAGTGCTTTATTTTTAGTGTTAAGACAGACCAACACTAAAGCTGATTCGGAAATCTTAACTTGAACCAGTTGTTCATGTAGGTTACAGCAGCATCTTTAATTACATGCCCAGTACAATTATTTCCACAGAAGCTCCATGCAGAAAGCTCTCAGTGAGGAGAGCAGGATGGATGCCCATTCTGCTGTGCAGTACAGAGAAGACAGGGAGCTACAAGAAGGGAAACAATGGCTGTGGAAAGTGAATGGTGCTTCAATTGTTCCTGGCAATTAGGTACTTCTACACCTGCCACTACAGAGCTGTTCATATGCAGTGAAATCCAGCCATGTAAACCAAAACTTCTACACATGGCCTCTGGGCATGTTTTTTGTTCCACTAGCTGTGCCCAGCCTCAAACAGCCTGTGGACATGCTTAGCCTTCAGCAGCAGCCAGTGAAGCCAGTGAGAACTGTGTTCTGGATGTAAATTCTAACAGCACTAAACTTTCTGGGATGCCTTTAATATCTCACTGCAGCTCTCCAGAAAGCATTGGTCTGGTTTGTCTGTATCTCCTGATTATGAAGCTGGATAAAGAGCAAGTTAATGAAGTGCTTGGACAAAAATCTGAATGGGCCAGTGTGAGAGCAAAAATGGTATGGTGCTGTCAGATGCACAAGGAAGCCATGGAACAATACAGGCAGGGAGAAGAGGTGTCAGAACCCTGTGTAACTGCTCGTGGCAGGCCTGTGAGCTAAGACATGGAACCTGGGGAAATATTTCCGTATTTAAGTCGAGGTGCAGAGATGCTGAATGACAGAGATAGCCTTCATTCTGGTTTTTCATCTCAAATGCTGATTTTAACAGTTGCGTTTCGATGTGTTACCCTAGCTACAATGCCCTGCTTCTTTTTCCCCTTTGCATGTTTTTCGTTTGGATTATATTAGGTTTATTAACATATCTGCCTGCAACCTGCTTCCTAGTCTCCATGAAACGGAGTTCTCTGGGACTGGCTATACCAGCTCCCCAGTATGTTCACGTGAGCTGTTTTACTTTATATAGCTCTTTCAAATGTGAACTGGTGCATCACTGACTGAAGCTCGGGGCGGGGTATTTACAGCACTTGTTAATGCATCAGCTGGAGGTGTTTCATTATTGAACTTCACAAGCCTTGCATAGTGGGGGAGAGTGACTCACTCCTTCCTGGTGAAGCCCCTGAGCTTTGCGATAGTTCCAGTTGGGAAACTGTATGGCAGACCGGACAAACACTATCTGAATGCAAAGATGTGACTTAGAAAGATCAATTACTTTGGCAGTTTCTAACCACATTTGAATGTTCCAAATAATGAAGAGCTTAACAATTTCTTGTATGTCATGTGCTCCACCACATGCTTAGTAACCGGGAGAAATGGCCCTTAACTGGAGTTAGGAATGCAGATCTTGCTCCAGATAGACTTTAGGAGAAACCTGACAGAAAAGGACTTCCTTCCCCAGAACAAGCAATCAGTTGTCCTTGACAAGTATAGCAGAGAAAATTTTATTTCCAGACTTCCTGCTTTCATATTTGAACCGAGCACATGATTAAAAAAATAAATCCAGTTCTGAAAGCTATGTGAAAGATTCTATAAAACCACCATAACACCAGTGAACAATCTTCTGCTCCACCAAGCAGGCAACAAGACATGCACATCACAACACCCAACCAACCCTCATACACACAGTCTTCCTTGCTAATACAAGTGGGGTGCAGGAGAGAGGTAGAGTCAGACATTTCCAATTGTACTTCCCTTTATAAATCAATTAATTATTCAATAACATGGCAAAAAGAGTAAGATGGGAACAGACAGGCAAAGGCTAGGGATATACCCAGGTGGCTGGTGTTTCCCTTCTGCCCCAATGGGCTGCTGTGCAAAGTGCTTACCGGAATCCCTAGAGCTTTTAGAATATTCATTTTACACATGGGGCAGGTACGATGGTCTAGCAGCCAGGGGTCAACACAGGACTTGTGGAAAAGATGCCTGCAAAGAAAACCAGGATATCTTATTTCAAATGCACCACAGCACAATTTACCACTTAGTACCAGATGATACTGAATTCAGTTAAGTGAGAGTATTTCAACTCGTGCAGTTTGTGACCTCTGCAAGGACTGCAAAACTAGGTCCTATGCACACAAGGCTAAAATGATTCCTGCAGCAACTCAAATAGATGTGCACATTTCAGTGTGTTTGGAATAGAAGATCTACATAATTAGAGACTTAGGGAAAATATACAAAATGCATTAGCAAACCCCATATTCTTTAAATGTTAAAGGCTGTCAGTAAACAAAAGCTGCTTGCTGGTAAAGGTAAAAATCATGTTAGTTTTTCTTAATGGTTCTACATACAAACCTGATTACACATAATTTAAATGTGAAGCCATTGAGGATCTAGCATTTTTCGGGATAGAGGCATAAAGAAATAAAATGAATTAGAAAAAAAATATATATACTTTTCATTTAAACAGAAAAACCAGTACAATGCTTTTTAAAATATTCTCTCTGACTTCCCTGCTCTTTAGAAGCTGCCCATCAGAGAGAGCTCCTACACAATTCCCTGAAGGAATTGTTGCTAATCCTGTTCTGAGTCTGAAGTGACCACTAAGCAACTACCTGAGCTCCACAGCTGCTGGGCAGCACTTTTCCTAGACATTAATCAGGTGGAGGAACTGAAAGTTTCTTGTTTAGCTTTGCCTGATGCAAACTGATAATGACTGTAGAGATCTTTAGTGCGTGTACCTGACTGACTGTACTCTCTCTTGAGAGCATATTCTGTTACTTGGAATACTATGAAACATTTCTTCACCCAAAGGGTGGTCAGGCATTGGAACATGCTGCCCAGGGAAGTGGTATCTGAAAGCACTTAAAAGACGTGTGGATGTGGCATTTGGGGACTTGCCTTAGTGGTGGGCTTGGCAGTGCTGGGTCTGTTGTTGGACTTGAAACACCTAAATATCTGTATGATCCCAAGGCTCTGCCTGGAGCATGGCCCATACCAGCCTCTACGAGGAAATGCAATCTCTGAGAGCGCCAGAGTCACTTAATGTACCAAAGTAACTCTAGATATTTAACAGCTACTTATTCAGCTGAATGGGTCAGCAGACGTACTGTGTCACCACACGGCAAATTATTGCATTCCTGTGCTTTGTATCACTTCATACAACTATGGGAAAGAGCAAACGTTCTTGGAAGTTTGATCTAGTCTAATTATATCAGTTGGCTGGGGTATCAAACCTCATTTGATCCTGCATGTCAACGTGATTAATCAAATGAAGCATTGTGATATTTAAAGTTTGAGCCACTACTTTACTAAGGCTACTAAAGTTCACAGCTGGCCTTTCAAAGACGACCTGACCTAATGGATAACAACAAATGAACCAGATTTTGGTCTCTGTCCTGCTTAACATTTCCTTCCTTCCTTCTATCTTAGGAGGGGCATATTCAGCACATCATCAGACAAGCATTCTGAATTGGTGAAAGCATAAAGATACAGTTCTTAGGCATGTGTAATTTTACATTTAAAATTCTAACGAACAGATTTTCTTGAGTTTGTTAATTCATGGGGGATACTGAAAGTCTATGTCTTGCCTTTCAGCTACATGAAATAACGATGAAATTCTTGTCAGCGATTGGTTTTCTTTAATTATATAATCAAATTCATAAACAAATATGCTTATTGGCAAACACGTTTGTGCCAAAATAATCTGTCCATTTACAAAACCGGAGATATTTATTAATCTCTCAGAAAACAAAACAGATTTCCAAAATCTGTTTTGAATAAAAAATACATAGTTTCCACCAAGACATTTTACCATAGACCAGAAAATCCCCTTTTGTTTTCAATCTCCAGCTTTGAAAGCCTCAGTCAAACTGGGATTCATATTAGAGAATTTCATGATGTTTCCTCATCATCAAAAGCTTGGAACACTTTCATGCCTTAAAGACCTTAAAATCTGAAATTCAGTGTTCCTAAAGTTGGGTTCAAAACCAATATTCTAAAATAAATCCTAACAATGCCAAGTAATTTAAATACATGACAGATCCTGTCACTTTGCACTTCTCAATACTAATTTAGCACAGTGTATTATGACTCCATTAATTTCAGATTTAATATACACTACAGAAGGAACTTGATTATTTGACATAAATACACAGAATAATGGAATGGTACTGAAAATCAGATAAAGATTTGCCTTTTAAAATTTTTGTACTGCATTATACAATGAGCTCTTATAATATCTGTTTTGAACATGTAAACATTTGTGCAGGAAGCAAGGTAGCAGGCTTTGCAGATCTGGATTTGAAAGTTTATTAGGTATAGCACTGTGTACATGCTTATGGCATTCAACAAATTGCCAATTGTTTCATGTTCCAAATTCACGCAAAAGAAGGGTCAGCACAAAGTAAGATGAGAGAGCAACTGCAGTATTTCACTGTCACATGGTAAGACAAAGATGTAAAAAGATCAACTGCAACAAACTCCCTTTGCAGTTCTGAAT
The DNA here is from genome assembly GCF_017639235.1 of Corvus kubaryi. Lineage (NCBI taxonomy): Eukaryota > Metazoa > Chordata > Aves > Passeriformes > Corvidae > Corvus > Corvus kubaryi. The sequence continues at coordinate 873,524 of NW_024582064.1, read as the reverse complement.
GATGCAAATTTTAAATTGAAGGAGAGGATAGAGCCATCATGGATGATTTCAGAAGTAATGACCCATACAGGGAGACAGTAAGAGGTGTTTCAAGCTCAGGCTCAGGACATGGCTTTCACAATCAAAGTCAAAGCTAGAAAAAAAAAATACAGGTTTTTTTCCCTGTTGTGTGCAACCACATTCATTGCAAAACCATGTTGATTTGGATGGGTTGGAAAGTTTCTCAAAAGAACTGCAACTGATTAGTTGACAGAGAGGAAGGCGAGATGTCACAACCTCATAAAAAAAGGTTTTCATAAGGGGAAGGAAACAACTGTTCTCCACCTCTCCCAGGGATAAGAGGCACAATGGTGTTGTTTAAACTGCAGCAAGCGAGATCCAGGTTACACAATAAGAAAGGCTTCGCCACAGTCAAGGTAACGAAGCACTGCAATAAATTATCAGGGGAATTTGCAGTCTTCATCCTGGGAGACTGCAGATTGTGTTGGAAAAAGCTGCCAAAAACGACACATGCGTGCCAGTGCCCCTGTGCTGTTCCAGAGGTGGTGGCCTCCTGAGATCCCTCCCGCACTCTCCTGTGACTGCACGTGGCTGTGCAAAACTCACAAAACACAAAGCAAAAGAACCTCAGAGTCCCAGAGCATTCCATTTACTATTATCTAAATAGCACTTCACATTTTTTAACTAGAGATTGCTTTTGTTTGTAACGTACTTGTTTTCTTTAAAGCTGCAATTTTAATCATACAAGGAAAAAAAATCATGTCGCACTCAGCCAAAATTATAATAATAATAAAAATATGACTGTACTACTATTGTATTGTAAAGCTATTGTAAAGCTAAAAAACTATTGTAAAGCTTTCAGCTTGCCAACAATTTTGAGAGGCTTTTTTTCAAGATTAAGGGAAACTGTTCTTCTCCCACCTTCCATTCCTAGTCTCACTTATGCAAAAAGAGAGGCACATCCCTGATAACCCTAAGTAAGAGCATCAGTTGCCTGGATTAGACATAGGGCTGAAGTAAAGGATTAAGAATTTTTGTGAGAGACTGTAGCACTGTAGTATCCAACAAGAAGGTTTGAGATTTTAGGGGGTGCCTGTACAGTATCATTTACTTCTGAGGAGGACACAAGAAGATGACATTGAGGGTGAGAGGAGGAATCAAAGGGAAGAATGTGTGTGATGAAATAATTTTCATAGGAAGCTAATAAAAAGAAAAAGCAGGAGTGAAAACTCTCTGAACTCACAGTTGTTCATAGAGTGAAGGTTCAGGGGAAAAGAATGAGGTGGAACAAAGTAAGAGAATGTGTTTATTGGAGAAAGAAATGAAATGGCAAAAAAAAGAACTTATGAGGCACTCAGCAGAGATAAGGTTCAAAGAAATGTCTTGCCTCTCTGTAGTTTAGTAAAGTTAGTAAAAGTTTAGTTAAGGGCACACACCGGGAGCAGCAGCACCAGTACCTTCTCCAAAGCTAGAGCAGAAAAGACAATGGTGTTTTGAAGCTGGAGATGGAAGACAAGCAGAATGAAGTAGGGCTGTGACAAGAGATGTCACTCTGGGAATGACGAACTTGGTTTCATTTGATCTTGTGTCAATGCCCTCAAACTTCAGAGATGTTTGCTACCATTAAATATAAAACCGGCTGCAAGTCAATGCTTTTTACTTTTACCAAGTGTCATTTCCTTATTTATTTAATACACTCTGTAGACTGAAATTTATAAATACTTTATATAATTTATTAATACATCAGTCAGTTGTGGGAACTGCCTGATGAAGACAGAGAGGAAGAAGCACAAGTTCATTTGGAATTCTCCTCCGAGCTTTCCAGAGTGGGGTACATAAAAACAGCTATCCCAGAGCCAGCAGAAAAGAGAGGACATTTGGGAAAACAGCCAAATCCTAGTAAACATGTATCTATTTGACTCCTGAGCTCATCTACTGCTATACTGGCGGCTTAATGAGGTTCCCATGTTAGAAACTGCACAGGGCTTAACTGAGGATGCCAGAGTGGGAAAACTACAGTCTGTAGGTCTTTATCAAGATATAACACACTCCTACTCACTTCACAGAAACAGAAATTAATCCACTTTCTTTTTTGTTTTAGATGAGGAGATGAGACTGAAAACAGCAGAAAGAATCATGAGTACCATTTCATGTTTCAGAAATTCAAACCCATGTGAGTATGTAAAACACTCCCCTCGCAGTTTGTGTAGCAGGACAGCCAGGGTTGGTGAAATAGCTACTTGAGAAAGATCTTTGGGTTTTTATAATTCCAGACTGCTGAGGCTCGGTCTGTGGGTATTTTACAAGACAGTTCTGCTACTCCTACCCTTTTAGCATGAGTCATTTTCTGGGCGACCTTTCAAGTCAGCCAAGAACTAAATACCACCTGTTAACTCTGTGTTTCCTATTCACTGTGCTTGACCCAACGCCGTGGATGACAAAGGCTCACTGAATTATGAGGTGAGACACAAGTGAAAGCTAAAGCTTAAACATATATTTAAGCTGTTGTAGATCTACTTCCAAACACTGCCTGTCTCTGTCATGCAAATTTTCCAAGCTTTATTCTGCTTCTGTGCAAACAGGCTTGATGCCAAACTAAGGTCCACATTTTCTGCTAATTTCTCATTTTTCTGTATTTCTGCTTCATGAAGTGATGTGTTTGTGTCTGCTTGTAGAAAAAAAAATGCAATTTGTGGGAGATTTACAGTAGGTCAAATTTATGATTAATTTATGATTAATCTGTTGCTTTGTGTTAGCCATTTAGTGATGGCAGTAAACAGATTTAATGAGTCACATGAACTAACAGAAATGGACAGCTTGTAACATTCAAATATCTACTAGGGTACAACATAGCTGGAAAATAATCAAGTATTTTGGTTTCTCAAGCCAGTGAGTATTACACAGGAGAAGAAAGAAGTTCTATTGAAAAAAATAAAATCTCTGCTCTGTATGTGCAGCAGTTCAGATTGGTATTTCTAGGGAAATCAAACACTTGCTGTTCCTCTCCTAGGGGCAACTGATCCTAGGAAATTTCCTAAGAAATTGATTTCCTCAGAGAAATCCTCCATTAGGTAACAATTCACAAATCACAATACAATAGCACAAAGATGAATACAGCTGTTAGAGATGGCAAGAGGCTGCACTCCTGTGTCACATCACTGTGGGTGGACTTGCTGCACAGGGCATCTTCTCATGAGGCATGTTTTACTCAGTGCATCTCTTTCTATGGCTGGGGATCTTTTTTGACAAAAGTCATCCTTTTCTCAGGCCCAGGACAGCGAAAGAAGTAGCTCTATTGGGAGCAGGAGCCTGCTCTATCCCAGGCTGCTGTGGCCAGGGCTCACCTTCAAGTCAGAGGTAAATTCTTCTAAGGCGTTTATTCTGGGCTGATTAAAAAAAACCAGTGAGGAAAACAGATGAATCAAAACTTTAGTTTAAAAATCCCACTGAAGACTTTGTTGTAGGACCAGGTCAGACAAAATTTCTGACTACCATACTAAACCCTCAGGGTCTCACCACCATCAACACTAGTTTCACTTCACATTGAATAAAGAGGCATTTCAGATATCTTTACCAAGAGATTTTAAACAGGCCAAAATAATAAACTCACCCTTCCCTCCCCAAGTTCTCAGGTAATCTCATCAGCGTGAAACTGAGAGCAGAGACTGTCTTGAAGTAGAGATTATTAGAGCTAAAAGCACCTTCAATTTACCTGCAAGGCAATATCCTGACAACATCATTGGGCTTGTAGCCTTCGATACAAACAGCACAGTTATCAAAGTCTGGCTCAGTCTCCTACAGGAAAGAGAATATTCATCATATTCATTTTTTTATTTTTTTAGCTAATCTCTTCATTTAAGAGCCTACATGACAAAGTAAAACAGTCACTGAAGAAGACTGCAAATCCAGTAACGCATTTCAAAACCAGCAAGTCAGGTTTTCTGACATGTTTCCAGTTGGAAACTTGCACTGGGAAGCATGCAGATTTATTTAAGATGTTTTAACTTTCAGGATTTTCTGCATCTTTAACTGAATCACTCTCTCTGCCCACTTTATTCCTTCCGTAACTCACTGACCAGCACTCCTCCCCCACCTGAAGGACACAGTAGCTAAATAAGCAATTGGCATTTCTGCTCTGCCTCATTGTCCCAGAGGCCTGAAGGAATCCTCGGCACAAAGTTTCATTTAGTAACAAGCATTTTGAAAAATTACCTTGTCACCTTTCCTGATCGTCCTGACTTGCAGCTTGCTGATTGCTTTCTTCGCGGCATCTCCAAGCCGGCGCTGAAATACAAAATTTGCTCTTAAGCAAACAGTAACTCTTCATGCAGAAATCAAAACTTTTTCTCCCTAGGCTTCTTAATAATTTTAAGCACATGGAACAGGGTAGTGTATAAATATAAACATAATAATTCATAATAAGGGCACAGTAGGTGCACTACACTGCAGCAGCGAGTACCAATGTAGGTAACAAGTCCACTATTTGGGTATCCTACTTCTTCCCTCTCTTTTTTTAATGACACTTGTTAAAAAATATACTCGGCAGTTATCAAAGTGAACACTGAACTTTATTCTTACTTTGTTCCATAACTAGTTCATGATCTTCAGCAGGATACAACTTCTGAAAGTGAGCTGTTAATTTTTTAACCATGAAAACTCTGAATATCTCTCCTGTCTTTTTTCCTGCAATACAGAGTTGTCTACCTTAAAAAAATGAGGTGGAAGCACCTGCAGTTTCTTACAGGTAAAGCACTACATAGTCCTGCAGTAACATCCTGTCCATACATAACCATTTGCTCATTCTTTGCCTTTCTATGTTTCCCTCCAGTGGACCATAAAGTAATTACCACGTGATGTTTCTGACTGTTCTCCCATATTTCCAAAACACTGTTACTGTGCTGGCAGGGTCACAGCCACCAGGATTAAAGTATGTAATAACAGCCTGACGCAAAACACCCTGTCCTCAGACACTGGAGACAGACATATCTGCCCCTTGCAAGAGCCTGCAAACATTGCGGGGTAGTTCACACAAACGCTGCTCAGCACCCTGTGCTATGGAGCTTGTTCCTGTATCAGTGCTCCAAGGACTTGGCTGCTCACTTGTGCTAATCCAGCAACAAGGCAGTCGGTCTGTAGACAGACTCACAGGCTGGAAAGTCTTTGGGAGGTCATGTACTCCCACCCCCTGCTCAAGGCTGGGTCAACTTCAAAGTCAGAGCTGTGTTAGTCAAGTTTTGAATATCTCCAGGAAAGGAAATTTCACAACCTCTGTGGATAATTTGTTCCAATGCTTAACCAATCTCAGTCTTTTTTCTTCTCTAAACATACTAATGGAATTTCCCTTGCTGGTAATTTGTGACCATTACCCTGTGCACTTCCAGGAAGAGGCTGATTCTGACTCCTCTCCAACCACCCTTTTTACAGCTGGAAGCAGAGCCCTTCCTCCTCCTCTGCTCCCCACCCAGCTTAGCAAGCTCCCTTCACCCTTCCTAAGATGCCATGTGCTTTTACCCCCAGACCATACTGGTGACCCTCCTTTGGGCACTCCCCATTTTTTCCACGCCTCTCTCACATGGTTTCATGCAGCAACGCCCACTCCAGTGTCTTCTTGTCTGCTTTATAACAGTTCATGATAGAGTGTGTTCGAATTTGCCACCAATAAATGACATGAACTCTTCCCTTCACCTCCCCTCCCAAACCACATTTCCAGCCATGCGTTGTTAGAGAGGAGAGAGACTTAGAGCCTTTGGTGACTCAGAAGACATTCAACTTTGCGAGCTGGGAAACTCCTGTGCCAGAGTTCAGAGGGGCCTGTCAGCAGGAAGGGTTTCCAGCTGGATGGGATGAGAGCATGAGGCCAAAAATGGAAGGAAGCTCGAGGTAGTTTATAAGTTGAGACCTAATCACCACACAGATATGACCAGTAAATTTCCACTTTGGTCTTCAGATTCAATTAAAATCACTGGGTTAAATTTAGAGAGTAAGCTTATTGGATTGGAAAGGCTGACAAAACACACGCAATACTGAAAGCAAAGTGCAATTTCAGATCTGGCTAAAGACATGAAAACAATCTTGGGTATCAGGAGATTTACATATGAGCTTTCCAGCAACTTAATTATTGAATGTGAAGGAGTATCTTGTAGTTATACATCTCTTTCTGTGGTCCATTTTTCTCACAGTCTCCTTTAAATAAAAGAATCGAGTGAGAGTTGGAAACATTTCTTGTCAGCTATTTGGTTCTTTAATGTAAATCAAAGACAGACTGGTAACATACAGCAAGACAAGAGCCATTATGTCCTGCTTCAGAAAGTGCTTGTGATCCCTTTTTATCACTATTATTACTTTAATGAATGCAATGTCTCAGTTCTTTTTTGCATGTTCTTGAAGGTGAAGGACAAGATTAAAAACTCATGTACATCTTTGATCTGCCTGCTTCCATGTTTGCTTTCTCTTATCTATCATAAACAGGTAAGTTCATAACTTACATGCAAATGAGAGTAATTCAGTTTTTGAAAGAACAGGAATTTCTTGGACTAAAGTCAAACTTTCAAAGAATTCTCCCATTTGAACGCAAGGCATGCTATCAATAACCAATGATTTTTCCTAAAAGATAAGAAGTATTACAGCAGTTTAAGGCTTTAAAGTGAGGCTTAGAGATTTACAGTCATAAATCTCATAATCTCATTAGCAAGGCTGCAACATTCAGTACTGGATTGGAAGGAGTTAAGCATATCAGATGCAGTGGTCTTGAGGAGATGGCAGTGCTCATTAAAAAGGAAGGACAGTCGCATGGAAAGCACCACTTACGTGTTTCTGAGAAAGTAAATGACCGTAAATGCTGTGGAAGAGAAGTTACAGTAAGTGATTCTCCCTTAATGGCCTTACTAAACTACCACCTTTGCAGGGAGATCACCTTGTGCCTTGCGCAGAATAAGACACATCATCAGGATGAGGTGTTGGACACATCTATCCACAAAGTTTGCAGACTCCATCATGGCAAGTGTAGAGGGATTCCTTGTGGAATATAGGATACCCCAGGAGGGCTTGGGCATCCCAGGGCTGTTGCAGAAGTAACCCTGACGGGGCCTCAGGCTGAAAGCAGGCTTGGAAGGCACCTGCTAGCCAGCAGCCTTGAACAGCCTTGGGAAAAGGTATACACTGGTCAGCTCCCCCGCTGCTTAGAGGCTTTCTGATGGGAAAGGGGTGTGAACTTTGGAAAAAGTATAACTTGGGGTAACCAAATAAAAAAACTGGAGCACGATGCTCAAATCGTATCGGTGTTCATATCGTGACTCTGGCTGGATTCCCCTGCTCCCGGGACACCCCCCGCTACAGGCAAGCATCTTCCCAAACTGCTTCAGAGATTGACATCTCTATTCAGTGGTCCAAAACTCTCATTCCAAGCCACAGCCACCAGTCCTCCTCCTCAGATAAATGCTCCACATGCTGAGAGTCACATACTGAAGATTAACCCAGGACACGCAAGATCCTCCTCAACTCTAGTGCAATCACTACCTGCTTTGGCTTTCGTTATCCTGCAAAACTGAAGGAGCCCAAGCAGTTTCAAAATGACTTTGTAGAAAACTTCCTCTGAACAAGAAGCCAATGGAAAGAAGGGACATGGAAGAAATGTGGTAAACAAGTCTGGTGCTGAAACATCATCCCCTCGTCATTTTCCCATCTCACAAACAATAAAAAGGGAACTCTACTATTACTGGTGAAATATGAAATCTGACACACTGACAGGGTTGGTTTGTTGCTGCTTTTAAGTCTGTGTCCTGGCTATTACAGGGCTGTGACATCAGGTCCCACTTTGCTGTATTATTCTCTGGAACTTAACTTGTCATGTAATTCCAAATTGCTTCTAATTAGCTCTGCAATGTGATGTTTCTTGATGCAAACAATTCCCACAGCCTTTTACAAAGTCTCTCAAATCTCTCATTGTCAGGAGCACTCCAGGAACAAGTTACTGAGAAAACAGATTTTCTTACACAAATTTATCCTCTTCATATCAAAAGTATTTATCATCAGGGCAACCACCTACTTCCTGGTCATCTTGTTAGGTGGGAAAAAAAGGTTCAATCATGTGAATATTACTACCTAACTTCTACTTCCATATGTAGTGTACAGTTGTTGGTGCTAGAGGTGTGGATACAAATATGCCGCTAGCAAGAATTTCTCTTGCTTCTTTCCAGTCCCGTGAGATATTTAGATATTTTTCTCTCTCACGGAAGATATTACTGAGTTCTATAAACTATGAACACCTGTGACCTTGCAAACCTTTGTTTATAGTACAGTAGGAAAATATTTTGACAATGGAGGTTTTAGGATTTTAGCCAATCACCCCAACAGGTGGCTGATCCTTTGACCAATTAGACTATGAAGAAAAAAGTCTATAAAAGAGTTGTAAAATAATTAAATAAATCAATCTTGCTGCACAAATCCTGCCTGCTGGATCTCTCTTCTCCTCCCTACCACTGCGGGATACCCCGACATAGAGGTATTCTTAAAAATTAAATGTATTAAAATAAAAATGGATACCTCATCATGTTTGTAGTTGACACCCTGGCTGTAGGTGCACAAGCCCATAGTGGAAGACGATTCTGTGCTCTACTACATTAATGCCCAGCCAAGCTGGGGTGAATAGGCCCTGGCATTCAGTGAGAACCTTTGAAATCCTGATTCTCCACTCATCAAAATCAGGCACCTAATTGGAGTAAGCTGTATCTTCTTTCTGGCATGTGAACTTGGATTTTGTACATATGGTGAGGAAGAGTGGTGGCTGAAGATGTAGACGGACTATGTCCGGGTTTCATCTCACTGTGGAGTCACAGGAAATGATTCCAGGAGGTCTTTCTAGCTGCCTCTCTCAATAGCTGGATTCATTGCTTTCTTGATGAATAACTGAATCAGTTCTTTTTGGATTTGCTGCTTGCTCAGAAACTTTGTTGAGTGAAAGAAGGGAAGCAGACCTGGAAAGGAGAGTCACCATATACAGAAGGACTAGACAAAAGTGTTTATGAGGCTTGACAAAAGGACACTATGATTTTAACCAGAAATTTGTGATCCCATCCTTGAGCTACAAGAAAATGTGTCAAAGAAAAAAAAAACCCAGAACTTTATGGAAAATGGAGAGGAACACTCATGAGAAGGGTAAGAGCAACCTGAGCTCTTCTGAACGACCTACATCATTATATTCCATAGCCTGGACTAAAAGGAACAAAACTAAACAGCCACAGCAACCCATTAACACAAATCATAGAGTTTTGTCTGTATACTGCTACCATTTATCATGTGAAAAGAGCTAATAAAGAGATTAGATGTCAGACAAAACTGTATGAAGAAAAGTGCATGAAGACTTTCTAGTTTCCCCCTTATTACTGCTCAGTTTTGCCCCCTCAAAATAATAATATGTAATTTGCTTAGGAGGCACACTTTCTAATTCTTCTGAAGAACAGAACTAGTATCATAACCAAGTTATCAAAACCTCTCCATAGGACAACTGCTTGTGTACATGTTGGTCTCATTCAAACTTTGGAAAGAAAATACTGAGAAGAAAATATGTTTAAACATATAAACACATCAGTTTCAAACTATAACATATTACCTGAATGAGCTTCTTATTTTGCTGAGTTTCATGTTTAGGTATGTCTATTTACACTGCTAATCTGCCTGTATAATTGCTTGATTGAAAGCACACTTACACACACAAATTAGTCATGCATGTGCTTTTGCAGACAAAGCATCTAAAAATTATCACAGCCGTTGCAGTCACAGTGAATCTGCTGCCAATGATGTTCAAATTCCAGCTGGGATACTCTCATTCTTGCTATCCAAAATTTCAGACTGTATATTTAAAAGGAAAATATATTCTTTCTGTCTGTAAATACAGAGCAGCTGCTCTCTATTTCAGAGGATGCCTGAATTTCAGTGGGGGAAGGCAAGGGATTCCTACACATCAAGTATTTGTTACAGAGTGTGTAGCAGCACTTTTCTCTACAAGATGATTATTCATACTCTCAAATTTACCTTTTCTGCAGAATAAGCAAGGCAACCCTCCTGGCCCTGACAGTAATTTATTGAGGGCTCAGAAACCTCTCTGAATTACAGTGCATTTTTTTTCCTGCAGTAAAATAGTTATCTCCTCAGATTTCATACATTGATAACATTTTCTACCTGTACCATTAGAATGAAATGTAGAAGCCTCAGCTTCCTAGTTCTGCTGAGATAATTGCATCCAGACAAGAAAATATTAAATTTATTATTATTGTTATTATTATTCACTGCTGAACTACCATAAAGATGGACAGTGCTTTATAAATCCACTGCTGCTGACTTCTCTTCAGCTCTTTCAAGGGGTTTGGACAAGATGCCAAAACCAATAGCAATGGTTTAATAACATTGGTGGCTACCATTACAGTCCTGTTCAGTGATCATTGTCAAATGAAGAGGGACATGTTTGTCTTTCAAACCCAAGACCCTTCTAAGGAAGCATTAAAATGAGAATACTTGTTTTTTTTTCTTTCTTCAGTTATCATGAACCATTGCTTCACACACACATACCTCACAGTGTTTTAGTCAGCACTTTGATCTCAAGGGTCCTTAGCTATATACCTTGCTATGACACTTGGCTATATATACCAAAACAATCTTTTCACAAATAAACATCAACTTTCTGTCTATTTTTTGTGTGTTTTGCATAAGGAAAAAAAACCCCATAATATATATACACTATTAATTTCTTTTTTCTCTTGGATCTCATCTATATTGACAGAAGTCTTGGCTTTTCCCAAACACAGTCATTTTTATATTCCCATTCTTTTCACTTGCTTGGGTTTTCTTCTGGTTTTCTGATTTTACTACACATTGACAATTTCTTTTACTTCTATGCTAAATCCCTGGTGATTTTTTGGAAACACAAACTGTTACTCCAGCCTTACTCACCTGATTTCTGTCTCTGGCATTTGCATAGCGGAATCTCTGGATGTAGTAGAAGACCAGCCATGCCAGGGAGATGATCATCAGCACAATGAAGGAGATGGAGACAAACACCACTGAGGTCCGGCTGACGTACTTCTGCAGGTTGCGTGTTCCAATGGTTATGTACATCATCACAGTAATGTTCCTTTCCAGGAGGCTCACTATTTCTTTTCCTTTGGGTTCAGGAATCATTATTGCTACAACATCTTCTAAGCCTATCAGACAGAGAGAGAAAATGAACCTTAAGTAAAGCAAGTGATCTCAAAAGGCAATCAGAATCAGAGTATCCTGAGTTGGAAGGGACTCACAAAGATCACTGAAGTCCAACTCCTGGCCCTGCACAGGACATCCCAAAAATTCTACCATGTGCCTGAGAACTTTGTCCAAATGGTTCTTGAACTCTGTCAGGCTTGGTTCTGTGACCACTTTCCCGGGGAGCCTGTTCAACCTGCTCAACCACCCCTTGGGTGAAGAATCTTTTCTTAATATCCAACCTAAATCTCCCCTGACACAGCTTCATGCCATTTCTTCAGGTCCTGTCTCTGCCCACTGGAGAGATCAGTGCTTGCCGCTTTGCTTCCCTTCCTGACGAAGTTGTAACTGCGATGAGGTCACTCCTCAGTCTCCTCTTCTCAGGCTGAACAGACCAAGTGACCTCAGCCATTCCTCATATGGCTTTCCCTCCAGACTCCTTCTTTGGACCCTCTCTAATGGCTTAATATCTTTTTTATATTGTGGCACCCAAAACTGTTCTGGAGGTGAGGTGAGGCCGCCCCAGTGCAGAGCAGAGCGGGACAATCCCCTCTCTTGCCCAGATGGCAATGCTGTGCCTGATGCCCCCAGGACACAGCTGGCTCTCTTGGCTGCCAGGGCACCGCTGACTCACATTCAACTTTCCATCAGCCAGGACCCCCAGGTCCCTTTGCACAGCGCTGCTCTCCAGCCTCTCATTCCCCAGTCTGTCCATACATCCAGGGTTGCCCCATCCCAGGTGCAGAATCTGGCACTTGCCCTTGCTGAACTTCATATGGTAGGTGATTGCCCAGCCCTCTGATTTGTCCAGCTTTGGCAAAACAGTAACAAGAAAGCTGTGCTTTCTTCTGCTCTTCCCTCCTGCTTACCAAGAGAGAAGTCAGATGGATCTGGTGAAGGTTTCAACTGAAACTAGTTACACGGTGTGTTTCTATATACTAATCTTGGAGATATATGTAAAATGTGTTCCATGGGTCGACATAAACACAGATTTCCAGCACTACTGAGACTTATCTGGATGATATTGCTGTAAACACTGCAGAAAGGGAGGCACACTGCATTCAACACTCCATATACATTTATCACAGTCTGTTTTACAGGGTCATGAGTCTGTCAGAGAAGACCCTCCAAATTCTGCATTCAGATCAGAAACACTTTCAGTCACAGATTTCCACATGGTTTCACAACCAGAATGTGCCAAAGTGTCACTGCTCTCATGTTGGGGTCCCTCCCCTGCCGTCTAGCCCTGGGAGAGGGGCCCTGAGGGGACAGGCACGGGGTTTCCCTGCCCCTGCTCAGCCTCGTTCCCATTGGTTGGTTTGTGTTCCCTGCGCGGGCAGAAGGACCCTTGGTCCCGTGACTGTAGCAGTTCCTCGGCAGAGCTCCGGCCATGCGGCTGGAGAAATAAACATCTCTGAAACATCTAGCAAGAATCTGTTTGTCCATATATATTTCCTTTCCACGGGACTCCTGGTTTGATATATGCATGTTGCAGGATCCCCACTGCTACATAATGGTAGAGAATTGTGAACAGAACGATCCCCGATCCCTAAGCGACTGATTTGTGTGAGTAAACCCTGGAAACTTTGGATTCCTCTTCTTGGTTTTGCTTTGCTATTCCATATCTAAACTATGGAGGAACGGTGGGAAGACTCTTGGCTCTCAGAGCCGCATATGGACATTTATCTTAAACTTAAAATGATTCTTGAACAACGATTTGTGAATTTTAGCTTGATTCAAGCTCAAAAAGAACTGAAACACTTCCTGGCATGGTTGTTTAAGAACTTTTTCTATGTTTCTTGGGATTTAATTCTCACCAAGGGCTTTTGGAAAACCGTTTGGACACAGTTAATACTGGAGTCAAAATATATGCCAATGGAAGAATATTTTCGTGAATATTATTTAGTTACCGAGACTGTTGAGCAATGTCAGCTGTGTCCTGGCGAAGGGAAGCCTGGCGCAGGGACCGTGCGGCCCAGGCCACGTGCACCGAGCGCTCTGCGAGCAGCAGCGAGGCAGTTCCTGCACGCGGGTGGAGCCAAGCGAGCCGCAGTGTCGGGGGCGGAGCGAGGAGCGGCGGGAGCGGCCGGACCCGACGGTGCCTGTCCGGCCCCGCGCAGCGCGTGGTGGAACGAACCCCGTGAATGCCCGACCGAGAGGGGCGGCGCGCGGGCGGCGGCTGGCGGCGGTGGCGGTGGAGTGGAGCCGCGCCCAGCCGAAACGTGCGCTGGAGCAGGGTGCGGGGGGGTCGTCGCTCGGGGGCCCGGCTGAAACGTGGGTGCAGCGCCTGGCAGCGGCAGCGAAGCTGCGACCAGAGGAGGCGACACACGGAGAACTGAGCGGCGCGGCCCGGCCCAGCCTGCGCAGCCCCGAACGCGACCCTGGGAAGAGCGCGCAGGCACGAGCAGCCCCGACAATTCCAACACGGGAGCGACCAAAGGAGAGAGCAAAGACGCAGTGAGACAGAAAACAGCAGCCACTCGGAAAAAGGAAAAGATCATAGTAACTAAGATCTTAGGGATAGTAAAATGGTATAATGTTAAGCAAAATTATGGTTTTATAACAAGGTGTGACAACCAGCAAGACATATTCGTGCATAGAACTGCTATTAAAAAGAATAACCCTGAAAAATGCATCCCAAGCTTGGGAGATGGAGAAGTCGTGGAATTCAAAATTATACGAGGTAGAAAGGGGTTACAAGCATCGCAGGTCACTGGGCCTGATGGTGTTCCTGTAAAAGGCAGTATATATGCAAAAAATCGTAGTCATGTTAGACAGTATCTCTATTGTAAGTCCCCCCTACAGTCTCCCTTTCCTAATCCCACCTTTCCCTTTTACCCTATGTCCTATTACCCCCAGTGTATTCCCAATCCGTTTTTTCATCCATGGTTTCCCTCACAAAAACCATGCTTTTGCCAACTGTTTCCCCAAAAATCCCTTTCCAATGCCGAGTGGGGGATGAAAAGGGGAAGGGAAGAAGTTAAACCCTCTCCTGCCTCAGTTTCCCCACAAAGCATGCTCAGAGAGTTCTGTCTCCCTTCTGTCAGCCCTAAGATGTTCCACAGAATCTGTTTGGACATTTATAGACTCAGGAGGGTGGCTTGTTTTGTTTTGAAACTGTTCTTGTTATGTTTATCCAGTTGTTTTCATTCTCCTTTTATTAAAATAAAACGGGTGAGGTGTTGGGGTCCCTCCCCTGCCGTGTAGCCCTGGGAGAGGGGCCCTGAGGGGACAGGCACGGGGTTTCCCTGCCCCTGCTCAGCCTCGTTCCCATTGGTTGGTTTGTGTTCCCTGCGCGGGCAGAAGGACCCTTGGTCCCGTGACTGTAGCAGTTCCTCGGCAGAGCTCCGGCCATGTGGCTGGAGAAATAAACATCTCTGAAACATCTAGCAAGAATCTGTTTGTCCATATATATTTCCTTTCCATGGGACTCCTGGTTTGGTATATGCATGTTGCAGGATCCCCACTGCTACACTCTCACACCAGGCTAGCAACCAAAGAGCAGCTCAACATGTTCCCAGTGGCTCCCCACAGGCTAAGCCCACACATGTGGGACTCTCGGCTGGCAGCTTGATGCTCCAACTGATACAAGTTTGAAGTCAAGAGCACTGTTTAATTCCACAAAAAATTGCCTCTGCAGCCCCTGACACAGTTTGCAGCATGGCTCCACAAGGATGCAAGTCAGCACAGCTGAGGCAGCAAAATCCCACTAATGGGATGAAGCAGGGACTTCCTACAGTCCTGCCAAGCCTTCTGCCATGATCCTGTGAACTGGGCCTTCCACCACAATCTAGCTATCCTCAACTCTGCACCAGTTTTCCTTCCTGTACAGCACTGTTTGATGTTCCTTGCAACACACATTGCTGAAACTATTTTCCCTTCTTTTCAATTTTACGTCCCCTGTGTATATGAAATATATGGTCTAAAATTATCTGGGATTCGCCAGGTTGTTAAATGCCTTTTATGGCCTCACAAATAAACTATCACTGCTTTATGGTTTAATATTAGGGATATTATGTCCTTTCATTTCATGAAACAAGCATGTAGACTATTTTTACGCCTAAACTATGTTTTGCAATAGTCAATTGTTCTAAGTAGCTAAGGACAGACAGGGTGTATTGCAATGTAAAAATGGGCTAGAAACAACAGCAAATGAAACAATCGCAAACTGGCATTTAGAAAGGTACAAACTGGGGGTGCCTGAACTCAAAGAGCAAGGCTGGGGTGGGGCCTCAGAATTTCAGAAGAAATCCCAGGAAGCTGGCTGATATGTTGTTAATCCCATGGCTATCTGTATTTTCACTGTGGTTGGGACATTCATGGAAATGGGAAGGGATCACTCGGCCGCAGATGGAGGCATGGGAGGGTGACTTGCATTTTCAACAGCATCCCTCTCCCCCCAAGCTGGTATCCAAAGTGAGGTTCACCAGTGCAGCACTGTATCCTGGTCTTCATAGTCCAGTTCAGACACTTCTTCGCTAAAAGACCCTGGGAGGTATAAACCAGGTTTTCAAATGGATCTGGACGCTGAAGACCATGAGGTGTTTGGCAGGACTTTGGATATATGCAGGGGTGTGGTGTTCAGCAGAAAACACTAATTGTGGTGGAAACTTTAGAAAATTCTGCTGGGTGCCTGGATCATCTGGAGGTACTGAAATAGCTGTGGCAGACTGCTGCTACTCACAAAAATCTGCTATGAAGCTGGGAACTGAACCCTCTCTCAAGTCTCAGAGCAGAAGTGCAAACACTACCCCTCTTCCTCTCATGAGACTTTCCATCATAACACTTCCCTGATTATGAACAGGCCACTCAATGAATAGAGGGGATCAACAGTTTGGACGAGTCAGGAGTTTTAGATATCCATGACTGGAAATGTAACCTTCCTGCTGATACTCTTCTATAAAGCATTACTATTTTTCAGCTATTTCCCTTTCTTTTTTCTACCAAGAGTCCACCATCAGCAGTCAAGATGAATCTAGCCTTGCAATTGTTCTGATACCTGTTTCTTACAAAATGCTAATGCAAACATTACCCTAATGGCCTAGGGAGAATTTGCCAAGTCTCAAAGTGGCTGAGAAGGGCACTGGTGTCATGCCAGTAATTTTCCTGCAGTCAGTAAGAAAAATTATCTGGAGCAGGACTTAGCTGTCCACATGGCTTCCTCTGTTCTCTTCCCTGTCTTTAAAAAAAATAAGAATTTAAAATTCATTCTACAGGAAAACCAAAGCACCAATTTCATGCATAGCCAAAAAGAACCCAGGGTGAAAATTCCCACAGCCAAAACCACTGAATTTAATCAACTGCCCTCAGAAGCCACCACTCTGTCCCACTGACTTATCCAGTACTGACCTTTAACATCATCATCAATACAACCTAGGACACTGCATGGATATCACCTGAAAGCCTACAGAAATGAAGATAGACACAAACCCATTTCCAGTAGAAAATACAGGTAGTATCTTAACTATTTAATTATCTTGAATCTTGCATGTCTATAAAAACTTTAACAATGTGTTTAATTATGTTTAATTAAATTATGGTTAATTATGTTTAATATAGCTTTAATATTTCTGGACACAGGATGCTAAGCAAATTACCATGCATATATACTAAATAAAACTCTGTTTCAAAATGCAAAGTAGAACACACAATTATTCCAAGAGGAAAGCAGCTGCTTTTATTTACTCAAACCCTTAATATATTAAATTTCAGGCTACCTGGTTATTTTCTTGGAAAACATTACCGCTTGTAATGAAGCACTGTTGGAAAAAATAACCCAAGCAGTGACAAATAATAATCAGATTTTTTTATAATGTTTTACTGAGTTTATGATAATTTCTCCAAGACACTATAGAGAATGCTATTTATCAATCATTTTATTAAGATATGTTTTTAATCTCAAATATGTTCAATATTAGGAAGAAAATAAAAGAAAAAGTAATTTACTTGTATTTTCTCCCTTTTTAAACAAAATGTATTATCTCAGCTTCACATAAGCTCCAACATACATAAAAGGTATGCTAATTAAAGAAGGGAAATAACATAATGAGACATCAGTATTAGAGGTGCATTCTTATGCCCAAGTACATATTTGTTCAACAGAATTATAAAAGAGAAAAGTATCTAGTAACATGGACTGATGCTTCCCTGGCAAGTTAAATGCTACCATTGCCTTTCATTAAACACACCCACAGTGGGGACTGCGTTTTGTGGCATTCTTGTTCCCTAACACATTTATTTTCCTTTTCTGGCCAACATTAATGCAGAGTTTGACATGAATTTTTAAGTATCTGTCAGGATGAATCAGAGATTCATAAATCAAAGGTATTCAGGCTGCAGTGAATGGATTTTATTTTTCTTCTTTTTTTTTTGGCTAAGGAAACATTTAACATATCAGTGTTCTCTCCTAATGAGCCAATAACCAAACAAGTAAGGTAGAAAGTAGAGGCATTTGGGATGATTTAAGTCATTTTAACTTGCTGAAATATATCTGCCTAATCGAGTATTTCTGGGTGGAGAAAATGCATGCTTTGGAAAAAGATCCAGAAGACCCTCTCCAAACCCACCCCTTCTGCAGTACTTGGCTATGGAAATACATTTCAGCAGGTATGCTTTTATGCAAAACCTGCAAACTTCAAGGGTAACCATCTATTCACTAGTGACAGAGGAAATGAAAGACTTCAGTGCCGTAACAGTGGCTTTTGTAGAAGAAATGAACAGGTTTTCAATCCAGAAGATGTACATAAATTCTACACCTTGGCTGCAGGCTGCGCTTACAAACCTGTGATATTCCTTGATTTTGCTCTGGGAGCTTCAGAGGTGGCACTGAGCACAGTCCTCTCTTCTCCTCATTAGCAGTCGGGCCCAGCACTGGCGGGCTGCTCCTTTAATGCTTTGTCAGTTTTTGATGGAGGCTCTAAAATGTGGTCTTTCTGACACATTTTAGAATAGGCAGTTTAATTCTTCATGCTTGGCAACAGCTAGAAGTCAGTCAGAGAAGTTAATTGAACTATTTGAATAGAATTTCAATTTGAGAGGCATACAGAGTCTTCTCTCTGAGATATCCTATCAAGATATAAATGAAGATTTGTCTTATATTGTAGATCAAAATCAAGTACTAAAGTGCTTACTTTTACAGATTTTGTCAGTGAAAAGCCAAACACTATTTTGAGAGCAGAAATTGCCCTGACAGTGTTCAGTCCAGCTCAGAGCCCAGGAACAGAAACCTTACATGAAGATGCAAGAGCCTAAGCAACTCTTCCTTACTTCTTGAAGAAACTATTTCATTTTTAGGAATCCATTTCACTAACCAGCAGCTATTGTAAGGAAGTAAAACAGCCGCAAATCTAACCGATTCCACATCCCATCCAGGCTCAGCCTGCAGTCCATGCCAGCCCCAGGCAGTGTCAGGGAATTCAGTGGTGGTGGTGATGCTTCCTGGGAGCTCAGCAGTGCTCCTGCACAGGGACTCACTGTGCTGCCAACCACGCCAGAGCTCTCCTACCACAGCTCGTGCTGCTGCCTGCATCCCTGTGAATGGATTTTACACTATGGTCGGGATGATGGGTAACATTTTAAAGCAAATTCGGAGCAAAGAACAGACATTTGTTAAAAAATACTCTTTTCTTCTCTCTAGAACAGCAACTCAGCTGAAAAATTACTGCTGAAGAGAATGAAGAGGACTCCATGGTGATGTGCTGTAGTGATTGTCTAAGCTATAGCCATGGCCATCAGAAGATACTACCTTCTCTTGCAGACCTTGCTCTCTTTAAAGAGTATTGCTTTATATTTGTGTTTAGTTTCTTTCCAAAGAAGTTACATGAGACATGGTATATAGGCTAATGAGAATGCCATGTAAGTTGTCCTAATATCACAGAATCACAGAAAAGTCTGGGTTGGAAAGGATCTTAAAGATCACCTAGTTCCAACCCAGCTGCCATGGATAGGGATGCCATTCATTAGATCAGGTTGCTCAGGGCCCCATCGAACCTGGCCTTGAACTACTATCTTAGTTGCAAAACGTGCCCTTGAACTACTATCTTCATAATTGCAACAAGGGTTCCAAGTCTTTAAGACCATCCACTGAGAGATCAATCTCAGTTCTTCTATCCTGTATGGTGCAATTATAAGTTGATCAGAATAACAGCTGCTACCTGTTTTTCTCCTTAGAAAAACCCAACAACGTAGCCTTACATTATGTTTTTGTGAACTCAAAAATAACATTTGAAAATCAAAGCAGTATTTTAAAAAATCTGATTTCTGAGCTTCACCCAATTTGTGGCAGAAGAAGCATAAGATTGTTTAAACAACGTTCTAGACACTTACGTAGGGGAAGCATTACATTACTGGTAAGAATTCAAACTGGGTAAAAGGATTGTTCCCGGAAGGAACTTTTCCCTACTGGGCATTCAAGGCATTGGTCTCAAACTAAACTATTAATAAATGATACTATAGGAAAAAAATTGGCAGAAGAGCGATATACAGTAAGTGGCAGTAATACATAGTCAACACATCATATGTCACACATGAATGACTATGAACTGTCATCTATAATGTCTTGCATAAACTGTCTCAATGCCAGGGGACTAGAAAGGACACCAAATTTCTAATGAGGTTTCATAACAGATATGGGCAGCTACAGACCAGCTTGTCCAAAGGAATTCAGTGAGGTTCCTCACCTAAGACTCTTAAGCCAAAAAGGAGGTTCTGAATAAAATAGGAAGGGCCTCACATGACAACATACAGGGTTAAAACACTGGATCTAGGTGTTCAAAACATCCAAGAGCAACTAGGAAAAAAAACCTCCCACGGACCACAAACTGTTGGAGGCTGGGAGAGCCATTCTGGAGAGGCAGGATTCAATGTTCATCCTGTGCTTATCCTCTTCCCCAAGCAGCTGCTGTTCACCATTATGAGAAACACCATCTGAGACAGATGGACCTTTGGTCTCAAACCATAGTTTTGTTTTGACACTAACTGGGAACTGAA
This sequence comes from Corvus kubaryi, assembly GCF_017639235.1. NCBI lineage: Eukaryota > Metazoa > Chordata > Aves > Passeriformes > Corvidae > Corvus > Corvus kubaryi. The sequence goes on along the minus strand of NW_024582064.1, from coordinate 853,304 downwards.
AGTTTTAACTCCCTGGAGAGAAGAAAGATTAATTCAAGTCGTGACACCAAAACAACAGGGCCAAAGTCAGAAGTCTGATTATACCCGGCAGTCTCTCTATAAGCTGAAATAGGGAAACCATACATGTTTCTGAGACCAGTGATGAACAAGGAAGGACTGGGACTGAGGCAGTCAGTGCCTCTTGCTTCTCAAAGCCCCAGTGAGGGACTGACTAAAGGCAGAAGGGTGCATTTCTGATGCATAGGCAGGAGGGTGGGCTGGTGGCTCTGAGCTCTGCACCACATATGTGAACACCAAGTGTCCGCTTCCCCCACAGAGGTATGAACACAGCATAAAGCAGAGGAAAGCAGCAGCAACACCTGAGGTGACTGCATTCTCCATCAACCCTTATGCAGAACTTCACACTTGGGTCCTGCAGATGGGCCTGGACACCTCCCCTCTCAGTGCCCATCCCAGAAAGGCGTTACTATCACCAAGGGCAAGGGACTGAGGAGGTTTTAGGCAGGACTTCAGCCTATGGTGTGGGAAAGCTGCAGAGCAGGATGCAGAAGTCTTTGTCCACCCATTTCTGGGACCCACAGGCACTACCATCGCCTAGGTACCCCCATGCAGCTGCCACTCTGCCCTCACACCCTGTTGGGTGGAGGAGGAGAGATGCCAGCAGAACAGCAAAGCAGGAATGCTGCTGTTCTCTGTTCCCACTGCTAAAACTGAGACACACCAGGCAGGCAGAGTTAATGCCCTTCCAGGGTGTCCAGCCTGTGAAGAAAAAAATGCAGGGGAAGGCCAGAAGCAAAGACAGCCTCGCAGCACGAAGCCCTGTTTTTGTGGATATCAAAAACTACTGAAAATACAACTACTGAAGTTATCAGAACACAAGACTTCACCATATAATATTTTTTTCTTTTTTTACTCTAGAGCCCTTGCTTTGCGATGATGTAGGTGCTTTGATCTCCTCTCACCCACATTTCTGATTTTTTTTTTCCTTCTCTGTTATAAAGCAGAGAGATATTTCCTTCAACTTACCCTCTCACTCATTTCCCGCTTCTCCTTGGCACTGCTAGCACTCACCTTGGTCCTTTGCCCATCTTCCAAAACATTTAACTATAAATCAGGTTTCCTTTAAAAGGCAAATGCAGCAACCATGGAGAGAGGACCGACACCTTTTCCCTACAGCACTTACCTATTTGCAAAAGAAGGAAATTCTTTTAGGCAAACTTATTTTTTTTCCTTAGACAATCTTATTGCTATGAAACACCTGTCATTGCAGAAGGATAAGTATCTACTAGGATAATTAAGTGACACATAGAGAAAAAGGAGGTACTGATGTAAATGACTGACTACAGTATTTAAGAAAGGGATATAAAAGTTTGCTATTCTGTCCTGAAATGGACAACAACAACCTCCAGCAGAGCTGTTCTTGGTTCATTTCTTTTGATCCTAAATCCAGGAGAGGCAAGATGCTTCTGACTGTGATCTTTCCTGTGAAAAGCACCTTCAGACACTTTATTGCTCCTTAGGGACAAAGAAATTTCTGATTGTGTTTTTGTAATCAGTGCTGATCTTTCCAAGGCTGTAAGAGCTCAGAATATATTGACTTTCTCTAAATTTTATGCAGCAACTGCAGCAAAGGAAAAAGAAGTAAACAGCTACAAAGCTCACAAAATCAAATTCAGCATGATAGCTGCATTTTTCCTTGGCTTCTTTCCCACAGTGTCAGCTCATCAGTCTGCTGAACTAACCAATACTAATGAACCAATGTAGTGATACTTACTCATACTTAATTACAGAAAACAGGCTGTTCTTCAAGAGGTTTTCTTAGATCCCAACCCAACCTAAGGCACAAATTGCTGAGACACTGTTATCTTAACCAGGATAGAACTTCATTACAATTGCTAATCCTTTGTACTGAAGACCTCCCTAGAATTTTTCCTTGGTTTCTAAACCATATATACACTGCTAATAGCATATGCCTCTTGTATTCTGTTTTGGAATTTGCACTGGGGTGCTTTATGACTTTTTTTTTCATGTACCAGGGGGCCAGAAAAACTCCTTCATGCAGGCCTTACCGCTCAGCTATGCTCCAACTCAGAGCAAAATATGCTACAGGGATAATTTATTAGTAAAATACAACCTTTTCAGAGTTGTGGCAAAATACACCCACTGTCTAAAGCAGAAGCTGCTTTCCTATCTTCAGTGGAATTGTGCCAAAAGAAAATATGCCTTAAATAGCATCTTATGTAGTCAGGGTAGAGTACAATGCAAACACAAACCAGTTAACACACCTGATGCTCTTAGAAAGGTGTAAATATATATACTCTACACAGAAAAAATGCTGCCATTATTATGGAGATTGATCATTATTTCTACATGCATTATTATGAAGCTTTTAATCTAAACTTAAGACACAGAATTGGTGATTTTTTTTCATGTAATGACCAATCCTGCTCACTTACTCATAACACAAGAGCAAGTGTGAAAAAAATATTAGTGACGTATGCAAAATAAAGATTTGCCCCTGGAGAGCAGAGAATCATTAGGAAATTTCCAAGCCATTAAAACAAGAAAAAAGAGAAGGCAGCATGTATGCAAAAACATAATTTCAACAAAAATGCCTGTGTTCCAATCACTGGTTCTCATCACTGGTCCAAAGACTGGAACTGTATCAGTTCCCAGTGCAAGTCCAACAAGTTTCAAAGGTGCTGTGGCACCTGCAGGCTGGTGAGGGCTCTCCCAGCACCTCCTAGGCACAGCAGGTCAGCGCACCAGTTAGCAGAGATCTGTCACCTCAGCACTCCAGTTATTGTCCAGGAACAGCTCAAGTCTACCCTGGCTTTCCTGAGATCCTCACTTCCACAGTGACTCAAGGATGGGACACCACAGGCTGCAGACTGGAGATAAGGGAATAAAGGATGCTGTCTCCTGCTTGGAGAGGCAGGACTATGCACATCTTCCTCCTGCACCATCAAACTTGCCCCTCACAGCAGCCTTGCAGGGCATCTGTTTTTCTCTTCCAGAGAAGATGAACGAATATCCCCAGACCAAGAGATTAAGACAACTCTGGTTGAAGCCACACACAGCTCTGGCAGCTCTGTGTGGGCTGGAGTGGTTTGTGGTTCAGAAAAAGCACAGACTGAAAGAGTACAGAGCTAGAAAAGAGCATGGCGCATCTGCTGCAGCTTTAGGCAACATCGCTGGGCATACTCCAGTTCAACTGACCCTGAATTAGCTGGACAAGAAACAGACCCAGAGCAATAATCCAGAAATTCTGTAAAATTACTTCAGGGAATTTCCTCTTTCCTCACTTGGGAAAACTTCTCCAGAGGTGCAAAAACTGCTTTTATCAGTCTGTGATAAGAACAATGAATTAAAATGGAGCAAAAGAAAGAAAAGAGGGAAAATAAATGGTAAAAAGCAAAACAGAAGCATAAGTAAGTCACATCTCAGGCAGAAGGTGAGGAACACATCAGCAGAGTGAAATAATCCAAAGATGAGGCAGCATATCACCAACACACTTCCAAACCCTCCAACATCACTGAACATCCCTCAGTGCCATTAGATTTCTATGAGAGTTTTCTAGACTTCTACAATATGTGCCATTAGCTCTCTCTTTCCCAAGCTGAGTAATCCCTGTCTTACTCAGACATTCCTCATATGGAAGCCATTCCATACCTTAGAACATACTTTTCCATATAGGGGTCAGATAGGTTTGATTAACAGTGGCTCGTTTGCCAACATTTTTTTGTAGTTGCTGCCACCTGAAAGACTTCTCCAGGAAGAAAAAACGGCTCAGTTGTTCATGCTCAGCATAAGTTGTGGCCACAAGCCACAGGCCTGATCTACCTTCTTTGTCACCTCCTGTTGGTGTCACAGGGATGACTGATGCCACAAGTCTTTGCACCTTCTGGAAAAGCAGCAGTCAAGTTTTCACGTAGTAGTTAGCCCATTTGCTTTAATCAGTGATAACAAAATCATTCTGAAAACTACAAAGAAATACTGAAATTATTTTTCAGTTCAAGCAACCCTTTTATTGATATCTTCCCAGCTCTTGGAAAGACACACACTCGTATGGGTTAAGCAACAGGGGCCCTACCTTAGTTCATTTCACCTCAGATATAAACATGAATAACAAAGTCTCTCTTGGTTTTTGTTGGAGAAATCTTGTTTGCTCAAGAACCTTGTCGGGGAAACCTTCCATTTTGAGGATGGGGCAGGGCTGCTCAATCTTTGGCCTTCATTTTCAGGCATTATGGTTAAAAGCTGCATAAAACTGGGGACCTATTCCATACACTGAAATAAAAAAGAACAGAATCAGCATAAATCAGACAAAAATCAGGGCAAAAATATATTGTGCAGGTAATAAAACTCATCTCCTTTGTCAAGAAATCAAGTTTTATTTTATTAGTCTCTTGGACTGTCAGCTTTGCAATTTTCTAGCTGTCCCTACAATCCCTTAGAGTAAGCAATACTTAAAATGTCTAATAAAAAAGAAAGAAAATCAAGCAGGAGATAAATATTAAGCCCTTCCTATATGAACACACTGACATAGTTAATTACCTACACCAGTGCAAACAGATCAGAATAATTTTTAAGAGCCTCAACTTCAGAGACTATGAGAGCTTTTAGAGTAAAATATAACTCTTAGTACATTACAGGTCTCTCTGTACACAATGGAAAAAGGTCTGGGGGGTAATAAACTCCTTTTTAACTATCGTGTCAGGGTTATCTACACACAAAATTTAGCAACTTGTTGGTTAATGTGATAAAAACAACACAGAATAATATGAATAGAGACATAATTAAGAAGAGTCGAGACAAAATTTAGAACAAGCCACCAAAAAACATTGGTTTGGGGTGGTGGAGGGTTTTCTTAATTAGATTTTTGGTTTTCTTGGGGTTTCTTTTATCCAAATGAACTATCTTGGTGTTAGATAATATTCCTCTGACTGACTGATTCAACTATCAGCTCTGTAGTAAGTGTAATTAGATTTAACTTTGTCTGCTGCTCCTTAGTCTAACTAAATAACCAACCTAAGCCCCGACTTCTATAGAAAAAGAATGGTGGAAGCAGCTAAAATTCTCTCTTCACCATCACAGCCCCTGAGCTCTCTCTATGCCACTCTAGCAGCAACAGCAAGCTGAACTAACCTGGCTGGCACCATGGATTGTGCTGAGCACAGGCTGCCCAGGCAAGCTGTGGATACCCCATCCCTGGAAATTTTCAAGGCCAATCCCACCAAAAGGCTGGATGTTATTCTCTGCTGCTGCAACACCACCATCATCTCTCTCAAGTGGCTGTAATGGTGGGTAAATATTATCAGTTGAGAGTGAGGCAAAATGTCCAAGTCACAGAGAAAAAGCAAGGAAAACACAGCTCTGGTCTCCCCAACTCACCCATGTCTACAAGTCCAACTTTTTGGCTCCATTAAAATACAGGAGAGAATAATCCAACTCTCTGAGGACTCAAGAGAGTTGAGGAATGTAAGGAATATTTTCTCACACTTCAGTTCTTACATTTGCTTTCGTTAACTCCCAACACATACCTAGTAATGTTCCTGAGGAAAACTCAGCCCAGCCATTTCCCACAACAGAGCCTGCTTCTTACAAAAATAGTGCAATAAAGCAGAATGAGTGGCAGAGGAGGGATGCCAGGGATCATCTGCACCCCAGCACATTTCCTAATGCACTCCTACAAACAAGGTGGTGTTTCTAGGAACAAGGAAGTCAAACTAGTCAAACAAACAAGGGGCTAAAAAGAAAAGACCAAGCTGTCCCTCCCCCCCCCCAACAAAAACCAAACAAAAAAACCCCAACCAAACAGAAATGGGGAAAAAAGAGACAGAAAACTGGAAAGGCTGGCAGAATAGCAAACCAAAATAAAATTTGCCATATCAGGGTAGAGTTCAGAGGTAACCTAGTGCCAAAGAAAAGTACAATCCTGGGATTTGTAAACAGGAAACAATGAGCACAAGCAGAAAAGAACTGAAAGAAACAATAATGCAAATGATCGTGGCTGTGGAGAAGGTGTTTTGGAGAGATCTGAAGGATTTCAGGAGCTTTATTGAAAACAGAACCAGGAGATGACTTGATTATTTGTATACACATATAATGTGTATATAGATACATATCTGTATCTACATCTACATATACGCACATATGCTCTGAATGAAAGGGTCTTTGTCTACACTGGAAAATGCTTAGCTAAAGTCTTAAGGTAGCCTTTTCAAATCAGAACTAAACCACAAATGAACAATGGAGTTTTAAACTGTGAGAGTGATTAGACAGGGAAAGGTTATTTTTTGGGAGGAGCATGCTGACTGAAACTTGGATTATACTTTGTAAACTGATCAGATTAGAAAAATGCAAAAATCCTTCTGTGATTTTTTAGATGTGCACCCCAGCTCCTCAGAAGCTTTGAAACAGAGATGGTAAACTTCCGTGGTCTTATGTCAAGCACATTCAGCTGAGAATTTTACAAAATATGAACTTTTCTGTGTCTCTTTCACATGGACAGAAGTCCAAACAAGGGTTCAGCAAGGATGCATACGTGTGTGTGTTCACTTAAGTAGAGTCACCAAAACTAATCTTGGCAACTGCAACTCCCACTTGCATTTGGGCTTAAAGGAACCTGTCAGGGTCCCTCCCCCCCGCCATGTAGCCCTGGGAGAGGGGCCCCAGGCGGGAGACACGGGGTTTCCCTGTCCCTGGTCAGCCTCGTTCCCCATTGGTTGTGTTCCCTGCGCGGGCAAGGACCCTCGGGTCCTGTGACTGTATCAGTTCATCAGCAGATCCCGGCCATGCGGCTGGAGAAATAAACATCTCTGAAACATCTATCAAGAATCGCTCCATATATATTTCTCTTCCACGGGCCTGTTGTTTGATACATCGTGTTACAGTATCCCCACTGTAGCAGGAACCCGAGTGATGAAATGAGATTATCTGACAGGATGTTTCAGATCACCAGAGGCTGCTGTTCACACATGAGTCTCACTAATGAATTCCTTAATGTTTACTATTGAGCTGGTCATCCTTCGCTCCAGGAGAGAGACTGGAGAGGCACCACAAGCTGCACATTACCAAACACAAATGATCTTTCATAAGGTGATGTTCCAACTTGAGCTCAAGAGCAGAAAGCCTAATTCAAAACAAGAAACCAAACAAAAACATACTGGGAAAAAAAAAGGAAAAGAAAAACTCCACAAGTGAAACACAGGAGAAGTGTTTTTTCAGGCTTCTATGAGACGACTGAACTGTGTGAACCCAGAAACAGCTGGCAGTGCTCACCAAACCTCAAGCTCTGCAAGATACACCCAGCCTAAGCTAAACACAGGGAGCCTGAAAAACTACACATTGAGCCTGAAAATGTTTTGAATATGCAGGAAGGGTTGTAGCTCTGATGTGCCTTTCAGATGTAAGGTCTGTACTTCTTTAAAGCTGCCATTATTTTTACGTCACTATTACCAAATTCTACAGAGCTGTATGCTTCATAATTGAATGATACAGGGAAATAAATCTTTATTCTTATTGTTAATGCTTCTCAGCCTTTCAAGTATTCGCATGGGAAATGACTTAAGAAAAGACACAATTCAAATCAAGTTGAGATATCTCTGACCACATTAGAATATGCAGAATATGCAAGATATACACACCATTCCATATTTCTGTTGATATATGCTACATTGGACAAAGAAAATCTTGGGTTTCTTAAAACCACTCTTTTAGAACACCAGGGCAGGTAAGACTGATCTTCAGTGAAAATATCAGCCAAAATTTTTATTTCAGGTGTTTTTCATTGCAAACACTTCCAGTCCATTTCTCCTGGAATTACCTTTATTCACAAGCTCTCAAGACATTTACTAAGCAAAGGCTGCAAATGAAATCAAGAACTAAGACAGTGTTACCTACCCCGTGGGAGGTTCTCTGCTCTAATGAGCAATTACTGCATCACTCCTATCTATTACCCAGGGATTAGCCAGGTTTCATGGGAACAGTCACTACCACACAGAGTCCTCCTGCAGAGCTTGAAGAGATACAAGATCCTCCAAGAATGCAGCTGTTTTGCCTATACTTCAGTTGGAAATGTAAAATAAAGTTTGCAATAGTGCGCTGCAAAAAGACATGACATTATTCTGGCAATTAATGCAAAAGGCTCAAAAATAGGGTTCTGTGGCTTCTCTGGCATCATTCTGCACCTGCAGAAGGCATGGGAGCACAGTTCTGCCAAAAAGCAGGACTCAGTGGGTACTCAAGTGGTGGCTCAAGACAAGGGCAGCAGCAACCCTGGAGTGTGTGGTCACTTTCCGTAAAAGCTGTGCCTGTGCAAAGAGTCGAAACTCACGGATTTCCTGAGAGCACACATTCCTAAAGGCTGACAAATCTGAGAATGTAAGGTTTGTTGGAGGTTAGGATTTTTCCTTTTTTTTTCCTTTCTCTCAGAGAATTTTCTCCAATTTGTTGCCTAAGAGATGGTAATGAGGATACTTAAGAGAGACAAAAGATGTGGCCTAGATGGGGGAGGGGTGCAGCTGGGTGCAGTCTCTTAGCTGGGGGGCTTTCTCTTTGGAAGTGCAGAGATACCACAAGATTTTAGCTGGGGCGTGAGGGGCTGGGCTCTGCCCTCGATCTCTCTCTCCCAGGATCAGAATGGAGACAGGTGGGATTTGGTGCCAGACTGTTGCTGCCCAGAGGATTCGCTGCCACTACGGAGCTTTTGTCCTCTCACTGCTTCTCGTACCGTGGGTGAGCCTTTGCTCAGAAGAGCAGCTGTTGAACTGGGGTATTTCCAACACCTGACCTCACTGGAAAGGGGACTCTGGCACCCTCCCCCTTCCTGGAGGGAGTGTCTACTGGCTGCCTGCGGCAGCCCATCTGCCACTGCCCAGCCCCACTGTTTTCTGCTGCTGCTTCAGGGCTTTTTTGCTACACTTTAAGCTGACACCCACCCCGTGCCTGCCTGGACCCCCATAGCTCCTGCTATGGCTTCGGAGTTTTCACTATACTTTGTTTGCCACCCTGGGTCTGCTCGCCTCTGCCGGTCCACCCGTTACTCCGAACTTCCTGCAATAGTCCATTTTGCCATCCGGAGGGGCACTGGGATCGGCTGCCCCATCATGAGTTTGCAAAGGAAAGCCCCTTCTCTCTCTCTTTCTCCCACCGGCCCGCCCGCCATTGCCATGTGGAGAGAGACGGCCGAAACTCGCGCCACAGCGCCCCCTGCAGGTGCAGGAGAATCATCGCAGCCGCCCTGCCTGGCCGGGAGCCACCAGCGCCCCTGCCGGCTGTGAGCGGAACTGCACCCAAGGGGAAAGGGCCCGCGGCCGAGAGAGGCTGGCACTGGCTTCTGGTTCTGCTTGCTGCTGCTGCTGCTGTTGTTGTTGTTTGCCTTGTTATACATGTACAAACTAGTAAAGAACTGTTATTCCTTTTTCCATATCTGTGCCTGAAAGTCCCGTAATTTCAAAGTTGTAACAATTTGCAGGTAAGAGGGTCATATTTTCCATTTCAAGGGAAGTTCCCACCTTCCTTGGCAGGCACCTGTCTTTCAAACCAGGACAATGATACAGATTTTGTTTTTAATGCAAAGTTACTGCATTATGTACACTTTTAACAATAACGCTGCTATCTGCATGCTTGGGTGTTTATATCTCTGTGTCATGACCTTTGGTCTTCCCTGCTAATTTTTCTGATTCTGGCTTTAAAGCAGTTAAACATCAGTTTCCTGATTCTTGTAGATGTTTTGGGGTTCCTGCTATCACGGGCAAAACCTCTAAGTGCCACTTGCTTGCATTAATGTCAAGTTTGAATAAATTTTTCACTTCTCTTTGTGTTTGTGTTCATCCAGTCTTGAAGCAATTCATAGGCAAGGGTTCAGCAAGGTTAGTGTTATTTAACACATTAAATGAAGGAACTTCAGAAATAAAAGAGGGAAATACCAAAGACTTTAGAGGAATTTAGTCAAAAAGCAACACACTTTATGTGACAGTTCAATTAAGTAACATTTCCCTGGAAGGTGAGGCTGGCAGTCTCAAAGATTGGCACATTAAAAGTCAACACATATGCCAAAAATATTCTTTCTGACACTTAAACCTGGACAGTCACTTCCAGAAGGCAAATGAGAAAGAACAAAAAAAGGACCCAAAATTGAATGAAATTCTTCTCTTATCCAGGATTTTGGTGGTGATTTTTTAAATGCTTTTTCTGCAAAGATACAGACAAAGTATCTATCAAGAAAGATTTCAGGTTTGTTAGTGCATTCCTTTAGGTATTTTTTCCCTCCTGCAGAGGACAAGCACTTTGGTCTATAAAGTTCTGTCTGGTTACCAACAATGCAAGGTTCAGTCCCATGCATACAGCACAGCCATTTCAGACAGTATTTATCCCATCTACAAACAAAATGCACCTAGCTTAATAAAAGGTGGGCCTTTTAAAGAATCCTGCAGCATTGTGGAAAACATTTAAGTCAGTACAGAAAGGGCAGAGTGAGTAAGAGCATTCAGGTTTATAAAGATGCAAACCAAACCTTTGTGCCCCGTAACAAAAGTTGCTTTACTGTGAAGAATAGAGCACTGGCCTTTTTAAGGTCCCTTCTAACGCTATTTTGACACGATTCTCTCAGTTATTAGTTTGTAGCACTTACATGCTACATCATGGTGGTTCCTAAAAATATTTAGTAGAAATTTACATGCAAAAGAAGAAGAAAAAAAGGTTCTGAAAAGCCCCGTTGAAATAACGCTTGAGACATTGCTGTGGATCAGTTGTTTCTGAGCTTCATCTCAAAATATGGCAATCTAAATGTTGTAAGAAAGATAAGAAAAAACCCACAGAAAAATTAAACCTAACACTTTGAACATGGGATGCCTCAGGCTCTTCCTACAGTCAAAAAAGGATGAGAAATTCATCCTGTGCAGATGCCTTGCTCTCTACAACAATAGATGGAGCTTACCCACCTCCTTCAGACTAGTAGTCTCATTTTCAGGTAACTTGTGTTAAAAAAAGCCAGGATGAATGCCTTCCAAAGCAATCCACCCACTGCCATTGGACAAATCTGTGGGAGACCAAAGAACTCTATTCCACACTCTGAAGGCTGCCCCAAACCACAAAGCTGTTCATCTCCGTTTAATCTCAGTTGAAAAGTGGTTGGAGAAAGCCCGCAGGGGAATAATGGCCACACAAACCAACACCTATTTGTTTACAAGAAGCGAGAGAAAAGTCAAGAATGGAATACTTTTTTTACTATCCATAATCAGAGATCATAGCAGAAGCACACATTGTTAAAAAGACAGGCTTTGCCAAGGATCCAAAAGGGAGGTCACTAGGCAATTACTACAGTGGGCTGCACTGACCTAGAGGTTTGAAATCTGTCACTCCATGATATTCTCATTCCCCATGTGTGAGGGATAAGCCATCCAGAAACACGGAAAAAAACAGCATGCAAAAATAAAAGGTTCTCTTCAGTCTGATTTCTTCAGACTTCATTTTAGTAGGAAATACTGTTTGCAGCTTTCGCATCAGTTCTCCCATGTCAGGCAGATTAAACAATACAAAACAGAGCACACAAAGACAAACAAAAGCTGGCTTCCATCTAGCCTCAGAGAAACTGCAGTCATTGTCATTCCAAGGCAGAGAGTCCTGCTGCTGACAGGAACATGCAGCCTATGCAAGCTGGTGCTAGTTTGACCAAGAGTGCTACTCAAAATGCTAAAGGGCAGTAGGGCCCTTCAGGGAAAGTGAGCAGTTCAGCTACCCCACTGAAGATAGACATCAGTGGCTTTTGCTGGGATGGCAATTCCCATTTCAGATTTCCCAAAAAAAGAAAGTAGCATCCGGGCTAAGTGATGCAAAGTGACTTCCATGGATCAATGGCAACACTCTTTTTCAACTTTGAGCAAAGTTTAGTTCACCCAAGCTTTCATTACAACGTCAAGTTTTTAGAGATCACCATAGTGTCAAGACCTCATGAAAAAGATTACCACAGAAGGAACTAAAGCTCTCATATCACTGAGTTATCTGCAACGCTGGCTGAAAATGAGGCAAATGCTGCCAGGTTGTATAAACTGGTGTACTAGTTTGAAAGCAAACCAGTGAGAGATCCCAAGTCAGAATTAAAATTTAATAGGAAAATTAAAATAAATGCAATAGTACAGAAACCCTGACAGAGTCAGAGTACAACCTGACACCCTGTTGGTCAGGGTGATGGTAGTAGCAGTCTGATTAAATGGTGGCTGCAGTCCTCCTGAAGTGGTGGATGTGGTTCTGTTGAAGCGGTGATCCTGTAGAAGGATCTGGTCTTCCTCTGAGGGTCCAGTGGTGGTTACGTAGCTCTTGTCCTCTGGGAATCCAGTAGATAAGAGCTGCCTGTGGTGTTTCAAACTTCAGATGATATCCAGGTAGGAATGCTTGGTTGCTCCCCCTGGGCGGAATGGAATGATGTAATTTTATGGGTCAGGCAGTGAGGCTTGATAGCCCATTAACAGAAGATGTCACTCAGGAGGGAGTTATCAGGGATGTGTCATGGAAAAGACAGAGAACACTGCCCCACCTGGTTTTAACAGATGGTGACAGAATACATACTTTTGGTTACATCTTACATTGTAACCTAAGACAATTGGTAATGGCTTCAGTAGTTACCAACCCATAATACTGCTGGAAAGTAGCAAGCAGAGATGTTCAGTTTAGAAATTCCTGTATCACTACCCCTGACTGGGAAAGCAAATCCCCAAAAGTTTCAAAGGTTTGATAAAATTTTCATGCATTTTAAGAGAAAAAGACAACTGTATTGCTCTAATCTGCTTAACCACAGTGGTATTATCAACTCCTCTCACCAAGAAACATTTCAGTGTTAAAACCCGTTTTTTATTTGGCTGCAAATATCTGTATGCATTAAATAGATGTCTGGATTACAGCAAATGCTGCCCTTTTTGGTCTCCTTGTTTATTAAACTGCTCAGCAGTTCATGTACATTACGTGAACTCTTCCTGGGGGACTTAGTTTTGAATTATACATGACACTTCACATTTCTAGTCAATAATACAATGCTTTTCATTTTTCAGTAGTTGCTTCATTCATTAACTCCCTGCAACCAAGTTGTTTACATTAAAAAGTATAATTTCTGCTCTTGCTATCTTGTATTTTCACAAAATTCATTTCTGCTCTTGCTATTCTATATTTTCATAGAATGACAGAATTATCAAGGTTGGAAAAAACCTCTGAGATCATCAAATACAATTGTTTCCTCATTTTTAGAAAGAAAGAGTTGGTAAAATTAAACTGTAGCTGTCAAAAGTCACCACTTAAACAAACCTGTTACATAAGCAAATAGTATGTATTTTCATACTCATGACAGGCACGCAGCTAATCTTCAAAATGTCTTTGCTTGGCATACAGTATTAGTCAAATGCTCTGAAGGCAAAACCTTGCTGGTTTTATTGGAGTTTCACAAGCCTACTTAGAAGGTACTGGCCCAAAGGAGTCAGAAACTGATCCAAAAGAGGCAGAAACCTGGAACTGTAATGACTTTTGTATCATGTGTCTTGAGCCAAGGCAGACTGACCCTGGGCTACAAAATTAAATAAAATTGGTGCCTGAACCACATGGAGTCCAAGGGGTGCTTTGTTTTGGTGGTGCTTCAGAGCTGCTTGCTGAATAGGAGGGCTGGGATTGAACACCCTGTGGCACAGGACAAGATGTCTCTCCACATCAAATCCCCCAGAATGGGATGAGGGAGGAATGGGATGCTGACTTAGAAACAGACTGACTGACCATGATAATCAAAGAAGACTAAAAAGGTTACAGTTACAACAGGACTAAGGGACAGGAGTCTAGCTGTACATAGGGCAGACCCAAAGAATAACACCGGAAAAGAGCAAACTCAGAGCAAACAGATGAACAGATGATTCAAGAACCCGGGCTGCCCCAGACATGGTTGCTTGCCATCCTTTGGAAATGGAATGGAGAGGACCACCACCTATGATGACACTCTGAGGTTTATCCACGACCCTTCTAGCTATTTGTCTAGAAGCTAAAATTCCACCTGTATTGATGCAGTAGCCCAAAGAGACTCTCTTCTGACTATGGCATCTTCCAGATTACACACAGCCCTGCCATGCCATTTATACACACTCCATGGACAGAAATATCCAGGTAGCAATAACATGGGTATATAATGAGACAGGATGCTTCCCCACAGTTGTTAGTTCAAGTTTAGCAAGTCCAGCTAAGCAAACACAACATTCCCAAAAGATATACACAAACTATGACCCTGTGACTTCACACTGAGGTTTCTTGTTATCATAGAATTATTTAGGTTGGAAAAGACTTTTGAGTCCAACCATTTAACCAGCACTACCAAGTCCAAGACTAAACCATGGCTCTAAGTGCCACATCTACACATCGTCTGAATACCTTCAGGGAGAATACACAGATTTTAAAATCTCTTACTCCTACCCTCATTGCATGACAGCTAGACATATACCAGAGACACTCACATCTGAGTTTACAGGAACAGGTAAAAACCCCATATTGCATCAAGACACAGAATTGAAAAGTGAGGTTCCCTACATCATTCAACCTGTTTGGAAGCAAGCTGTGGAGGAGCTTTGAGCTGAAGGCACAGGGTTGTCTAGTTCTTGTCTTGTCCCATACTCTATTATTAGTTCAGCCCTGTCTGTACTGGGTGAAATCTCGTATCTGTGATGTCAAAATATGTTCTTACATCATTTTCACAGAGTAAAGCAAAATGCAGTCCTGAAAAGGCAAGATTATCTGTAGTTTTAGTGCCTGTTACAAGCCTTTGACTGTTTCTAAGCACCCCCATCGCACACACTGCAATTTATGAGAACATTTTCTTGATTTCATTAGGCTTTCACCTCCTAGAAAATGCAGCGTGCTAGCCAGCGTAATTTGTTTTCCCCTGCGAAGAGGCTTTGTGAAAGCTGGAGCTGCAGAGTCTGGATTCACCCTGCACGAACACACTGCAGTAATCTATACAAATAAAGCACTCGGGGTCTGCACCAGGGTGCCCTTGGGATGTGCTCTTTGGCTGTGGCAGTAATGTGGATAAGAGACAGCAAAGCCTCTGAGCAGCACGTGCAAGACACAGATTCATTCACTCTAATTAGACTTATGTCTTCCCTGCCCCCCTGTATGTCAGGAAAAGTGAGGAAGATGGACACAAGAGGCTTCACCACTCAGACCTGCAACCTACCAAGTACTATATAAACTGGAACTCAGGAGCCATAGGAAGATCTACTGGACTTAACCAAAACAAGAAAAGACAGTGCAATAAATGCACCCCCATTCCCATCTGTCCTCTAGGTGAAAAGGAAACAGTCTTGCTACATATGGATGGTTCCCACACATACACTGAGAAATAATAATAATCTGTCTATAAACAAAGGAGGCTAACAGTAGCATAGATTGATTTCAGCTCATTTCAGGACTATTCTGTATGTTCTGAAAAGAAAATAGGTGATGGGACTGTGAGCTTAACCACCCAGGGTCTGGTCAGTATTAAAAAGTGATGAAAAATGTAATCACATTTTGTAATCACACCACAGAAGCTGGTCAAGGGAGACTGATGGAGAAACTATGGCTCTACTTTTTTTCCATAAGGGAAGTTGAGGAGAAAAGCTAATGTGATGAATATGTTGGCTGTTAATGCCAAGTTCCATAGGCAACAGCCTGAAATTTAATCCTACGAATCACTAAAAGGAAAATGTTTGGTTGAAACAGCTTGCTCTCAGAAGAGCTCCCCCCTCCTGCCCCGAGTCTGCTCCTGAACAAGCTGCTGTTGTTCAGCACATCAACAAAACAGATTAACTGTTAGATAATCTGATTTGAGGGGGGAAGCTCCCCACTAGCCAAGCCACACTCTCCTAAAAGCACAGCGTATAAAGAGTCACAAATATTAATAGCACAGTCTGGTCTTTCTTTTGTCTTTGCACAGAGTTTGGAAGCATTTCTTCTCCAGTCAAAAAAGGCAAAGGATTTCATGTGGTGACAGCCTACTCTCTGCTTAAAATGCCCACACAGAGCATTGAAACTGCTGAGATAAGATACTATTCTAGAACTATAAGCAATGCATATTATGAAAACCTGCCTTTAAAATGACAAATAAACATCATCTAACAACACTTTACTCTTAAATGCATAAAATTTCATGTATGTTTTTTATGTTCCTAAGCAGAGAGTTAAACCCCCATAGTATGTCTTCTTTTTCTTTTGCTTCCAGCAGCTTTTAATTAGTCAGGCCTATTCTCCTCTATCCTGGCAGTGATCCTTTTCAAATGGTTTTATTTCTTGCTGTCAAGTCAATGTAAATGGCTGTTGCTGAATTAGAGAGATCCGCTTTTCTCCACCCAAAGAACTGATTTAAATCATAAAGCACTTACCAGGAAAGAAGCAGGCAGTGAGAAACAGCAGCTGCTGCTTTTTTGAGCAGCTGGACAGCAACAAGCTGACAACATCACAGCAATATTTGGGAATTTTTCAAAATCAGGACCTGTGTATCCTCTGTATAATTTTTTCACATTTACACAGGTTCTAAGAATTTACTTTGTCTGGGCTTCAAAACTGAACCATTATTCTGTGCGACTTTAAGTATTTTGCAAGTATTATACACTACAGTAAGGTAAGTAAAGTACATTGCTCACTGCAAAGAGGAAAGGAGATGTGCACATATGTACTATGAGATACCTGGTTCTGAAAGTCACAACCCAGCCTTAATACTTGCTGGAACTTTCCCAAACATCTAGGACAGCCTTGGACGAACCTGGTCCTTAGGGACTGTGCAGACAAGGGATTTTCACTCTGTAAGCCTGTTTAGTACCTTGAGGGCAAAGGCATGGCTTAGTACAGGTACCTCACCAATCACTGCACCACGGCAGATTAGAGGAGCAATGCGATGGCTGGCCTGGGAAGGGTTATCTGAGGCCTATATTCTGCAAATTTCTTTGCCAGACACAGACTGATTTGTAGAGCACCTCCTTCCTGAGCTCACTTCCCTGCAGAGGCGTTAAATCCATCCAAAGCTAAAAAAGTATCAATCCAGACACTACATTGCCAGTGCACTCTGCTGCCTTTGTTTAGGCTGCAATGTTATGCTGGAGGGCATGGAAGCATCTCAGAATTGCTGAAATTATGAAGAACTGACAAATTCTGACAAAAAGAATTAAACAACTATGTTGTTTAATACAGAGCAATAGTTACAAGAAGAATTTTTAAGTGCAGCCTAAGGGACTGATTTAGTGCGTATGTATAGGGCCACTGGATCACAGCTGAATAACAGCACTGACATCCTGTTGTGTGCATGATGTGCCCAGATGTGTCAAATAAAACGGAGCTGCAGGAAAAGTGATCTTCAAGTTACAGTACAAACAAGCACCCATCACAATGTTGTCCATGCAACACATTTGTGGAGAGGGGAGAACAGGTGCACATTTGGCACTCATTAAGAGTTAGTGCCTGCAATCAGGATCCTTGACCATTAATCCCAGAAATTTCCATTTGTGAAAGATGTTCAGTCATTTGGCCAGATGTTTCTTACACAGCCTTTAAAAGAAACTGCCCTATGTCTGTATCATAAATATTTGACTGCCTTAGTCACTTAACAATGGAAATTTATTTAGCCAACAGCTTGCTAATAAAAAACCAAACATACAGCTTCTCTGGATGTTTTGGTTCTTTGCCACACACAGACTACAGGCAACATACAATGAAACAGTACAGTTCCAGATTTTTTTTTTTAGTAGGGAAGTAATGAAATTTATACTGTCATAAAACCAACTCTGAAATCACAAAAACATTCTCTTGAGTTCTAGCTTAACTTGGGTAAATTACTTTCTGTGCAATGCTTTTAGTGATATAGAAATGTACACTTGCAATTATGTCCGGCTACTAAATAACTCTTTAAAAATTAACCACCACCCTGCCCAGAGTAGCACATATGTTTTTTCTAACGATGCCAATAACAATTTTGACCAACCAAAGAAAAAGATTCAGAAGTGGAAGCAATGATTATACTAAATGAAAAAAAATCTCTAATAATGCTTCTCAGAGTTCAAAAATTGGAGAGACTCACTTCCAGTGTCAAAAGAAAAACAAACCAGATCCTATTCTTCTTGGAATGAAAATGCCTTAACTCCAATGGAAACAGTCAAGTTCCATGTGTGAGCTTTTCTTCCACTGCTGTTTAACTAGCAGGAGCCTAGCTGAGTTCTTCATAAACTTATAGCTTGGTTCATGGCTGCAAAGTACCTCCATGGTTCCTGCACTTTTGCACCAATATGGATTCTGAGCCAAATGCTTGAGTCTGAACACAATCAGCCTCTGAGGATTAAGTCTTTATCTAAGCAGGAAGGGGAAATACCACCTACAAGGACAAATTTCCAGAGATTCCTCTAAACTGATTTTAAAAGCTAGTCCAAAAGAGTCATTATTATGATTAAATGTCTCCTGTAGTCAAGATGTTCTTACATAATTTTAGACAAATCTGTAGACCTCCAAAATTTTAGCTGGGGCTGTAGTCCAGCCTCTTCTCACTCAAGAAACATTTTTATGCTTATTTCAGTCTAAGCTGGGAGAAATCCTTTGCGAACTGCTGCCATGGCACATACCATGCCTCAGGCACAAGGCCTCAGACATTCTGCATTTGAGGATCCATTGCCATTGCCAAAAAGATCAAGTTGCCAATGTGTGTATGTGTGTGGTCATCACATTCTAGAGTAGTTTTTCTTCAAAACATCAGCATGCACCTTCTCAGATACCTCAAATCTGGTTAAACTACATATAAACTATTTATCAAGTGATTAACCAGCCAAAGCACCCACACTGAAATCAGGACCACCATAGATAGAAAACCTGCCATCCTTCTCTCTTCTAAGCTAGAGATTTATGAGAGTGGTGAGGCAATGGAAGAGGTTGCCCAGAGAAGCTGTGGATGCCCCATCCCTGGAATTGTTCAAGGCCAGGTTCAATGGGGCTTTGAGAAACCTGGTCTAGTGGAAGGTGTACCTGCCCATGGCAGAGGGGTTGGAACTCAATGATCTCTGAAGGTCCCTTCCAACCAAACCATTCTATGGCTCTACGATTCTACATAAAAGTTACCTTTCCTTAACCTTTTCAGCACTGAGACTCCTTGTAGGTAACTGACAAAGGGAGATTCAAAACCTAATATCAAAGAACCATGTCCCAGTTAATGAGTATTTAGGCAAAGTGTTTAAGTTCCTCACTCTCAGGGCCTTGGTTCGACAGAACAGAAAATTGGGGGCCATCTATTCAGCTTCTCAACCTAACCCTTCAGATTGCTTCTCCTGCCTGAACACTCTAATAGGACAAAGGAGGTAATTAGACTGCAAGCAGCTGGACTGACAAAGGATTGGGACCGCACCTTGTACAAAATGCTTTAGGTTTTCGTCTTTTGTGAATCACTTTGTAATGCATTTCAAGAAAGCAAATGCATGAAGCAGGACAAAGAAACCCCAGAAGTTGCTCCTTCTGTGCCCACGACTACCACACAGAAGTTTGACATCAATAAATGAAGTTATGGTAAAATCAGGAAATGGAAGGCTGTCAGTAGACCTGTTTCCCATAACTACATTGGTATTTGGTGAAGTTTTCAATTTGAATAGCCTATACTAAACTAGACAGTCTAATTATTCTTTCTCATAACAAACAGTTTTCAAGAAAGAGCCTTGGATGTAGGACGAAAATACCAGATGGATCATCTTCCATTTAAACCATAATGTTGCAGCTAAAGAAAGCATAAGGGTGTCATTCAAATTTTGTGCCCTGTATTCTATGCTCCAGGAGAAACCTGACTGAATGAATAACTACTGAGAATGAGGCAGTAAAATATGATTTTTTTTATGACTAACAAGAATGAATTATTCCTACCTTTGTGTTTCTCTGCTATGCTATTACTGAGTAATGGAAGATAGTTCTGTACACATTTATTATCCCAGATTTACTGAACAACAGAAATCAGCTTTCTAATGTCCAGTAAACAATGAACAAAGAAAACTTTTAATTCTCATTTCTCTGCCTACTTTCATTTCACCATCCTGTTATTAGTAAGATGGACTTAAAAAGCCAGTTCTCCCTCTTGGGACAAAGCACAAACCAAACATTCTGTACCATCCAGGATTTTTTTCTGTAGTTCATTTATAAACCAAGTCTTACTGCATCCATAAAGGAATACAGAAGAAAAAAAAGCATCATTTTGTGGGCATTATTACAATGACAGGAAGCAACCTCTAATCCAGCTACTGGTACACATGGTATACATGCAGCCAATTACCTTAGATCAGCTTACATTATATTAGAATCACATTCTATAGTAATGTAAAATATAGGTATATTTTAGTAAAACCAACATTTTTTTTCTCCTAAGCAGATTTCAAGTATTAGTATATTTACTTCTCTTTGATGTGTATTCTCATTCTGCATTTAGACGTGAGTAACTGTGTTACGGCTCATCTCACAAAATTGTTTAGAACTTTTATCATCATCATCATTGTAGTGTTTTTTCTGAGAACAGTATTATTTCTTCTCTAACTAAAAAGCAGCTAAAATATAGGAGCAGAAACAACTGGTGTGAGGATTCATGGACCTGATGACAGATCATACAACTAAAAAGTTACTCCCTGTAGAATGAGTTATCCATGTAAGTACAGAATGAAAAAAAAATCAACATTTAATTTCTATAAAAAATATTAATATAATATTGGTGGAAAATGTAAAAATTAAATTTTCTGCAAAAATTTTTATGAAATGTTTTTCCATTTCCATACATCTTCCTTTCCAAATTTGATGTATACTTCTTTTTCATGTAAAAAAAGCCTGAAATCAAAATCTTTTCCATTTCTAGATTAACAGAACATTCGTTCACCTCTTCTCAATCATTTAGCCTTCAGTATAAGATGCAGCAAAACATGGCCTTTTAACATCAGCTCAGATGGGGCTTTTCAGAGTGCACGACACACAAACAAGGAGTGGATCCAAAGAAAACTACTATGGGAACTGTACAACTGATTCTAATGACAAAGATCACTAATCACAATGAACACATATTGTGAACAATATTAAATATACGAAGTAATATTCTAATGGTTCATCACATTATGCTCTAATGACAGAAGATCTCTCCTGAATCTTGAGTGTAGTAACTGAAATACTCAGAAAAGATGGAGCAAACAGAACTCATAAGATGAGAAAGAGAAGGTTTTTATTGTAAAGTTACACGCAGAAAGAAATAACTTTCTGCACTGTCTAGAACCAAGTCCTGTGCCAATAATTTTACACCTACTGCAGTGCATTTTTTCAGCAGGAAAAAAGAAAGCAGCCAGGCATGGTCATTTGCAGTGGAATTCAAGAGCAACAGGACTCCCTCTCAGATACTAAAAATTTTCTTCATGATCATCTTGAATAATAGTTAAGAGCCATAAAATTGAAGAGGCCAAATGTATCATTTATGAGCTGAGAGGATTTCACAGGGTTTTTTTCTCTGTTAGAAATAAATTTCTCCATGCCTTTATTTTAATTTCTGAAGCACATTAAAGAAAAAAAAAAAGAAAGCAGGGTGGTAAAAGTTGACAATTGCCTAAACATCACATGTGAATCTTGCATCAAGACAAAAACCTTACTATTTATTTTATTTTTATTTAGGAATTTTCTTCCACAATAGCTCTATATACTTAAAGAAGTCATGCTACCATCATACATATTTTAAAACAAGAGAGAGAAAATCTTTAAACTCTTTTAAATCCTTTTTTTTCCCTCCATATTTCCTGACTTCCCAGTTTTAACAAGGTCTTAGAACCATTAGTATAATCTGTGACACAACCAAGCATGAAGTCTCAAATTCTCCATCATCAAGCAAGCTCTTCTGAAATTAATGCTGTATGAGAAGTGTTGTACCAGGAGGACCACAGAGAGATTTTAAGTATGCAGAGTTATTGTCTTTCTATTACTCGCTATCCATTACATCATTAACTATTACAGGTTTCTACAAGCAAGCACCACAAAGCAAGGAATAAAAAAAAAAAAAGACAAGGGAATAAATCAAGGGAAAAGAAAACTGTAAGTTGGCAAAGGTGAAAAACCTAGCTTCTGTTCACAGAATCGTCCCTTTTCAATTCAAAACATGAGGGTTAAGATGGAATACTTATTACAAGTAGCTGTGTTTTTGAAGTCAGTGGATCCTTCACTTAAACACATCTGGATCTTCCAAGGATCAAATATGTCTCAGTTCGAAAGACAGGTGTCTACTAAGGAAGGCAGGAGCCTCCCTTGGAATGGCAGATGCGACCCCCTTTCCCTCCGATTTATTATAATTTTGAAATCAAGGGGGCTTTTAGGCAAAGATGTGGGAAATAGGAATAACAGTTCTTTACTATTATATATATATAACCAGTCAAACAAACAACAATAACTATGGCAGTAACAGCAAACAATCACAAACCCAGTCCCAGCCTTCTCGGCTGTCAGGCCCTTTCCCCTCGGGTGCAGTTCTACTCGCAGCCGGCAGGGGCGCTGGCGGCTCCCGGTGAGCAGGGCAGGTGCGATGGTTTCCCCGCGGCTGCAGGGGGCGCTCCGGAGCGAGCTCGAGGAGCACGTGGCACTGGTGCCCTGGGATACTGGGAAGGGATGGAACAAAAGCTTCACAAACCCCTGGGCAGCCGATCCCAGTATCCAGCCGGACCCTCAGGAACAGCAGACTGGAACAGCAGACTGGAACAGCAGGCTGGGCAGGCAGGTTGGAACGGCAGGCTAGAACGGCAGGGACGAGCACAAATCCCGGGTGGCGGACGATATGTATCCAAACGGGGAACCCCCCGGAGGTCTGGGCAGGCAGGGTGAGCACGGCTACAACGTAGCAAAGGCTCGAAGCAACAATAGGGGCCCAGCCATGGCCCGGCTCCCAGCGGGGCAGGGAAGGCGGGCTGGGGATCCTGGGGTTTCTCCGGCAGAAGGAAAAGCAGCTGATGAAAAACAGCCTCCCTCTCCGGCGTTCAGGGACTGACTATCCGCACACCCAGGTGAAAAAAAAGAATAGCCAGATGCATCCCACCCCATAGCCACCTCTTTTGTTTTTCATAACTACCCAGCAATTTGTCCCCCTAGTAACATGTATGGGGAAAATTCCTTTAAGAGAAAAAAAAACAAACCAGGAGAGCTCCTAAAACCCCAACAACATATTATATATTCCACAGTGCCTTTTCAGAGACCCAGATGTAGGTATCACTTCAGCACTTTTTTACTGAAAAGCAGCACAAAATGAAAATCTCAGGGAATTCAGGTACTCTTCCATGCTTTGTCTTCTGAGACTTTTGGATGAATAATTCATTAATGGGTGAGTGAAAGAAAAGAGGGAAAAGGTACAAGAGCTTTCTCCTATCATGTACAAAGTGTAAGAGACTGAGTTTTCAGAATAAAACCTGCTCCTCTAAGTACATGCATATTCATAACAGCACAGAGGGAAAAGACAATGAACAGTACAGGTGGTATCTTATATTTCTGTGGGAATTCTGTAACAAGCATAGCTAATCATAAGACCTTGAATCATACTGTGGAAATATAATGAAAATCTTAAATGTACCCAGAAATTAATGTATTGGGCTCGATTAACTTCTCATAAACATAACTGAAAAACCTGACTGTGATGGGGGCTCTGATTTGGGCTGGAAACCTCACAGAAGCACTTAGAAAGTTGGTAGCTTTGCCTCTCCCTACTGACTTTGCTACGTGCCTGTCCCTCCCACCCACAAATGTCACTACAAAGCAGACTGGAAAACACACAGCTCTCCAAGTCTTTCCTGAAACAAAACCCCACCTGCTCGGGATCCTGCTACAGAAGCTGCACATCCTCACACCTTGCTGAAGCTCTGGGTCGCCACAAAGCACTCAACAACTGTAGGATGTTCCCAGTGTGGCATGCTCCAGCAACGTCTTAAAAGAATGGGGGTGCTAGGCTTGTCCAAAGGCAGCGGTGAGACTGAGGAGAAGCTATCCCTCTTTTTTCCAGAAACAAGTCCTCATATAAAAATGATCTGAATATCAAGCAGAAGTACTAAGGGAAAGAGAGGAGGAAGGAAAAGTAAGTAACTCTGCATGAACCTCACATTTCCTTGTTTCTAGACCTCATAGCTTTTTTGGGGAATAAAAAGCAAAAAAAGCCTTAACAAAAAAAAAAGTGGGAACTTAAAATGATTACACTTCCAAGTTTCACACAGAAAAGTGACAAAGAGGAAACCTACAGCACTTTATGGTCTCATTTGGAAAAACTGACAGGTTGGAAAAACAGGTTAGAAAGAAGAACTTAACTGATGGAAATTTGAATGATGAGGGTTGGAGGCCTGCAATGAAATATGTGAGGATGAACTACATTAGTGTAGGTAAAAAGAGTACTTTGAAATACAACAAAATTCATAGCAGAGGAATGCAGTACTCATGGTGGGTAAGGGAGAGGAACATTAAAAATATGGTTTTCAACTTTTCTCCTTTTACTTTCTGACACAGTTGCAGTCATTCTCCGGACATAAGCAATGCTACATAAGAAGAGTCATTAAGAACAGCAGTCTTACTCATATTTAATTAAAATTGTATCTCTTACATTTTTTTCTTTATTTAAAGAAATTTAACTACACAGGAACCAGAGCTCTCAATATATTATAAGGAGGATTAATTAACATCACTACTTCTTCCATTTTGGGAGATTATTCAACACAAAAATTCAGAGGACAACTGCAAGTTTTGGCCTCTGTAACACTGATAGTAGTTTCTTAAAAAGTCCCCTAATAGCAGCTTCCCTTAGCAGTGCTGATGGTGAAAAAGGGCTTCTGTAAAGCACTGAAAAGAAAGTTCAAAACAATAAGAAAACAGCATATTTTTAAAAACTGAACAAAACCCCCAACATATTAACTAGGAAAAAAAAGAAAAAAAAAGGAAAGCAAAACGAAAATTTATGCCACTGGCAGTGGAAATGGAGAGCTCAATATTTAATTAACCTGCTTTCATACCTGGCTATCATTTGTATTCATTGTTTGTTTGTTTGTTTGTTTTCTTTCCTATGGTTAATTACAACATGAACCAGGCATGTCTTTCTTCTAGCAGGTGGATCTCTCCCTCTTCCTTCCAGCTCAGGACAATGTTGGTAAAGATTCACGTGAAAAAACTCTTAGTATATAGGATATGTTGATAAATGAAAGAATAACATTATAACAAATTTAAGGAAATAGTTTTCTTTTTTAAAAGTTATTACATTAAGTAGATCGAGATTTTTATATCACATATGTCACTGACACACAAATATTAGACACCATCTAATATACCTTTTTGTCAAGAAATAACAGCACTCAACAATATCAAAGCTATCCTTGAAAGGAAGATTTAAAACTCAGTCATAGTGCCC
Organism: Corvus kubaryi; assembly: GCF_017639235.1. NCBI lineage: Eukaryota > Metazoa > Chordata > Aves > Passeriformes > Corvidae > Corvus > Corvus kubaryi. The sequence goes on along the minus strand of NW_024582064.1, from coordinate 827,899 downwards.
TTATATTCCCAGACAGTATTTCCGATATTATATTTTTCCTGTGATCTCAGTAAGTTTTGTGATACAGCTATTTATGGACCATGACTGCATGCAGATTTAATGTGTTAAGCAATCAATCTTATTAACTGCAGAAGTTTTAATCCACCTTTCTTATGGCAAAGTCTTAATTATCCTTAAGCCATGGTACTTTGCTAATAACAGCCTTTATCACACCTGTTCCAGGTATGTAATTGTGTCCTGTCAACTTTGCCATTCAGAGCTAAGAAAAGAAAGACAACGACCCCTGGACCTTGTACAGGCATATACTGCACTGTCAGCTAAAATGTCTGATATTTTTTACTTGAAGACATTATTTTGTAGTTGATGCTGCAACTAAAAACTATGAAAGAGGTAAAGGAGACGCTAAGGGATATGGCAGTGCTAAAAAGGAAATTCCGGTTTAGAAGAAACACAGCTTAAACAATATAATCAACTGTTATCTTTCTTTACCAAGTTAAAAATAACAATCCAAATGTACTGACCACATGTTACTGGCTAAGATCTGAGCTCTTGATAACTCATTAAGAATAATAGTGAGTACTTCACTGCGTAACTTGGAGCCAGCTCCAAGCTCAGACAGATCAGGCAGATGCCTGAGACAGCTTTAGGTCAGGGCAGGACAGAGCCCAGCCAGCTGCTGGTGCAGTGCCAGGACTCGGAGCACGTAGCTCTGCAGCCACTGTAGAGACACAGTCCTGCAAACCATTCTCTCCAGGCTCCCCATCTTTTGGTTTTCCCCTGCTCCCTCCTTGCCCCCTTCTTTGGAGGACCCGTGCCCAGGCTAGGCTGCCACAGAGTGCAGGTTTGCCCAGCAGTGGTGCTTGGCTCAGCTCTATCCTGAGCAGCATTCCCAGCCAGCTCCTGGCCACCAGGCTGACTCACTCCCAAGTCAGTCTGTCTACAGCCAGATTTTTAAATGCATGAACTTTTTGTTTAAATTCATAAAACTGGCATTCCTCCGTGGCTTATTCAGATACTGCTTCCCGCTGCAGCACACAAAGGCCACATTTCTTCCCATTTGGTTTTAAGTCTGGCCTAGTTAGTGATATCATTGCTAATGACTCTCCAGTCACGGTTCTGCTGCATATATTTTCTTTACCCTTATTTTTGGGCTTCCTACTTCCTCGAAAATATCTCCTCATGCCAAGACCAATCTACTTCAAAACAATTGCGAACCATCAATTTGGTTCATATTAGTCACCTGCAGTATTGACAAATAAGTGAGTTTGCAGATTGTGAACCCTTTGGAGAGGAATTTTGTCAAGTCCAACCTACAGAACATCAATGTATTTTATACATTAAAAGATCTATGGAAAGACAAATCCAGCCTGAACTACTTTTCTGCTACAGCAGGAGGAAGTTGTTAATGTGATTTTCTGTCAAGAAGCACATGCCAGTGTGTAAAAACCAGGCTCTTATATTTTAAGTTTCTTTAATTATCTGCCTGCTCAAAGGACCTACACTCATTATATGCCTCATTCACATCTCCCTTATCATGTGCTCTGGCTGTTCTGCTGTCTAACGCTCCTGGCATTTTTTCCAATAGTCTCCCAAGACACTTCCTCCTGCCACCAAATTCAATGGCCTGAAGAGAGGTGTGCTGTGCCACTTTCTGCTCCTCAGAGTACGTGAGGAACCTGCTCAGGTTGTATCCTGCAGATACAATGCAGGACCTCTGGGAGCCCAGGGTATGCTACAATGCCTACAGGGGTACTGGAAATCTCTGTTTAAGTGACTGAATCCCGCTCCCAAAGTCAGGTTTTTTTTTGCTCTGGACAGCAGACACGTATGATACCCTGGTGGCATGCTTCCCATTTGAGGTTGTGTGCATAAATCACATGTTTTCTGGCAATATCATGTCCTTTAAATGGTTTGTCACCTGTTTTTTCAAGGTGCCTTTTCAAAGCTATGGAATCATACCTCCAGTAAAGGTTTAAATGCCAGCTTTGATGCATAAATTCTCTCTGAGGCAGAGCAGAAGAGCGGATCCTTTTGGTTCAGTGAACAGATGCTGTCCCATCTCATTGGGATCTCTTTTGCGGGTACATATTGCACAATCATGTGTAACTCTGGGATATGCATCTGGAACTTCTGGTCTGTATCTTTCGTCTCCTTCATGCTTTTATCTAAAGCAGACCAATAGCAAAACACTTTTAATTATTCTAAACTTACCTATTAAAACGCAGCATTTCCAGATTTGAAGCCTCCTCATTTCTACTTGAGAACGTATTACCACACAAATATACAGGGATTAAAGAGACAGAATGCAAGGAAACAGCAGTATGTTGGAGTCTTGCTATTAATTATTATTCTCTTAAGGAGTACAGAAAAAAACTCATCAAAATGTGCCCGTCAGTGTTAAGCCCTGGGACTGTGGTGGAGATGTGGAATGGGGGTCAGAGACAGCCACTCATCAGCAGGCTCCTGCAACACCAGTGTCTTCAGCAAAAGCAGCAACTCCAAGAAAAGAAATACTGCTCTGTGGGATTCTTTTTAGGGGACAAGAAATGGAAAGATGGAAATAGCGGCAAAGGAGGAGACAGAAAGCCTCAGAATCTCTCATCTTTATGCCCCTCTAAAAGAAAACCATGGAGCTCTGGAACTTGGAGATTTCTCAATATGTGTGTGGACGCATGAGGAGGGAGCAAAGTTACAAGGACAGCTCAAAGACATGAGAAGAATTCAGACAGAAAATTAAAAGAGAGCAAGGAAAAAAAAATCTGATAATCTTCAAATGAAACAAAGCAGTAAAATCAATTTTCACCCCGAGTCATCTCCCTGGTCCCAGGTAATGCAATATTCAGCTTAGACTCAGTTATTTTTCAAAACAGCAGTACTTCGGTGTGAACAGCAAGACAACCTGATTCTTCCAGTCACACACCCATCAGCCTCATCCTTTTTCCTGACCTTCACGGGATTCATCAGCACATCAATCTGCCCACCAGATCACTTTCTGCTTAAGCACAAGAGTATGATTAATAAGCAAAGGTAGGGTCAATGAGAACTCAGTCACAAAAGCAATCAGGAAAATACATCTAAATAAATGTGACTGCTGTGGGAGAGGTGAATTGTTGTGCGCACTACATGACTCTAATCTTCCGTTTGTACCAACTCCCACCACCATGTTCCCCTAGATGGGAACGCAAAAAGCGTGGCCCAGAAACCAGTCAGACACAAGGAGTGTTACCTAGAAGGGCTGTGTTTTATTTCCAAAAGGCTGCAGGCATGCTCCTCATAGAGCTATATATGTGAACAATATTACACAAGGAACAGAGACCAAATTCTGGGACTGAGACTCACCTCATTAGTGGAGCTATATATCAAAGCACAGAAAAAGCAGTTTCATAGACAAGCACATCAATTATATAATTATCCTGCTGGCACCAGTTCAGCCTCTTCTGCTTCTACTGCATTTATATTCAGTTTATGTAAAAACTTTCTGCACACATATTGCTTATTTTTCAATGCATTTCTTATTCATAATTGCTGTTTGCTTTACATTTGTTAGCTCCTGCACTCACTTGCCCTTGACCTTTTTGTTATTTAAAATAAACAACAAACAACAAATCCCACAAAAAGAAACACTTGCAGAGTGTTTAAAGGAGAAACATCTATTCAAGGAAGAGAGAAAACTACCACATATGCAAAGCAGTGTGGTGACAAATATATGAAATGATTAAGTATTCATATTCTGTCCTGTAACTCCCTTTGCATTTAGCTTTTGAAGAAGGGAAGCAAAACAGAAAGGTGATCACTCCTAACAAGGAATAAAAATGAAACAAACCCAGCTTTTGCACACAGATTTTTCTCATCAAGTCCTTTTCTTCCATTAGCTTTGACACATCACTCCTGAACATGCACATCTCAAAGACTCCAGGCACAGGACACGAAGCCTCTCCCTGGTGTTCAGATTTAGGGAACAGTGATGAACCGGCATCTTTCTTCTCTGCCCCTTCATTCCCACTACACTGCATCTGAGCAGATCATTCTTTCAGTTGCTGTTTTTCAGGCAGTGTTTCCCCATGATGCTTTTTTCTGGCAGAGGCAGTGGTCATTTCATCTAAGCGCCAGGAAAACGAACCAGCAAGTTAGGCAAAAACGTGAGTGCAGCAGGCAGAGCAGCAGAAAAAGCAGGCTCATGGCATGCTGTCTGGAAGACAGTCCTCACAGCTTATGCTACTGTCATATTTAGATTACTGATGCATTTTATTTTCTAAACAAGCTAAAATCCCTCCCTTCTTCCCCTCTTGCTCATACACATACAGATGCTCCCATCACACAAATCTCTGTCTCATTATGTACAATTCAGCTACAGCTCACTACAAGCTGATCAAGTTATCTTTGACACTGAAATAGGAATTCAATCTGAAACAGGCTTTCAGAGAAAGGAAGAGTATTGTTATACCTGACCAATCAATCTTTGCTTGTTAAGCAGTACCAAATAATCTCTCTTTAATTCCATCAACTCAGATTAAACCCTCACTCAACGTAAATGCCTTTCCAAGAAATATGTAACATCTTTTTTGACCACAGTCATCTTCATCACAATTTAGAATTCAGACTTGGTTAGAAATACTTTATCTACTTTCAGAACAGTAGAAAAGTAAAACCCAAAAAAAAGATTGTCAAAGGATACCTACTGAAACATTCCAGTAACCCTACTATTGAACTGCTGAATAGACAATGAAATTCAAACATTTCCCAACAGCACAAACACAGAGACAAACCACAGCCAGTATCTGAGTCTATTGTCGCAGTTGCACATCACAGTCTGCCAGGAAAGCCTCCTGATTGCACCAGAAGCTCTGTGGAAGTCTGTGAGCTGTGACATGAAAACAGAGGTCCAGGATGAGAGATACCACTTCACCAACATAATCTAAATTGTATTTTTGGACTCAAAATCTGGGTACTTACCAGAACTACAGCCTCAAATGTCTTGTTCTCTGCGCATCCTCCTGAAGTACTAAGTTCCCATGAGCTATGCAGCACTCAGGACTTCCAACGGATCCACATGCAGCACATTTCCAACTAATAGAGATAATGGAGTGACTTTTTTTTTTTTTTTAAACTTGAGTGTTAATAAATAAAAGTATGTGTCTGATTTTCCACCCAGTTATCACCACTGGCAACTGTACACTCCCTACTTGCAGCTGGGGAGCGTGTGGAGTACAACTCCAAGTAAGGAATACTGGCTATCCTGAGAACAATCTCCTTGATTTTTGTTGCTTCGTGAGCTTCTGATTACAGGTTGCTGCTGCACTACTGAAACTCTTCAGAGAAATTATCAAAGTGCAAAATTAATCCATTGAGCATATTGAGGATCCAACACTGCCATCAGACAAATTACCCACCAGTTAAAACCTGACAGCATGCCTTCCATGTTTATATGGAACAGGCTAGATCATTTACTTCTATATATCCAGTTTAATAATGTTTAAAGGGTGTTACAAAACCAGATTATTAATACACCAAAACCAATTATTCCTGACCATCAATACATCTCTTGTCCAAGTTCTCATCTCATCTGTGTCTTGTCCTGCTGATAATCTTTTCCATATTCATCCTTAATATTACGAAGTATATCTCACGAGGAAGCTCAGTCTGAAGTTTATCCCTCTGGGGGCTTGCGATAACTCAGGCACTTTACATGTTACTCAAATCCTCAGTATGCAACAGAAAGTACTCTGAAAATGGAACGAAGTTATTCCACTGGAAACTCTCCAAAAAGAGATCAGTAAGTATTGGGAAGCTCTTGGTATTCGCTCCACTGGGAAGGGAATGCAGGTCAATTCATTACAACTGCTATGATCTGACAAGTGCTCTTGGTACCCAGGCCTCCATACAAACGCCTTGCTGCATCTTAAATAACGGCTCTCACAGACAGAATAGGCACTGCACATTCCATGGACCTGCTAAAGCATATTTGGTCAATATTAAAGAGAAGGGACAACGCAAGGACTCAAACAATCCATGACTTGGTGATTACAGAAACTTTTCCAATAATGACATGCACCTAGTCAAGTTCATTTTCCAGCTTTCTATCCCCATTCTGGTCTACTGTTAACTGCACTCTCTTTTTTTTTTTTTTTTTAAACTTAAGTAAACATAACCATCGTTTATCTGCTATCATCAACTCTTGTTGATATATTTTTTTAGACGCTTCTGCAATGACAGAGGAAGAAAGTGAGTTTTGCTTATTTATAGGTATCTGCATTCACCTCTGAGTAGGTGTTGGAGGTTAGGATTTGTTCCTTTTTTTAATTTTCTTTCTCTTAGAGAATTTTTCTCCCATTTGTTGCCTAAGAGACCGGAACAACGAATATTTAAGAGAGACAAATGATGTGGCCAAGATGAGGGGAGGTGGTGCACCTGGCTGCAGTCTCTTAGATGGGAGGCTTTCTCTTGGGAAAGGCTGTTTGCTCGTAAGAACAGCCACTGTACTGGGACCTTTTCAACACCTGACCTCACTGGGAAGGACCCTCACCATCTGCTTGGGTGCCTCAGGGGAAAATCCAGGACCCTGACCCCCTGCAGAGGGAATGTCTCCTGGTCGCTTGCAGGAGCCCGGCTGCTGCTGCCCAGCCCTGCTGTTTCTGCTGCTGCTTCGGGCATTTTGCTACACTTTAAGCTGACATCCCATGTCCCCCCGACCCCCGTGGCTCCTGACACGGCTTTGGTGTTTTCCCTACACTGTGTTTGCCACCCTGGCTGTTCTTGCCTCTGCCATTCCAGCCTGCTGCTCCAAAGTTCCTGCTACAGTCCATTTCATGACCCAGAGGGGCACTGAGACTGGCTGCTTCCTGTGGGTTTGCAGAGGAAAGCCCCTTCTCTCTCTCTCTCTCTCTCGCTCTCTCCCACCACCATTGCCATGTGGAGAGAGACGGCCGAAACTCGCGCCACAGCGCCCCCTGCAGGCGCGGGGGAATCATCGCAGCCACCCTGCCCGGCCGGGAGCCACCAGCGCCCCTGCCGGCTGTGAGCAGAACTGCACCCAAGGGGAAAGGGCCCGCGGCCGAGAGAGGCTGGCACTGGCTTCTGGTTCTGCTTGCTGCTGCTGTTGTTGTTTTTGTTTGCCTTGTTTTATATATATATATATGTATGTATGTATATGTATATGTATGTATGTAAGTATGTATATTTTAGTAAAGAACTGTTATTCCTTTTCCCATATCTTTGCCTGAAAGCTCTGTAATTTCAAAGTTGTAATAATTTTTAGGGGAGAGGATCATATTTTCCATTTCAAAGGAAGTTCCCGCCTTCCTTGGCAGGCACCTGTCTTTCAAACCAAGACAGTAGGTTCAAGTGAAAATGATTCCATTGCTGTAATAACCTGCTTAATAGGCCTGAATCAGTGAGTACATCACTATAGTAGTGTTATAGTATAGTAGGTAAGTAGTGCTAAGGAAAAACACGAACAGGGATGGGGAAAAGGTGACGTTCAACCCAAACAGCACAAAGGACCTGCTAGAAAAACTTCAAATTTAAAATGCTTTTGTTGCTCAAGGTTTGATTTTAATAAACTTCATGTGATGCTTTCCAGGAGAAGGCAGCCTGGGGATATGCTATAGCATATTTCAGGGTCAAAATCATTCTGACTGTTGAAACACTCAAAACTATGGCCTAAATTATACACTTAATTTGGCCAGAGATAACCTTTCTTAATAGCTCTGAAATACACCAAGATATGGGCTTCTGAGGATCAGGGCTATTCTCAAACAGACAGATTTTTGATGTGCCTTTCAGAGGTCCTGAGTAGCCACTGTTACTGCTAATGGAAGAGTTGCAGGTGCTTAGCATTCCTCAAAAAAGACCAAAGTTAAATCCCTGAAGGCCATAGCCATTAACTATTTGCAACTTTTCATATCAAATTGGAGTTTGCATAATGAAGTAAATCTTGTCACCAAAAGGGACACAATCTGCAGCAGTGATATGCAACGAAACAAATTTACAACAAGGTTAAAGTAAGCAAATAAAGATTGCCACCTATGCAAAAGGACATGTCATTAAAGTGTAAAGTTTGTTGCATTTATTTTTTTCTTTTAAACCAGCATTGAACAAACAGAGAGAACTACCAAACTTTTAGCTGAACTTGGCCACACCAAAACCAAGGTAATTCAAACACCTCATTACTTGACTGCAGTTCCATAGGACAGAGCAGTTCAGCAAAGAGGGTGTTCATGATGATTCAGTTCAGCACTGAACAAAAATAACACTTATTATTAGCATAAGCAGGTTCAGCCCCCAAAATGTACCATTCCGTCACCTGTGGTGATAATGTGTGCTGCATGCATCTTACTTCCCCTTCTAAGGGATAACCAAGGAGCACTGCATTGGGAACAGTATGCCCTGTCAAACTATCCCCATTCTCTAGGAGATTCAAGAATAAATTCTTGCTTCCATGGGTTTTGGTGAGGAACAGCACTTACAAGAACCTACAGTATAACTAGAAAACACAAATTTATGTCATTAAGTATATGATACAGCTTTGGGAGGTTTTTTTTCCTCCTGAAGCTCTCTGTGCTGAACATAACTCACTGTTATTTCAGCTATTCTTAAAAGACATCGCCAGTAACTTTCTGTGACACATTCTACATTTGACTGGCTCTTTCTTTACTATTTTTTGTTCAAATTCTTCTAGTATATTCATTTCTTGAGAGCCCCAGTTGGGGGTGTAAGAAGGATTGTAAATCTTCAGCAGGTTCTGCCCTCAACTTCACTTGCATTTTTCCCAGTAATTTTAGAGAGACAACACAGTCAAGCCAAGCACTGATTACTATGGGACACGGCAAAAACTCATTTTGTGAAAACCATATCCTGCTCTCAAATATATTTATCAATAAAATACTATTTGTCATTAAGTAAACAAAATGAAAAAGCAGTTTCTCTGCCCCAAGCTCTGTTTTAAATGCCCGAAAGGACCATTTCTCAGAGACAGAAGTCACCATGCACTTCAAATTCTGACTGCACTAATCTGAAGCACTGAATTTTGTATCTCACTCCATCAGTGAGCATTTTCTCTACATTCTAGCAATCAACTAAAGTGAAGAGATAGACAGGATCTTTTTATGGCAAGGGAGTGAGTGCACTGGCATTCAGACAGCGAAGCTTAATCTGGAATTAAACTCCGCAAGCGTGCCTTAAATGCCACTTCCACTGCTCATTCACATTATTTTCTCTAAAGGTTTTTCCCCTGAAGCAAATATAATACAATTTTGAATCATCTACCAGAATGTCAGAGCTAGAGTTAAGTGCACTTGTTTTGCATCAGATTTTTTGCTGCTGTTGTGTTCTGATCATTCCAGAGCTCACTAGTGAAACCATCCCAAAATAGCACTGTCAAGAGCTTACAAGGGCAGACGGTCATCTCAGCAATAAAAAGGACCTGTTGAAGAGCATTTTGTGTTGAAACAGAATTCTCAATTTATGCTACACAAAGCACTTAGTTTGATTTGGAGCCACAGGTGCTTAGCACCTGAAAAAATTGTTCCAGTTAAACATATGGGGGAGGGAGATAGCGCATCTTTCATTACCAGATTAAATGGCACACAGGAAAAGATCAACAGTGCTGTCAGACAGCTGAATTTCATTTTAGTTCATGATCAAAATATATCCGACTGTTATTTTTATCACAGAGCCCAGATATGGATTATTTTTTCAGGTCTGGATTTGACGAAATGTCTGATAAATAATACTCTTACATACTTTAATCTATTAGAGCTATGTATTATTTTGTAGGTATTACATCTCATGTATTTTTCAAAAAGTAGATCAGAAGATGGAGATATATGCAATAAACTGTGTTGATTTAATCTACACATATTTAAAATTTTTTTTAATAGAAAATGCTCGGCAAACCATACACTTGCATGAACAAAAGACTGCAAGGCTATAGAAATGTATATGCCATAGTAGGCAGATGAGATTGCAAAATAAATTGCTTTTTTTGGTTATTACAACAGAAATATATCCTAATGCTAATACTAACATTTCCAACTGCAGTGACTGACTTTTTTTTACAGACAGCTTTATTCTGCAAGGCCCTTTCAGAGAGGAGAGACAGATGAAGTTTTAACTAGTTCTTTTCAATAACTTGCATATCAAATATTCTTAATCTGTAAGAAAAATTCTGTGATGTCACATTTAGCAAATAAGCCAAAGAATGAGGTGAGCACTGCTCTAGCTGTTAAGTCTTGGTGCACCTTCAGTATTCTTTCATCTTTACATGAGGCTTCAACTGCTCACTACCACTATAACAGACATGGACTTAAGCACACAGGCAGCCACAAGTGAGCTTAGTACTAACAGACAATTAATACCTCTGTGTTAGCTTTCCAGATCCTTGCAGAAAACCACAATAGGCATGACTTAATTTGACTGTATACAGGGAAGATGTCATTAATAAAAGATATTGCAGCAAAGCAGCTTCACACAACAGAGATTTCCTCTGAAAAGCAAATTAAATACTTCCTCTGCCTATCTGACAGCGAACCCTGCACTCCAGGCACCAGTGTGTTCCTGGGACTGAGCCACAGTTTGTAAAGCTCAGGACTATGATCAAATGGAGATAGAAAATATATTCAAATGCATAGATTTCAAGATAAAAACTTTGTATCTTTAAATTGCATAGATTTGAATGTAACAAATTAGCACATCTGGCTAAAAAAGCAAAGTTTTTGCACAATAATACAGGAAGTTGCATGAGGTCATAAATATAAAAAGATAATGGAATTCAATTGTGATTCCAAATTATTACAACAGGGAATTATAATGGAAATATTTTCTTTTTAGAAACTATATTGTTTAAAATATTTTGATTGTGTTTTTATCTCAATACTAAAACAGATACATAAGACCTGGCAGCATTTTTTTAAACTTCAGTGCATGAACATTCTCTTGTGAGGACCTATTTGCAAAACAGATTTTTTCAGGGTCACATATACAATGTAGAAAAGTTTACTGACTTTGCCACCAGCTACATAATTTTTTCAGCAAATAATTGCCTTCAGAAACACAAGAAAAATGCCAACTGAAATTTTATTCCTACAATTAGAGCTACCACAATTCTTCCATGATACTCACTACTCTGATCTCATGTATTTCAGAAAAGTTAATACATGGAACAAGACTATTTTTCTTTAGCTAATCATAAACCATCATTTCTAAACAATCATAGAGCTCTAAATTAGCCAGGTGGGACCTTCACCCATCATCAAGAGAAATTGAGTTCTGGACTGACAGTGACAACTTGAAGCTTAAAAGACACATTTTAAAAAGTTACAAAAACCAAATACAGGGGATTTATGGAAGTCTCTTGTCCACCCTATTGCACAGATAGCACAGTGTTGCAACTAACACTGTCATTCCAGGCAACGTGCAAAGGAGTTTTGTGCCATAGGCTGAATTGATGTTAAACACACTCACCCAGAGTACACTAATTGGAATTGTAAGAGGTTATAATTGGAGTTCTTGTTCATCTAAAATGAAAACCTATTTCACCCTGTTAAATTCTGACAGTATGACATCTGCATGTACAGAGATGCTGACAGCTGTAACATTAGAACACATCTCAGAGCCCTCCACCTCTGCGCTATTGTGTTATTACCTTCATTTTGTATTTCACAGGGAAATTCAATCTCATTTTCATCTTACTAACAAGTGCATGATGTTGTATTTACAAGCACTGCAGAAAATGAGGAGTTTGACATTGCCCTACTCTGGTATTTTACATAGAGAAGCTGCTATTTAGGATTCTGCTTTCACTTCATGGAAATGCAACTTGAACCATTTTTTCCCTCATTGAGGACAATGCCTGCCTTCCAAAGGTTTTTTTGTGAGGACCTGACTGCACCACAGTCCTCAGTGAAGACTTCAGTGGGAGCTAGACAAGATTCTCCTGCGGCATGGAGAGAACTGACAATGCAGAAGGAAAAACACCATAGACAGGATCCACAACGCAGAGTTGCATTACTTGTGTTAAAAGCACACCTCTCTTTTCTAGCTAAGCGCTCCTTAAGCTGGCTTGTGGGAGGAAGCTTGGCCCTGATTTGTCACTGCGTATTGATTATACAATGTTAACATCTGTACCCACAGAGCAGAACTTCATTCCACAGGTCTAAGGAATGAACAGGTACTTCTTTTAAAAATATTGATAAAAATACCACTCAAAATACTTGTAGCAAATACTTACCACAAATTATATTTCAGCTACTCTAGACCATCAGCTTTCCTTTTCTACTGAACATTATCAAACATTACAGTGAGATAGACCTATATGAGGCTATAAACCTATGATATTTTTGCTAGATCACAAGCATTCAGTGGGAAAATAAGAATGAACAGAAGTAAAATTACCCTATCAAATAAAATCAAATAATTAAATCGTGGTGAAACAGAAAAGACCTCAAGAAATACCATAATCTACTCATGGTCTGGTGATGATTCCTGTATTGACAAATATTGCAAGTTTTTCCCTTCATAACGTTTTCTCCCACATCTCACACTCCTTTATTTCTCATCCACTTCTTTTTCCTGTTATGTGTTCTTTCTTTTGCAGCTCCTGCACTAGTCTTCTGGCTTTCCAAACATCTGTAGCTTTTTGTCATTTCTATTTCCTCTTCTGCAGCACTCATCCTGTTCGGAGCTCTGAATAGCTCCAGAACATGCATGCCTGCCTTTCCAAGAGATTGTTCTCCTGGCATTAACAGACGAAGCACAGTGTTGGCAACCAGCCTCTGATGAGTCAATGAAACTGTGTGAAATGATGGCACAGCACATGTAATTCTGAGACAATGTGCTACACAATGAGGAAACCTGGAAACTTGTTATTAGCCTCCTTCTGAAGGCTTCTTGTCAAAGGCCCTCACACAGTAGTGCACTTGATCAGTGACCAGCTTGACTTGTCTTATGCCCAGCCTTAGAAACAAGTTGTCTTTGACTTGAGGCAGGACCATTTCAATCCCGTTCCAGAGGGAGCCATCCCAAGCCAAGGTATGTGTATTGGACAGTAAACTGCACTCCTCATTAAGTTTAAACAAACAAAATAAACAACTGTCATAAACTGAGCCATAAATTGTTCTCTGACAAGTAGATATCTGAGCTGTACACTATGCCTTTTTTTTTACTAACACTGCTTTCCAGCTGGTGATGGAGAGCCTCACAATAAGCCTATACTGATATTAGAGACTGTATTACCAGCTTTTTAACTCCTCATCCATCTTCACTGACCTAAAAGGCATCTCATCCCACTCTGTAACATCTGATGTATTAAAAGCAATATTTAATGAAGATGTCTGCTGTTCTCCATTGTCCATTACAGACCTTTGTGTAAGTTTTCTGAGTACAAAAAGGTCCCTTCTTAAATGCAATATGAGCACATATTTTAAATCTGAAATATGTACTGGATTCTGTGAGAGACCCAAACAGCCAAAGAAATAACAATCCATGTTTATGCAATACTAAGACCAAGTACTCTGATGCCACACAGATCTTCTGTTTTGCTTGATGACTATTCAAATGAGATGTGGAAGCATATTAAGTTCCATTTTTAGCATATTCCATCTCCCGTCTACAAAATAGAATAAAAACCTTTTCATTTGCTGAGAAAAATGCTTTCCCATTCTTACTGCAATCAGTGAATACCTTCTCATTTTATCTCCCAACTGCTACAATCTTCACCTTTGCCAAGTCTGCTACAAATAATTAACTATTAATGAATTACAATACATCTGTGACAGGGAGACAACACAGGATTAAAAATGTCCAGAATCCTAACCACAGACAGGTTTATTCACCAAGTCTTATTCAAAGAAGTCATATTCAAAGTTGGGTAACTACTTTAGGTTTGAGTTCCTATTTGTTTGCAATGATTTAATATCAGTTCCATTAAGGTACAAGAAAATACACAGAGATGTGAAAAATGATAAGAAGATGCTGTCCACAGCCTAGACAGTGTGAAACAAATGGAAACTTAATTAGATAATTCATTTCCATTGAGAGATGTGCAGTTGGGTACTCATAAACTAGACTTATCAGATAGAACTCCATAAAACAAGGTCTACCTTTATCTTAAAGACTGAACTATACCTGCTTGGGTCTTTGCAGAAGAGAAAGCTAACAATTCCAGGTTAGTACTAACCTGGACTTTGAGTTTCAAGCTCTTCACAATTTGGACATGATTTGCAATGTTCAGTTTCTGTGATTAGGTCTGAAGAGCATCTGATGATCTGAAAGCCTTGTGACTATAGGAGGGTAGAGCAGAAAAGCATAATGGTTCTTTGAAGCTACAATGGTGAAGTAGGTAATTATGTACACAAAAGAAATGTCAAAAAAGCCTGTTTCTGATTTTTCATTGAAGTCATAAAGTACAGAAGGAAGATGCATAGAGAGAAAGATGCAGCTTTTAGCCTTGATGAGAAAAGCTTCCTTGAGAAGACTTGCACATCTAGCTCCTTCACATCTGACAGGAGATGACCAGTCATGCAGCTGTCGCATGAAGAATGAGCATGAACTTTGTATGTGCTCCTGAGAATTATGAACATCCTCACCACCACAAAGAAGCCACAGGCAGATTTACCCAACATGTGTTCACAGATTTTCCAGTGTAAGTAACTGTTCTTCCCTGACCTCAGCTGTCTTTCTTTGAGAATCCTCCCCTGCTCCTTAAAACATTTTGGATAGAGAGACGGACATTCTACATTTAGTTCCACCATATGTCAGAATATTACAGCAGTTTCAAGAAGATGCAGCTAATGAAACTGTGCAAGAAGACCAGAGACCACCCTTAGGAAAACCACTAATTAAACATGATCAGGCAAGCACATAGCTAAGAAAGAGAAAATGCATGCCCTGGAACAGTGTGGCTGTGACACGACTTGAAATCACAGTCAGAAGAGAGAGGAAAGAGACAAAGTGAGGGTGAACTGCTAACAGGACAGGAAGTCATCAAGGATATGATAGCTATTCTACAGGAAGAAATGGCTCTGTGGGAACAGGGAATATCATTGGGCCAGCCAACCCACAGGGCATGCCAAGACCTGGAGAGTGGGAAGCTGCAGCTGATGTGACAGAAGTGCTGTCAAAAACCAGTATAAACAGCCTAAGGATGTATGGCAGGAAAGGACTGTGTCAACAGTCTGAGGCTGGAAAGCTGGGGCACACACATTACAATGACAATCCCGCTCCCACATGTAAGTTATTTACATTAATTCCAGGCCCTTGGTCCTCTAACAAAGACATCAGATGGTTTTCTTTAGCCCAAACCATTTCAAACAACATTTCAGTGTACAGAGGATTTAGGTACAGGCCCTTCCTCTAAACTGGAAGTTGAACCCAGGAATGGGAATCCTTTCTCATCTGACCTCAGATTAGGAAGCTGCTAAGGGGCTTTTGAGCTTTGCCTGCACACTGCTTGCTCTATTTTGCAGATGGTGTAATAAAAACAGCTGCACTTGATGCTCAACATAAGACTTAATCCATATGCAGTTCCACCCTCCGCTTTTTTTGGGAACAAGGCCATTTTACAGAGTTTTGGCCCTCCTCACCAAGGGATGCCATTTCTGCCACAGCACTGCCACTCATCAAGCCTTCAGCTAGGCCAGCATGGAACTATTGAACTGCAAGGTGAATCAGGTCTGATAGGGTCTAGAAAACAAACAAGACTAGTTTCTTTTTTAATTTTAAAAGAGTCTTTTTGAAGCCCAACTCATTTTGGAAGAACTAAAAGGGAAGAAAACAGCAAGATGGGAGTGGGAAACAAGTAGCTTGAAGAAAGACAAGGAAGGAAGAGAACAAGAGAGAATGGGGCACTATTACCATCTTCACTGCTTCTCTGTAGAGCCTCCAAAGTTAGAACCATTAGCTTAAAACTGACAATCAGCACCTCACAGCACCTGGCTCCTTATAGAGGGAAGTTTTATGAAGTGCACGAGAGGCACCTGAGGTGGTTTCATTCACATTACAGAAATATATTAATCTCCCCTCCTTAAACTCAATGGGCTGAGTAGTTCTGATCAGGAAGCAGATTTGTAACGCTAATAATCCTGCGGTTCCTTTGATGTGATCCCAATCTAGTAATTGAACCTGTTACAAGTCACAGAAAATACTTTGTAATCATTGAGCCCAATTAAATCATTGCATTTGTATTTTCAAATGCTTTTAAAGTAACAAACTGCACATGGGAAGCCAGCTTCCTAACACTTGCTGCAGAGGAAAACAAAACCAAACCAAACCAAAAAACCCCTGTACTTTTAACCTGGACTTATTGAGCTTTCATTTATAACCCTCCCAAAGAGACCTGGAGGCATCCTCACACTCAGTCATGATCTCTGTCCCAGCCGGCCTTAAAATTAGCCATCCTAGGTGAGTTCATGTGTACCAGATAAATTGCACAAGTATCAGGATATCAGCAGGTGAAACACCATTCAGTGGCTGGGGATGTAAAAAAAAAAAAAAAAAGTTTTATTAAAATATTGTATTTAACATGAAATCTATTATTTCACTAGGAGGGAAGGGGCACAGGGAACAACATTTGGTCCAACTACAGTTTGATATAAGCATGTTTAATGTAATTGCCTGGATTATTCTCCCCCTTCAGAGGTATGTTTTCTTTTTTTTTTTTGAGATTTACAAAACTATGAATTGGTAGATTAAAGCAGAATTTCAGAATGTATATGAAAATGATAACATTTAAAATATTAAATTACAAGAATAGCTCATGAAAGAAGTGAATACAAATGGACTTCAGTTGAAAATGGAGGAAAATTTCAGTCTTATTAGAAAAGAAAACCAAACCAAACCAGTCTTGGTGGGAGTTCAAGCATATGAAATGAGTAAACATATGGAACCAAAACTAGCAAATAGGAAGCCTGGAGGAGCAACGTGTTGTAGGGATGGGAAGGATCTATTCCTACAGAGTGAAGAAGACGCTGGAAGGTTGGAATCCGCTCCTGGCACACGGTAAGGTTTGGCTACTCCACCCTTTTTGCATGTTTCTCCATTCTCAAAATTGAATGTTATTTATTTATCCTTGTAAAGAAAACTATTCAAAACAAAAACAAAATAGCTATTACTAGCAATTTTGAAAGTTACAAATCCTTCTTGCAGAGAGACACCATAAAAAGGTCGTAAGTATTGTATTAATTGTGAAATGTCTACTTAATTAAGTATATTTGTTTGCTACCTGGACTCTTGTCCTGCACTGTGATCTTTAGTGTGAACTGCTGCTCAAACACACAGTCCAGTGAAATTTAAGGAGCACCACCTGGGTAAAAACATACACTGAGTAAAGCTATAAATAGATCAAGCAAATTCATTACATCCATGGTACTTGCCTGTGTAAGTATTTTCAGCATGACGGCCTACAACTGTAAAACTACTCTCTTGTTTTCCTACAAGGAACCTTGTCCTTTTAGATGAGGATTTTAGCTAAGGATCTAAACACGTCTAACAGAATTTTTAAATTTCATATCTGAGTTTACTAGGGAGTACACATGTCCAGACGAAGAAGAACAGAGATTGCTCTCTGACTCATTTCTATTCAAGCAGTTGGAACAAAATGGGAACAACATTTATTTCATTTTTCTTCTCAGAAACTTAGAAACTCTTCTCCAGATGGAATCTCTTGCTTTTAGTATTCTGAAAAGCTAATGAGTAGAAGACAAGTTCCTGTCCCCAATCTGTTACACCTGTGCATATACAAGCTGCAGGATTGTATTATGACTTGTCTGTATCAAATATTTTATTTACATTTCAGGACAACGGATTTTATTTGCATTATAATACCTGAAAGGTTAAGGACTCGAGTTGGCTGAGACATAATTTTTTTTCCTCCCTCTCTCCTGAGTCCCCCCAAATCAGAGAATTGCACAGAAGAGGGGTTTCTTAGAACTGTCTAGACATTTTTAAAAGCTCTTTTTCTTTCTTTTTTTTTTTTCATGTCCTCCAGAACTGCAACTGAAATGAACCCCAAAGCAAACCAGCAAAAGTACTACCACCATGCCATGTGCACTCAAAAATAGGGCTGTTTATGTCTATGTAGATCATTCATTGGCCAAATAATGACATGGGATCTCTACACCCTTGGCTCTTCTGTGAGTTCAATACCAGGTGTGGGTTACCTGCTGTAGCTGATCTCCCTGGAGGAAGTTACCATTTTTTTAGATACATGTATGTGAATAAGGACACACAGACAAACATCTGTACCCACAGGCAAAGGATTCATGCTATCTACCCCTAAGTAAAGGTATTTAGATGCCTGCATGGGAGTCATATGCATCAATGAGTCCAAATCTGCTTTAAACAGGCAGAGTCCTTCCTCTGTACTTTTACAAGAACATGGCAATGCAGAAATAAATTCAGAAATAAATTCCTCTTCAGTCAGAAATACATTCCTCTTAGCACATACTTCTCAGGCAAATTCATGATACTCTGCTGAAACAATCTCTTCAGCGTGTGTTGCACGTGCTCACATTTCTACAACAAAGCTTTTGTCAGAGTTACCTGTCAGTATTTTCAGGCTTCACCAAAGAGTACATTTTTGCCCACACTACATTTTGTACAGCTGTTACTGATTTTATGGCTGATTATATCGTTTTCCTCATTTCTCTCCGAGATTTAGGCATGCTTTGAGGATGATGAAAACAAAAGCACTTAACATAATGCTGATACCATAGTCCATTGCTAATAGATTCTTGCTTTTTAATGCTCAAATGAATACCCATGCAGATCTTTTTACAGTACCTACTGATTATAAGAGTTTTCCATGCTGGATCTATCTGCAATAAATAAGGCAAAGGCTGTATTTCCCTACTGAAATCTCATTATCTGAACATGTACCAGAGCCAGAAGGTTCAGAGTTTGAATATGAATTTCCTAACTCTTTAAATGACTTGAAACAAGAATTTAATATGAAACATTTCAGATCTAAGATGTTCAGAAGCTACATCTTGCCCCAAATTTAGCAAGTTTTAGTATACAAGACAGAGCTGAAGATATCAAGGCATATTTTTAAGTTGCACAGTTGATTCCAAAGCAAGGTTTGTTTTAAGCCAATCTTCAATGGTAGCTTCTAGTTATTCCCTGATGTATCAGATGTTGCATCATGCAGTTTCAGATACTTACATGCTATTTCACATGCCTGTTTCCTCTCATGTTAAAAAAACAAACCGAACCAAACCAACCGAAAAACCAAAACCACCAAACCCAACAAAAAAACCCACCAAACCAAAAACACCCAGTAAAGCCCAACAACAAACAAAACACATGCTGGCTCCCAGGGAGGAATGCTAGTCATAACTATTGAAAATTTTTCTCTGCTGGTAATATTAGTGCTGCTCATGTATTTCTGTGTTTGGATTGCATCAGAGATGAATTCAGCCCATATGTGAGAGGACATAAAAGGCAGGTAATTCTATTTACCTTGGTTCTTGTATGACGGCTTATGTTCTCTCTCCTCATTTACTTTTCTGTCTTGGATGACTCAGTGTCTACATATGAGCAGATCAGAACTACAAGCTGAAATAATGAACTTCAGCTACCCTGTTATTTCCATGCTCAATCACCTATCTGAAACCCTCCTTTGATTTCTCATAGTTTTATGTAATTGTAACATTTCTGTTAAGCATTGCTGTGCATTTGATATTTCTGTCTGAATTCAGCCTCCTACAATTAATCTGGATCAAGAAGATCAAAAGGCAAGATGTCTTTAGGATACAGCAGTGCCTCTACAGAGCGAGAGAGAGTCTCTCATTAGCAACCACCTTGATTAGCAGAGAATTTCACTGTAATATGGCATGCTGAAGACTTACAGAGAGGTTAAACAGTTACAGATTTCCAAAATGAAGGTGTAGTGAAAACTGAAAACAACTCATTTTCAGTACAAAACATCCTTCAGTATCTTGTAATCAGACCCTGAAAAAGAGAGGGTGATCTGAAGCATGTTAGAGAACCCAAATGAGATTAACATAGCAGTGGTTTTGAAAATCCCACAAGCTCTCAAAACAGATCGGCATCACTCAAAACACAGTATGTGTGCCAGGATGAAGGCACTGAAATCACCATGTGGTATTGCCTACATCGTGGTGTCTTCAGCTGAATGGTATTTCCAGAAAACTTAAGGAAAAAAAGAAAAAAAAAAGATTACCAACCAGCCGTGTATTTGAAGATCTAATAACTAATCCTCTGTCTGGAACAAATTCAGCCCATATTGAATGCCATCTCAACTTGGTCAGACAGGAAACAGTTTAGAAATGACCTCTGCTAGGCTCATTGTGGAGAGACGTTGTCTCTGTAACTATTTCTATGACAACTGTCCACATTTATTTGGTATATAGATGGATGGCATAAAACGCAGATTCCACTCCTTCACTGGAGACTGTGAATGCTAATTTTGAGCACTCTCCTAACAACCAGCACGGAAGCACTCCCCTCGTGATGAGGCTGTCATCATTGCCATTCCTTCTTAGTATACCAGTTAGTGAAGAAAGGTGTGAAAACCATACTGTTCTCTCTCTCCAAATTTAGAGCAGGTATTTTTGCAGTGCTTCCAGCCAGTACCTGCTTGAGATTCAGGAGGTTTTATCTTGACTATGACTTTTGTCAGGCAGTACCCTCTCTCCCTGCCCTTGGAGACAAGCTAGCAGGGATGTGCATCTTGCACAGCAAGCTTCTCAGCCTCTTCCAAACACAGCTCTAACAGTACCACACCACCCAATTCCTTTCACTTCATACGAAAGCCATAAGCCTTGTAGGTACCAAATTTTAGCTGTCAGTAGATTTCAGAAAAAAATGTTTTGAAGCCCACTGTCAGAAATACACAGAAGACATGACCTACTATTCTCAAGCTCTTCAAAATGTAAGAAAATTAACTTCTACCTATATAATAAATATAACAATGACTACCTATTTTATACATTCACTTGATGCCAGGTGGACCCTTTTTAAAATGTGCTGGAGAACTACTGCCACTTAATATTTACAGGTTCAAGGCTGACCCATCATTTTACTCAATTACAAAATAATCTTAATGAAGCCCTGGTGTTGTCTACTGTTTTGCCTGGATGGAATCCAACAGATATGTACAATTCATATGAAATGCTGGCTGTTGATACTTCACTGGCAATGCTGGTGAAAGCCTGGTATTATGTTTGTTGGTGGCTCTTCTGTACTTGACAAAGTGTTAAATACTATGAGGGCAGCAGGAGATATTACAATGAGTTCAGGTATTTATTTTCCTGATTTAACTATTTGGCGATGAAATCCTTAGGAAGTTTTGGCATTGACTTCAGCATGGTTAGGATTTCAGAAGTGAGGCTACAAATTAGTGGCATAGGTAAGTGCATTTCTGGAAATCAGCCAGAATCTCAGAATGCTTTTTCTAAGGGAAAGATTAGGGAGTTGGAATTTACAGGACAGTTATTGGAATTCTTTTCATAACATGCAAAAATATAATTAAATTAAATGGGAGCTTTGGAGACCCTTAAATAGTGACTAACCTCAAAGTTCAGAAATCAGCACCTGAGCTTGTCTGAAAGCAGTCTGCATATGGAAAGTATGGCCTGTGAAAAGTCAGCTTAGAGCCCGGTCTAATCCCAATTCTCCATGTATGAACTACTGAGATCAGAATATCGTGGGTGGAGAAATTTTTCCTTCCTATGAACTTCTTGTGACTTTTCCAGCCAAGTCATTTATGTGCTTCTTCAAAGTATCAAGGAAAGCGGACCTAAAATTCACCAACCTATTTAAAATTTCATAAATTCTTTCAGTTTTCATGCTACCAAGGCTGTACAGAGCAGCACCCTTTCCCAAAACAAGGTACAATCTCTTCAGTGCTAGAGTCTGGAGGTGCTTGCAGGCTGTGAGTATTATCCATTTCAGTGACAGGGACATTCTCATTATTAAAGATGGAAACGAAAATAAAAATGTAATTTTTTTTTTTAAGTTGACTTAATATCATGAACTTTATGAATAAAGACTTAATGCATTTTCTCAGATCCTGAAACTCTTGCCCACAAGTGGAGACAACTGTTGGGTAACAGCATGAACATCAGGTTTATTTACAAATTAATCAAACCTGCAGTAATTCACTGATGGATGGATTCCAATTCTGTTTTATTAAACAAGGAGACACAGGAGAAGGTAAAGTATGGCCCAGGCCCGTGAAGAGCACAGCACTCACAAACAGATACTAATCACCTCCACTCACAATGCAGGCCATTCACTTTATGGATTATGAAACATCTTTGAGGTTTGTGGTGATAAATACAGGTTTGCAAAGCACTCAAGACACTACTGAGTGTGGAAGGTATCTTTTCATTGGGCGCCAAATGTGGAAGGTATCTTTTCAGCTTTATACCGGCTAGCGCTTGTATTTCAATGCCTTAGAAAGCCTCGAGCAGCCTTGAGAGGTAGCACGGGCGATCTAGCACTTTAGTAGCTCTAAAATCGGTACCTGGATCAGCTGCAGAGCAAATACCATCAGCAGAAGCAAAGAGGGAGAAATATAGCTCCCTGCTCACTCAATTCCCTGCAGTTAGAAGCTTTCAAATGAGACAGACGACCAGAGATGTTCACAGGAAAGTCGCTGAGCTGAGAGAGGGCATTTGCCTCCCCTCGACCATCTTTATTAGGAGAAGGGGAAAGGGGAGGACTGGGGGTGGACCTGGGGTGAGCGGCCAATCAGACACTGCTGAAGAGCCTGAGTTACATTTGGTTTTGCCCGTGCTTGGAACAAAGGAGCTCGGAGCACGTCTTTGGGAGGGGGGAGGGGAAGCTCGTAACAGGCAGCAACAACTGAGTCACCTCAGGTATTCATTAGTACTTGTGTATCCTACATTAATATTTGCCTGGTCTATCAAGTCTTTCTGTGACATTAACACAGTTGTTGTGGGGCACCCGTATGTACTTAAAGGTTATTAAAAGTAATAATTGCATTATTTCCAGGCAGAGCCCTTTAACTAAATATGGCAGTTAGCTTTTTAGGAATGTCTAAAGGAGGAACATCTGTTAATTTTACACTTCCCTCCTCCTTGGTTACAGTTTCCCATCATCTCAACATAACCCAAACAACTGTCTAAATGGCTAAAACTCCTATCCAAAATTGATATGTACCACTGGGAACATTAAGGAAACCTCTCCTGAATTTCTCAAAACAAAATGAAGCTGACAGACTGGTAAGGCCACAAGGGAGGATGCAAAATTTCATCTCCTGGAACCAAATCTGAAAAACATTACCATTATTATTCCCAAACTGGAATGGGTGTAAGGTAAGGAGCTGCTGTGTATCAGATTGGCCTCAGATATATATGTATTTCCAAATTAGGCAACTCCCTGATTGGCAAAGAAATGCTGTGTGGCTATTCTAAATTACATAAACTCCCCTAGCTGACCTAGCAAGTACAAATGACTGGTTGATACACATCTTTAAGCCATCTGCAAATATCTAAACAGCTGTCCACGCTTCCCACAGCTGTGATTGTTCCTCTGCATGCAATGGTGACACACAACAAGTATAACACAGTGGAGAACAGACAGCAGCTGGGTTTTAAAGGGTTTGGGTGCCCAGCTTTTCCACAGATGGAAGGGGCACAGTGTTCACTGGAAGTTAAGAGGCACCTTTGCTTCTTAGTCAAACTATGTGGAAAAAGGAAAAATAATTAAATCATCTCTTTTAATAGGTATTTATTAAGCATCTCTTTTATTAAATACATAAAGTGTATGTATCTTATTTTTACAATTCCAAATAGAAGTGCTTATTGTAAGGATCTTGAGTATTCACAGTGCTATAGGAGGGCATAAGCTGCACCTGAGGTGACCACAGTAACATTCTTAGTAAAAAGCCTCTGGGCTATGTCAGACACTTCTACATCTTTCACAGATGACATTTCCTCACAGAACCATTTTCAGTGACATTTAGTCAAGGTGCTCAACTTCTAGTCCATTCTCAGCAAGAACTAAATGTGAGCTTAACTATAACCATTTGTGCAAACATTTTCCTCAACTGGGACATGAACTGTTCTCCGAATTAATTTAATGTAATGTATACATAAGAAATAATTTAAAAATACCTACTACTGAGTTTTAAGACAGCCAAATCACTGCCTTAGCAAAGTGAGAAGTGGTTTTTAAGTATTGGTCTCATTTGCAAGGAAGACATTTTAGGAGTTGCTGTATCAGTCCAGTTGAGACCCCATTAAAATTGCCTCCTTGCTATTACTACCAAGGAGTCTATTGCTTTACATACGCACAGTAGCTCCTGTTTTGTGGGCTAACCCACAACAGATTTGGCTAGTCAGAGCCAAAGACAACAGCTTTGTGATAGAATTTGTAGAGCTGTCTTTGCACTGGCAAGAAATACTCCTGGTCTGCGGCTAGAAAATGAAAAGACAACAGTAATCATTGTGCTAATTCAACACAACATTGGTTAAGAACTAAGAACAGATTCTACACTTCAAATGTCCAAGGTACTCAACAGGAGATGTTCTACACTAAAAGTTCAGTGCTTGCTTTGTTATTTTCTGCAAGTCTAACAGAAGAAAGATGGCTACATAAATTAGTTAATGGGAATGAAGCCCTTAATTGTTGCAGAAAGAAGTGATGTCATGCATATTTAGAAACCAGATAACATAAACTCTCTGGCACCAAAAATTTCTTTGAACTAACAACCCTTAGAAAGCATAATTTTGGAAATAAATAGTTATGTAGTCATATTTTTGTTTTAAAAATTGTCTGTGGACTCTCATAACTTGCATCTCGATAAGTTCTGGTTAGTAGACCAGGACAGGAAAAAAAAAGGGGGGAGAAAAAAGGCTGTCTGGGTATTCAATAAAGAAAAGAGAATGTTTCTAGGTGGAAAAAAAAACCCAAACCAAAACCCCACTAACACTGAACAAAGAAATGTTCCTATGTATCTTCTTAAGCAGGGGTCAGTAGGTCAGGGGAGTAAAGATGACAGAGGAGCTCCCTGAAGAATCAATGTGCACTAGATGATCCCGGCTGCCTTAGATAGAGCTCATGGCTTTCACCTGCACTTCAGCTGTTTGGTAGCTTTCCGTATCTAATTCACCTGTGGATCCAACTGGGCAGCACTCTGGGAGCAATGCAACCCGCCATTCCCAAACTGCTAATGGCAACGAGAGAAAAACATACAAGCTCAAACCAGAGCTGACCAAGAACCTCGTCATCTCAAGGAATGATCCCACCACCTGTGAAGCCAGCAAGCAAGGACTGGAACAAACAGCAGTGAGGTAGCAGACAAGAAAATGTCAAAGATCATGACAGTGGCTGCCAGTGAGAAATGGGAATCAGTGCAGAACTGAAATGAGGTTTAAGATATATGGGTTAGTCAAAGACATTTCACAGTCTCTGAGAGGAAAACTTCCCACATGATGGGGAGACCACAGGGGTCACCACCTATTTTAATGTCTTTTCTTATCAACATGAATTCACCTCTCCAGGATTCAGGTTCATCCACATGACTTTTATCTAATGGCTATTTCAGCTGTTTCTCTGGCAAAGCAAATGATGGTACTACTGTCTTTTGAACTATTTCATCCTCACCTGTGATAGTTTTGCTCCTCTAGGTTGCATTCCATCACAATATTCCCTTGTGCTGGCATTAAACAGTTAAATAAAAGTTTTAGAATATAAAGGCTTTCACATCTCTCATGCTGCAAGACAAGCTTGGTCGGTTGGTGGAGGCTTATGGACACCTCTCTGCATTTGTTAGCTATCTTCAGACACAAAAAATAGAAGTGGCTTGGACTGTTTTTATTGCAAGTGCCTTTTCTTGCAGTTTCCTCCTCTATGAGCAACAGTCACAAAGAAATATCAAGCTGACTTTGGTTCATCACTGTCACCCAGCTAAGGGCTTTGCAGAGATCCTGCTGTGAAAAGCTGATGTTTCACTCCAGAGGGTTTATCTTTGCCCACAGTGCAGAGCTTCTGCCAGAGCAGTTTTGAGTCTCCAAGCGTGGAAGAGAGCTGGGTCATAGTTCCAGAGAAGTGTCCTAAAACCGTAAGAACTACTATGAACACCTTCTCTAACCTTCCTTGTACAGATGCCACCATAATTTTCCCAGAGAATGGGGTATTTTTCCCAGGATTTGACATTTAGAGAACTATCCAGTCCCATGCAAATAACATTAAGGTATGGGCAACCATTTAGGAAATTGCATCATACTACAAGCCTGAATTTATCTCACTTCCATTGACAGCTACTGATCCCTGTTATGCCTTTGTGAGAGCAATCTTTATCTCACACTGAGTGTTGTTCCCGTGTGCATCTAGACACAGTGCTGAAATCTGCTAGTGAAGACACAAAGCAAGGGCTAAAGACTCTACACAGCTTAGGGACTGCACTGTGAGAAGACAGAAAGCTGCTGTCACACAGTCACAGGGAAAAGAAATTCAGCACTGCAAACTGAGGTCAGTATCTTTAAATAAAACTGATGATGATCAGATGCATGCATTGATTCCTGGAGAAAAGTGAGTTGGGAAAAAGTCAGGTCTGTGCTCTGGATTGGAACTAGTATCTAAAGCTGGTAGAAGCTGATTAAAATGTAATGTATCATCAAAAAAAAGGAAAAGGGAAACCAAACTGCTTCTGAAACTGAAATTCAGAAACATAAAATATTTACTAAAATAAATTTTTTATTCAAACCAGACCTGTAAGATCTTTTCCAGAGAACAAAAACTTTCCAAAACAGTTTTCTGTTGAAAATCCATTTCACTACCTAAGAAAAACAGTTCTGATAGAAAAAAATCCCATCAGTTTTTCTAGCATCCGGAGAGGGGGAACTTAATCTTCTTCCATAAAAGCATGAAAGAGAGGGGACCATAATTTAGTCCATTAAGAATTCATGAAAAAGACTTAGGAGTGCTCAGCACAAATGCTTCTATGCACAACAAATGTGCTATGCCTGTCCCTCTTCTGATGACTTCCCAGTTGCTGGTGTCCCACTCCTCTGAGCCCACCCTGAGCAGCAGACAGCAGATGCTCTTTAAAACCAGAGTCAGCTGCAAAGGAAAAACCACCCAAAGAGCATAATCCTGCACTGCTTCCTCTTACAGTCAAGGTTTTTGCAAAGCAAATAGCATTTGGCTCCTTTTGTCAACCTGGTAAGGAGTGGGCAGAAAGGAAAAAAAAAAAATTCAAAATAGAAGAGATGAAAAACAGGTGCAGAGCACATAAAGGGAAAGGGAAGAAGGCAAGAAAAAAAAAAAGGGTGAGAAGTCCAAGGAAAAGATTTACAGGAAGCAGGGATAATAAACAAAAAAACCCAACAAACCAAAGGAGAGAAAAAATTAGGCAGAAAATAAAGAGGGTATACGATTGAAGGAAAGATAAGGCAAGGCAAATATATCAAAGGCAGCACTATAAAAAGACATAATGTATTTTACTCAGACAGCTCCTCATTTTCCGGCATGAGAAATTTTGATAAAGTGTTTAGTAAAGGTATGAATTTGATGGACAACCAGATGGTACTTCCAAACACATGGACACATGAAGAACAATAAGAGACCAGGCACAGAGATTGTGTAATCTTGCAAAAGCTGCCTCTGTCAAGGAGCATGATAGTGGCAGGTAAAACTAGGAGACAGCGAGCATATAGCAAAAGCTTAAAAAGGCACAAGAGGGGAAAGCATACTCCGTGCAAGTGTAAAAAGCAATCATGAATGTGACTGCAGCATCAGACTGTCCTGTTTTAAAGACTGATTTATTTTTGAGTACAAACAGTGACATGTACTAGAAATATGGCCGAAGATTTAAGATTCTCTAACACAGAGATTTTCAAAAGGGCAAAGGAAAAGCAGAAACAATTTCTGTCTTCTAACAGAAACTACTGAAATGGAAAAGGAAAAAGAATAGGAACATTTTAGCTAGCATCACAGGATGTAACACCAGAGAGATCTTTATCAGATACTGATAGAGAACTCCTGCCTAATTAGAAAATGCAAGAAATCTTTCATAGTGAAACTTGTTAGACACCCAGAGCTTCGATCCTGAGGACCTGGAAATGCTCTGCTGCTATGAGAATAACAATTAGGTGCAAAAGCTTCTGAAGTGCTCCAAAATCAATTTAACCAAAACAATAAAACCATAGAGCTTATCATGCTGGGTCTGAAACCAGGCAACCCACAACACATATTCAGCTAATGCTGACACATTTTACAGCAATCTTAAGATTAGGCATATACGTTAATTAAAGATTAAATTACCCACTAGGGTCTGGAGTCCATTCTGAACACGGCTGTGTAATGTCAGGCACATTCAGTGTAACATAACAGTGGCCATGCTAAAAAAAATAAGAATTTTTTGACATGGACTGCAAGATGAAAACAACAAATAGAGGAGCACAGTTTAATGATGTGTGATTTATAAAGCTGGAAGCCAGAGATTAATGTGATGTATAATTCCCTTTAAAATACATATATTATCTGGTGAGATATTCTTACAATGACTTTCAGAAAAAAGATGGCTTGTAAGCAGAGTCTGGAACAGTGAGAAGCAAACCAAAGAGCATATAAGAAGGGAGGAAGCCCAAGATACAGAACAAATTACGAGGAAGAGTAAAATCCTGTATCATTAAGTCCATTTCAGTGACAAACGATGATGGTTTGTAGACAAATACGTCAGTAGTAAGGGGTTGTCTTGGCAGAAAACTATACAACAAGAACTGCTTTGTTATGGAGCATCCCACTGCTGAGGTCCTCTCTCAGGATAAAAGCTCACAACACTATGGAATACAAATTAATTTTAAAAAGCTATGTCTCACTAAGTGTGTAGCACAGGAGAGCACTTGCCAACCCACCCTCTTCCATGTATCCCTGGAGGAACTGCATTCCTGTGCAGATGTATCTATGTTGCTTCTATCTGGGTTTAAGAAGTATGCAAGACATACTCAATCCAGGACTCTATGGAGTTACAAGGCTGTAATTTTCGTTTCTGGGGTTTGGGAACTAAAAAGATAAACATTTTTTTCCTTTTAATTTTGTCTCAAGCTGAAAGTACCTCTCCAATTTACAGCAATTTATGTACATAAACACAGTTAAACACATCAAATTCAAGACCAAAGTTCTGACAAGACCCTCAGGTCTAGCAGTATAATTGAATATCACTATGATTATACTGTCAGAGGCAAACGAACAGGCATTTCAATTCATTGACATTATTTATTGGCCACTCTTGAGAGGGAAAAGAAATGAACAATTATTCCTTAAAGCTATTATCTTTGAGTAACACAAAATAAAGTATGCTAGCTTTTCATATTTCAGTGTGGAATAGCAATAAAACAGTTTAATTTTTTCATTGTCTCCTTCATTGCTACTGAGTTCAGTTTTCTAAGGGTTATTTCAAATAATCTATAGGAGACAGAAAGTAAAGAATGCCCTTGTTAGGCCTCTCCTGTAAAACACAGCTGCATAGTATTGTTGTTTCATATGCAAACAATATTTATAACCTATCTATTAGAACTGGTAAAAGGTGTTTCCCTCCCATCCGTTTTTAAACTAAAAACCATTGTTTCCAGCAGGTGGTAAGAATCTAACTCAGTAATTTTCAGCCTAGCCTGGCTGAAGAATTACTTCTGATTACACTAATATGGCCAGTGCATCAGATAGTAGATATAGAGCTGGTAGATTTAATATGGTGAATTTTTTAAGTTAAGGTTTCACCTAACAGGTTTGGGTTTTCTTCTCCAGGTAACAGAAATTGTAGTTCTCAAGAGAATTACATTCTGAGATACTACATCCAAATGCACTCATGAAAAGCAGGATACTCTGAGGGGTCCTTGATCCCTGCTCATCCACATCGAGGACCTGGTCAAACTGTGCAGTGCCTGACCAGACGCTGAACCATCCAGATTTCTTTTCCAGAGAAACCAAAACACTACACAGTGAAATGAGGAGAGCGCTGGTCATGAACAAAGTCCAGGATCACATCCCACTGAGGAATCAAGACATAGCACTGTAAAGCCTGTTTGGACACAACCAGTTGCAAAATATTTTGCCACTTCCTTCTTCTTACAATTGCCATATAACTCCCCTAGACTGTGCGGCACAATGGATACAGTTGGCTTTAAACCTTATTTATCCTTTAGCAGCTATGCCTTTGTAGAAGGTATGAGAATTTAATATTACTGCAAGGTATAGAATTACTCATTAACATTTTCCTACATTTTGTATCGCTTGCCTCAGAACCATTCTCCTTACACAGACTGCATTTGTTTCTGAAGCACCCCGAAATTCTTTCCTTTGCAAGATGCTAAGCAAAAAGCACTGTGATGATACTGGATGGTAACACTATAGGAAGCAGCCCTGCATTAGTAAGGTGGCAGATTACATGGACTACTCAATCTTTTCCATATCTGATTTCTGTGAGTCAATGATTGTATTGTTCACTCCCTTCTGCACCAAAGGAGTCATCAAGTGACTGTTACTCAAATGTAGCTGAAAGGGCAGAAGTGGGGCTTCTCTTGAAATGAATGCTGTTTCTGTGCAGGTTAGCTATGTAGAAATTATTGGGAAGTGGAGAAGTTGTTGGCCTATCTCTTCATAAATGCCTAACTCTTCACCAGCCTGGCTCGTGGTGTACGGAGGCAGACGTCACTTGAAACTCAGTCATCTCACATGACAAAGCACCATGAGCTCCATCAAACAAGTGCTGCACAATAATGGGTTCTTTTAGGCCTTTGCTTACATGAGAAAAGTAGAAAGTGTCCTCCTCTCTCACCAGGAAAAGACTCTTAGGAGTGCCAACACTGAACTAGTTAGTTTTCTCTCCCTTTTTGCTGAAAATGTTCCTGTCCTCTGTGATGTGGAGTGAAGGGAGGTAGCACAGAAATATATCTGCATCAATTAATGTGTTACACTAAGCCACAGACTGCCACAATATTCTAATAACCCAAGCTAACATTACCATTTTAAAGACAAAATACCAATGGAACTAGGACAAACCACTGCTTTCTCAAAAGCAAGCCATTCTCCTAAGGACTATATATCAAAAGGAGGTGCTCCAGATCACCAGTCAGCAGTTAGTGTGGATATGGACACAGTTTTGTTCCTGAGGAAGATTTTCTTCTTGCTGTGTCACTTCTTACTGCAGAGATCTAAGGACAGCATTTGTATGAATGCCACTGTATACAAATGTTGCCGATAACCAAAGCAGAAATCTAACTGCTTTTGCAATCAATAAGCTTGGAGGATCAATGAAATCTTCAATGAATCAATACTTCACCTCTTTGTAGGGAAAGCTGTACTTTATGACTTGATCCAAAGCTCAGTGGACTCTGTGCCCTTCCACTATCTTTCTTCCCACTGTCTGCAGTGGGCTCCGAAGGAGGTACATGACCCAGCCACGAGGGTGAAAGATGGTAGACTCAACATGACAAAAAAGCATCTCATCTAACGACAAAACTCAGTGCCCCAGCTGAAGTGGCTGTCCCAAGTAGTACCAGGGACTAATGGTATTTTGTTGTTCTAGTCCGTGAAGGTCAAATTCATTCCTTTCAATTCAGTTTAAGCTAAACTAGTTACCTAACAGCAAGTGCCCCCTCCACCTGGCATACCTGAACACATGGGCAGTAAAGCAGTCTAGAACCTCACCAGAGCAGAACTAGCAAGCAGAAGTGTGGCTCACTAGGGAATGCAGTGGGACAGCCTGTCAGCTATAAATCCTGAATTTTGATAAACACAGAGAACTAGGTTTTCAAAAACTGCAGAAAGCCAGGCCTACATGATGGATCCAGGAGCCCTTCTAGTTCCTGAGGATGGCAGCACATCCCAGCAATGCCTCAATGGATAGGGCTCAGAGATGCACTAATCTCCATCTCCCTCCCTCACTGAGTTTCTATTAGGAATCAATCTTGGGTGCCTGGAACAGAAAAAAATTATGGCAGACTCTGGAAGGCTGAAATCTCCAGCCCTCAATTAATTCACACTTATCCATATGTAAATTCAGTGTGAATGCTCTCAGCACATTTTCCTCATTAGAATTCCACAGAAGTTTAGGAAAACAATTGTTTTAATAAGGAAACAAATGTAATGTAGCTACAGTACTGAATCAAGTTTGTAAAGAGAGAAATCTTCAACTCTGGTGTTTAATTTGCACATCACTACAAATCTACAGGGTAGCCCAAAGCCCAAACTATTACCATCTTAAAATATGTAAAAGGTAAGACTAGTCACTGATCAAGGAACAAAAATCTGAGTACAAAGGAAGAAACTCTTATTGAGCTGAATGCTCCCAGGTTGAGGCTGGCCCCTTCACAGCACATGTGGAAGGACACATCTGAATTTGCAGTGGGATGGCCATGCCTTCCTCATGCAGTCTAGGACACACACACTGCACCTGAGGGCCAGAGAGGGAGGGGAGAAGTCAGAATCATCTTAGACCACTTATGAGGTTCATGTCTCAAAGGTACAGCTGCTACTTGCTGCTGTGTATATGAGCCATTACAAAAAAATGAGGCATCTGCCCTTAAGGGGCTGTCATAGGTGAGGCACGTGACTTAAAATTTTTCATGGGATGCACTGGAGAAGCAGAATACAGAGAATGCAAACCTGCCTGACTAACACATGTTCCTGGTGCAAAATACATAGGATGCAATTTACTTCACATATTAACAGTATCCATTCTGTGAGATAATCGGATGCACCTCAGAATTCCAACTGAATGTTACAAACTACGTAGAATATTATAGATTTGATTTTTACCCATACATGAATCATGTACCGTCACAGTTAACATTCTTCCCTCACCCCAAGCACCTGACAGGTTCCCAGGCTAGAAGTGGTCCATGTAGGTTCCCTCAAATATGAACTGTAGAGAACGAAGTTCTCACCTTGAATCACTTTCTGGAAGGCTCTCTTACTGTCTCTATTCAGAGCTCAGAGGAAATGTTAGGACATGCTACAACAGGTAGTAAGACTACTTCAAATTAATACTAAGTTAATAAATGTAGACACAGTGACTAGGGCCTTTTCAAACCTAGATAATAGCTAATGTGGTCTGAATAAGAAAAAACTTCAATGAGAAACTCCAGCCAACACCATGGATTATTCTTCTGAAGAAAAAAGAACATCCTCTATATTAGTAGAGTACTTTTCTGCTAGGGAAGTTGATATTGTAGAAGTGCAAAGCACATGAAATAGAAATACTAGATGCTTTTGTTCCTTCTCTGGTTGGATCCTACTTAGTCAAAAAGCAAACGAAGTCATACTCACAGCTCCTACACCATCCTTCAAGCCAACAGAAATAAAGATGCCAGTTTGCACAGGCTGTAGCAAATGATATACAAGCTAGGGACATCCCAGCAGGGGAATCCCAGAGCT
Source organism: Corvus kubaryi (assembly GCF_017639235.1). Classification (NCBI taxonomy): domain Eukaryota; kingdom Metazoa; phylum Chordata; class Aves; order Passeriformes; family Corvidae; genus Corvus; species Corvus kubaryi. Next base: position 794,536 of record NW_024582064.1, on the reverse strand, counting down.
CTGCATTCCCTGTGAATGCAGATGTCAGAACTCCACCTCACCCTTCTGGGTGTGCAAGCAGTGACCTCAGTACAAGCTCCCTGAAAACAAAGGCTTTCCATGGGGTGATGGAACTGGTTCAAATTGCACACTTTGTGTTGTATGGGGCTCTATAAATAAATCCTGCAGAGTCATATTTTAAGATTTCCGCAACAAGCCTTGATATAATACTACCCTGGTTTTGATCTGGGGGTGGTGGGAGGGAGATCTATGGACCCTCCTTCAACTTCATGCACAGTATCTTGCTAGAGTTGCCTATAGATTTTAAAATCAGGAGGCACCACATGAGCAAAGGGTCATTGGCATGCACTGTAGCAGAAAACAGGAAATATAATTAAACACAGAGCCATGAGGTAAGTTCTTTGGCAGGAGAAAGACACCATGGGGAAGAAAGTGGCAAGGGCAAAGCACTATGAAATGGCAAAGTAACGTGATTAAGGCAGGGAATGAAGCACAGGGGTAGAGATGAAGAAACAAGGGTGAGAGGAGCAGAAAAAGCAGCACAAAGAGGTAAAGTGACAATAAGAGAAAGAAAGCAAAGCATACAGAAGAGAAGAACATATGTAAGGGAAAAAAAACTGTCTTAGGGGTAGTATTACTCTTAGGAGTAACAGTTATTTAATAAGGGCAGAAGCCACATTGTTATGCAACAGGATACACTTTTCTGTATAGGAAGAGTTTGTTTAAGCATCTATGAAACCTCAAAAAAATCTGTGGGAGGAAAATAAAAAAGTGAGTAACATCATATTTCTTTTGACTTTTAAATTGCTTTTTTGGTCATATTTCACCCTCCTCTCTCAACCTCCAAGTATTTTCCAGGATGGAATTCTCTTCTTCCCACTCCAGGATTTGGCGTGGGCAGAGCACTGCAGATGCTGCTGAACTCAGAAACCAAGAAACTGATTCATTTTTTCCTTGAATCTTGTGCTATCATTTAGACTAGGAACAAGCAAATGTCAAAGGCTGCAAGTTAGAAATTTGCAGCCACAATTTTACACAGCTTGAACATTTGCTTTGTCCCAGAGTAAGAGTCGTACCAGAGGGAGAGTAAAGTTCTGAATCCCTGCTAGATTGCTAAATACCTAAGAATAATTATTTTTCCTTCTGTTCCATCAGACTTGTGCTCTAAAACTCCTCTCAGTTTTGACTATGTGCAGAGGACAGGTCTTCTCTAAGGTAAGCCCAACAACCATTATCCAACTTCGCTGAACAAAAATCCTCAGAATGAGGACAACCTCCTCAAATCAATGAGCAAAGTCCGTCAGTTTCACTGATCATGTTCCACAAGTACAGATTAATTTCTGCAAGTTTCCTTTCATTTCAGCCTCCGGTGCTGTACAAACCCACTGCTAGGTATCAATTCAGTACTCAGAAAGGATTCTCAGAACAAATCCTTTGGAGTCATACGACATAAAAGAAGCTGCTCCCAGGACAACTGATAGTATATTTTTTAAATCGGAGGCCACTTTAGTAAGAAAGTTGCCTTCCCTACTTCATCTTAGACTTTAAAACAAACTAAAACTCTAACATTTGAAAAGGTTAGACACATTTTTTACTCCCACTGTTTCTTAATAAAACACCATTTGTGTGGGAAAACAGCTTAGTGCATACTTTAAAAACAGCCAAACCATTAATTGATCCAACATGTTGGCAGTTTTAGAGAAACTTACTAGAGAAGAATAAACTATGCTGCATCTTAAGTTTTAAAACAGCCTGAGCTTTACTTTGAGGGTGCATAAGTATGCCAAGCTCCTCCTGCTTTATACTGTTTAGTATATAATCTGTGATACCTAAAGTAGGAAGAAGTGTAATCTGAATACTGCTAAACCATGGGCAGATAATAAAGCACAGTTTTAAGAAGCTCAAGAGCTTATGAGTTGCTTGTCTCACAAAACCAAAGGAAAACAATACAAAAAACCCCAGCTTCCACCAACCCTACCAAAGAAACACTAATTTGCTCAATACAAATGGTTAAACTCTGAAACAGGCTGGACATAAGAGCTTCCAAAAGTCCTGCTTTTGCATCAGCAGTATTTTAGCATTATAGTTAGGCAACAAATTGCTTCTCAGCACATCCAAGCCAGCTAGTTTACTGTGGAAATTTTACATGTCATTAGAATAACATCCTGTTTTGCAGCATTTCTGTGTTTCAGTTTACTCCAACTCTACTAAGATTCTACTGGCATGAAACAGCTGGGCATGATTAGTTACTGGAGAGAAACCAAACTGAGATTTCACAATAGGTGGCATTTTATCTTCATGGCATAGAGAGCTGGTATAAAAGACAAGTGACCCCTGGCAAAAAACACTGTCCCTAAATATAAATCTGGCGAACTGTTTTTAAGACGTTTTTTCAGATCAAGCGCTGGTACAAAAGCAGTGGGGGTTTTTTTGTGGTCATAAGCCAAGGTTTAGGCTGTTTCAAATGACTGGATTTTGACTGGGTCCTAGTTGACAAGCAGTATTGGGACCCGACCACGCATGTGCTGACACTGCAAGCACAAACTCCACCAGAACATTCACCTGGGAGAGTGAAACACTGTCCCCATCCCAGTCCTGGACGACATATCTCATGTTCTCACCAAATCAGATACTCGACATTCCTACTTGATCTCACAGCTTTTACACTATCGCAGCCAAGACTGTGGACACCGTGTTCTCTACTTTACTGCACCTCCTGATAAGCCTGCACCACAACATTACAACTTCTCCTCTTCCGAAGCCCTCAATCACACTCGATCCCACACGGCACCTGCCAGAGGACTCTCAGGACACAATGAAACACCGGTGCTTCACAGTGGGATCAGCATCCCATTCTAGACCCAAACTTTACATATTCCAAACTTTTCACCCCTGGAGCACCGGCGTGCATTGCTGTGGATGTGCTGCTAGCACATCCATCCTTTGCCACAGCAGCATGGAGAGGAGCTCCATGTCCTCCACAATGGGCACCCACCACTCAGTGACGCCTACAGCCCATCCGCTCCCTGTCAGGAGGTGCGAGGACAGCTTCCCGCAGTAGCTCCCACCCCAAGAATGTGGGACGGCAGAGCGGACTGGAAAACAGGGTCCATCTGTCTGCCCCTCAGCACACCCCTGGGGGTGGCGCGGCTCACCTGCGTGAGGCATGGTGATGGTCTCGTTGGCGTTGCTGGAGCCCAAGTTATAGATGACGACGGCGGAGGCGTTCTGGGCGGCGGCGTGGCGGATCTTGTCCTTGTAGGTGCAGTTTCCCCGCGGGATTAGGGCCACCCAGCTCTTGCCCGGCGCCGGGGCGTTGAAGCGGGTGCCGGGGTCGCAGGCGTAGCGATCTGCGGGCGAGGCGGAGAGGGCCACCTGCCCGCGGGCGTCCTGCTTGGGCGACTGTTCGCCGTAGCGCCCGCACTCGCTCTTCTCGCTGCGGAGCTCGGCGCTGCCGGCCGCCGGGTCGGCGTAGGTGATGTTGACGAAGGCCGTGTACCACTCTTCCTTCTCGGCCACAGTGAAGTCCAGGCACAGCAGATGCACGAAACAAAAGGACAGCAGCCATGTTGAGAGCGCCAGGCTGCGGCACGCTTGGATCACAGACATTGCCATCTTCATCTGCCGGCCCCCCCGCCCGGCCGCCGCCGGTCCGTGTGTGTGTGCGTGCCCCGAGCCGCCGCTCTGAGCGGGGCGGCGCTGCTCCCGCCGGCACCGTGCGGGGACCAGCGAACGAGGGGGGAGGGGGCCCTCCCCTCTGCAGCCGCTGCCTAATTCATGTCGGGGCCGTTTGATTTCCTCGGGCTGGCCCCGTCTCCGCCCTCCCCTCTCCCTCCTCCCTCCTGCCCCTTCCTCCCCTCCCTCGCCCAGCTCGCACAGCTGCCTCCCCCGCTGCTGGCAGCGCGGCCGGGGACGGCGCGGAGGGGGCGGCGCGGTGCGGGGGGAGGTTCAGACGCGCACACGGTGGCGCGGTTCCCAATACGGACTCGGTCCCGGCCCGGCCCCACGGACAGACGCGCTGCCGGCGGAGGGGGTTCCCGGCGGAAGGGGCTGCCCTCCCCGGCCTTGTGGAGGGGCTGCCGGCGGTGAGGGTTCCTGGCAGAAGGGGCTCCCGGCGGAGGGTGTTCCTGGCGGAGGGGGATCCTGGCAGAGGGGGCTCCTGGCAGAGGGGCTGCACTGCCCGGCCCCGCGGAGGGGGAAGCGCCGGCGGCGGGAGCGGCGCGGCGGCGCCACCTGGCGGGAGCACGGGGGCCGGTCCCAGGGCCGCCCGTGCCGGGATCCCGGCATCTCCCAGGAGCGTAGCCTGGCACCTGTGAGCGCCCGCTTCAACTGTTTTGCTCTGGTTTTCCCACTTTTCCTGACTGCTGCAGGCGACGCTAAGGAATTTGCAAATGTCAGTGTTAGAGTGTAACGATGGGGCGCGGCTCAGAGGGGTGCTCGCTTATACAGAGGTTTTTAAATACACACCCAGTGCGTTTCCGGCTGTACTTTCCGGAATGGAAAGGACAGGCGCGTTTAATAAAATCAGGTGTGACTGACAGGAGCACAGAAAGCCTCAAAGAACGATGGAGCTGCTCCCTGGAGGTAGTTAAACTATGTGTTTAATTTTGGTTCGGTGAAAGCCCAGACTTGGGGATTTTTAGTGTATGAAACACCCCAAAAGAATTTTGGCCATGACTTGACACCTTTCAGAAGGATCAAAACACAGCTGGACTCTATGTCTGTCCATACTAGTGCAAACGATGGCCAAAATTCCACTTTCCTATCACTATGTTTCTATCACTTCTGTTCAGTAACAGAAGAATTTCTTACAAGATTTATAGATAGTGCCTATTTTAGCCCGTGAGTAAAACCTGCCACTGGAAATGCCATTCACTTTCATTCAATTGTACCTGAGTATCTCACTGGCGTCAATATTTGCCTCTTTCCAGTTTATGTTCATAGCTGCCCATGATTCAAGCAAACAAGCCTTAACCATGTTTTACACACACACCTGCTGCTTTGAAAAAGTTAATTCCCCAAAGCTGAAAAAAAGTGCATTTGGGAGAAAAATGTGAATAGGGGAATAAAAGAGAGAAGTTTACAGGGAAATACGGTAATTTTACATCAAGCAAGAGGAAAACTTTCCTTGAAAGCCCATTCTTGAAAAAGCAAAGTCAGCAAATGAGAAGAAAATATTACCATGTAGAACTAACATTGAAAGGCAAAAGTAGATTGCAATCAACATTTATTAGAAAGTGTTGAGATTTCATCTGGGAAGCAAAAACCCTAAGGGGAAAATCCATGCCTGGAAGGGCTATGGGCAATAAAGCATTTGTATACTTAGAAGTGTAAGGAGTATTATTAGAAGAGAAGGCTAAAAAAAGTTGTACTAGTTTGAAAACAAGCTAGTGGGAGACACCAAGTCAGAATAACAATTTAATAGGAAAACAAAAATAAAGGCAGAAAACACTGGTTCAAACTGACAGAGTCAAGATACAACCTGACTCTCTGTTAATCAGGGTGGTGGTAGCAGTCCGATAGAATGGTGGCTGCAGTCTTCTGAAGTGGTGATCCTGTAGAAAAAGGGTCTGCTCTTCCTCAGAAGGTCCAGTGGTGGCTGTGTCGCTCCTGTCCTCTGGAAATCCAGTGGGAAGGTTGCCTCTGGTGTTCAGAGTCTCAGATTATATCCACGATAGAATGCTTGATTCCTCCCTCTTCTGGGTGGAGCATCTCACAATGGGGTAATGAGTCATGAGGCCAAGTGTTGATTAGGCTCATTAACAGAAGATAGTCCGGAGGGAGTTATCTCTGAGTCATGTGGCAGGACAATGATAGGCCATTAACAGAAAGATAGTCTGGGGCCAGGAGGCAAGGAAACACTGCCCCACCTGATTTCAACAGCTCATGAGGATGGTAATAGAATACACTGCAACCCAGGACAAAAGTACATATTTTTAATAAATGCTTCAGGATTGTATTTGGAAAGAAAGGGAGGACATGTTTGCTAGATAATGGACTCAGAAGAAGCATCTCCTAGGGACACATGAAAAACAGCAGACCCAGAAAAATGGCACACATGTACCAATACAATACCAAAAGAATGGGCCATGATGATTTTTTGCCTTTTCTTTTATACCCCTTTTATATACCTTTTTATAACTCTTTGTATTCTTAGTGGTTTTTAGCCTACATTCTTAGACTTATTTGTCAAGCTAGGAGACTAAACATCTTGTAGTTAGGGATCAGAAAGCCCCAGACACCAAGGTCCTCTCCAGAACACTTTTTGCTAACTAAGATAGAACCATCGGGGGGAAGGTTCCTTGGGGGGGGGGGGTCACTCAAACCTCTCACTGGGGAATCTTTGAGAGATATGCTAATTAGTAAGACCTATAATGTTATACCCGATCTGTTGTGAGTGCGCATTTTGGCGCATTCCACCTGGATGTGGCACACCTGAGGATCCTTAGAATAAATAGAGGTAAATCCCCATTCTCCCTTCTAGCGATGTTTGATTCTTGATTTTAAGACCAGGAAAAGGCATCAGCAGGAAGACTTAGAGAGTAGCTATCTTTCTGACACTACTTTAAGTAAATATTGGCATAACAGGAAAATCTTGAAAGATTTAGTGTTCAGTTTCCTGATAAGATCCAGAAAAACTAATTATGGCGACCAGTTAGTTGCAGGCTGATTAGGCTGACATGAACCAACCCCAAGAAAAACAAGAGAGAAAAAAATCCAATGTATGGACAAAGTGTTTTTATGGGAAGTGGCCTGCCAAGCAAACTTGATTCATGTTTTTGTGAGGAAGTTATCAGTGTGGTTAGTAAAGTTACACAGCCACGTCCATAACAAGTTTTTGAAAAGTGTGCTATTAAATGATATGTTCTCATTACACTGTAACCTATTAGGGACCAGATAAGATGAACTTAGTTGAAACAGAATGTGCTTTAATAGAGCTTCATGTAAAAACACATCTCCAGGTGACAAAGTGCCAGCCACTTTGGAGCAGTACTGGAGAGTGCGTGGTTTACTCTGCACACAGGGAAGGGTTTGGGAGTCAGAGTAGGAAAGAAATGTCCTATATTCCTAGGGAAAAGGGGCCTAAAGAGGATACAGCTATCCTTGGATGTTTCAGAGGAGCAACAAGTAGGAAGTAGTAGATTTTTGCTCTCCCTGAAACAGCAGTGAAACAAATGTTGAAAGCTGTCCAGTTTTGGTATCTGCATTTTAAAAAAAGATATTGAAATGCTTGAGAAGGTTAAGAAAGGAACCCTAGAAATAATTTGAAGTAGTTCCTCTCTGGGGAGAGATTTCAGGTGCCCAATCTATTCAGCTTTTCAAGAAAAGAGGTGATGTGATTATGTTGTGTAAGTACCATCACAGGGATGTAACAGCAGGTACTAATAGGCTCTTTAAGCTAGTGGATAAAACATAACAGGAAACAAAGTTTAAACTAGACAGTGTAGCTCAGAGAAAAAGTAGCTGATTAAACAGTACTTGTCTACGGGAGAAAATTCAGAAGTGAGATGGTCCTGGGAAGTGAAAGACAAACTGCTCTTATATTCAAATTAAACAAACTAACACCGATCGAAAGCATGCTTCATGTGCAAGATGTGAAATTCTTCACAATCAATCTAGTGATCACTTCTCACCTTGAAAATACTTCTGAATAAAAAACCCAAGAATACTTGATTACTTTTGTTGCTGAAAGCTGAACTACAATTAACTAGGTCAGTGCTTTGCCTTAAAATCACCCAGTGTGGTGTCATAGTTGATGGTGGTTCTTCCCATGTTGTTTCTGTTCATGGAAATACCTGAGGCTCCCCAGAGTTCTGTTCTGGTCCTGGCACAAGAAAACTATGCTTTCAAGAACAGCTGTAAATGTTTCTTCTCAGGTGTACTAGTTTGAAAACAAACTAGTGGGAGACACCAAGTCAGAATAACAATTTAATAGGGAAATAAAAGGAGGGGGGAAAAAAAATAAAGGTGGATAACACTGGGTTAAACTGAGAGTCAAGATACAACCTGACACCCTGTTAGAGTGGTGGTAGCAGTCGGGTAGAATGGTGGCTGCCATCCTCCTGAAGCGGTGATCCTGTAGAAAAAGGGTCTGCTCTTCCTCAGAAGGTCCAGTGGTGGCTGTGTCGCTCCTGTCCTCTGGAAATCCAGTGGGAAGGTTGCCTCTGGTGTTCAGAGTCTCAGCTTATATCCACGATGGGATGCTTGGTTCCTCCCTCTTCTGGGTGGAGCATCTCACAATGGGGTAATGAGTCATGAGGCCAAGTGTTGATAAGGCTCATTAACAGAAGATAGTCCGGAGGGAGTTATCTCTGAGTCATGTGGCAGGACAATGATGGGCAATTAACAGAAAGATAGTCTGGGGCCAGGAGGCAAGGAAACACTGCCTCACCTGATTTCAACGGCTCATGAGGATGGTAATAGAATACACTGCAACCCAGGACATCAGGCCAGCCAGACATTTGCCACCACTCTACCCTATGTTCTCTCCTTCAAAAAAACCCAAACCCATAGAAGCATACAAGGCATTGTCACAAATCTCGTTGCCTGAACACAGAGAAAATCACAATCTCTACTTTTATGTGCTACTGAAAATAATTTTACAGTATCAGTAGCATTGGTATGAGGGGTGTGTTTCTGGATTTGGAATGTTAACAACATATTACAAATTCTCCTCCCCATTTTCCATGTTTCTGAAGTGACAATAACTCCAGCTGAACTATACCTTGCAGAAAGCTACAAGACCATCATATTCAAACTTGAGTGTGTGAAATAGGGTTAATAAGTAGAACGGAAGTGGCACGTGGGGAACTCCAGCTCCAGATCCTTGATATATAGAAACTCAGAAGCTGGATTTAGGCAACAGCTGATAATGAGCAAAGGACACATTGAAATTCACTGCATGACTACCTCTAGCATATGCCACAACAGTTTGCCCTTTCACAATGTAAAATTTGTTAGTTTATACCCTTTTTGGTTTATACCCTTTTTTCTATGCTTACATTGTGCTGGATTGTGTGCCTGTACCAAATCCCAAATGATCTCAAAGGAAATAGCAGAAATTTCTTCAGTTAAAAGTGAGGAATCTCCACCAGGTTACTAATCCCCTCTGTAATGGAATCCCATAGTGTTTTGTGGACCTCTATCTGAGCTTCTTGGCACAGTCATCACCAAGAGGTAAAATGGCAAAAGGTTTAAAAAGTAGGCATTAAAAGACTAGGCTGCCTAAATTCCGGTGAATTAGCAGTTTACCTGGAATTTAGGATTCTTTATCCAGAAGAATACTGAAGGTGGCATTGCAGGATATTGAAAAAGCCTGTATTAGGTGTGTTGGCTGTCTTTATCACTAGAGGGAAGATAATCCAGGCAGCAATACAGAGCGTGCAAACTTGATGCCTTATTGTATATAGGACCTATATAGTCCCAAAATAGAGTCAGTGATTCTGTGTTGAACTGGGCATAGCAAAATTTATGGAAAATACACACCACAGGGTAGGTGAGAAGTCCCTCCTCTCGCTCCTCTCAGGAGGTTCTGGTCAGTTCCCTCTGTCTTGGGTGTGACAGTCCCCACGCGGTTAGGGGCCTAGCAGGTGTGACTGGGAGAGGCTTGGGGTTAGTGCTAACTTCAGTGCAGCCTGAAGGTTTCTTGATGCTGATGGACAGCAGGAAAGCTGACTGAAATATGATCTCTCTGCAGGTGCTCAGGAAAAGAAGTTCTTTTGCCTTCCCTGGCTATGAGACTGAAATTGATTATTTTTTTACTGGAGAAGAGTAGATGTTAACATTGGGAGACCATGCAAAGGATAAAGCAGTACCATCCCCTCACCCATTTGCTGCCAATACTGTGCTCTGAGTTACAAACCCCACTGTGTCAGTTCATTTAGAGAGTTAATTGAGCAATATATCTTTTCTTGTCCTAACTGACATTGATAATACTCCATCCATCTTCCTATTCATATGCTAATAGCTGTATTACCTGTCACTTTATTCCAGAATCTTGCCTTAGATTGGGATTCTGCTTCATTCTACTGTAATATTCTCTGAATTACTACAGTTGCCACTGTAGTTCTGGTTTCATTTACTTAGGTAAATTTGAAGTGTTCTTGAGAATGCTTTGACACTCTAAACAAAGTTTCCGAGTAAAGTCCCAGAAAAAAAAGATCTGTGTTACAGCCAAAATAAACTGCTCACTGGAGCTATAGGAAAACTTCAATAGAATTTATAGGGAAAGTGATATTTTCATTTAGACACTATGAAAAGAGTTTAAAGGAGCCTTAACTTCTTTGATCTCTATTAGGTTTTCATAGTGAGATAGTGCTCCCTGTGTTCCAAAGGCAAAACCTGCCATGTCTCATCATATTTGTTTAGTGTCTTGCTTTCATTAGAGACTTTTTTGGTGAAGTACAACACCCCAGGAGATGGCTACTGATGAACACTTTTCTGCCTGTTCCTTATACTATTGTAGCTTCCTAAAAATATACAGCATTTGAAAGAAACAGTCACCTTTCTGCGATTTCTTTCTCTTTGTGATAGCTCATTCAGCTCCCTTAAATTTTCAGCATTTTCCACATTTCTCATTAATCTCATCTAGAGGCTTATTCAGCCCTTAGTCAAAATATTGTCTTTTCCTTTGCAATGTAAAAATATCAAAATGTTAGTTTTCTCCTGTTATTAGATTATTTCCCTTGCTCTCCTATAAAGAGAGGTATTTAAATGTCTCACAGAAAAGGTGAACAGACCCAGGTCTGCAGGGCAGCCAAGGTGGCACTTCCTGCCATCCCGGCCAGGTGGTTTCTCCTGCAGGACACAAGGAACTTGATTATAAGTTCTCACTTTACGTACTGCTCCTTTCCTATTTGTCTCCCTCTAAGGCAGAGCATGTGTAATCAAAAATATCAAAGGTTGACCAGGACCCCCCAAGCTTCTGTTATTAAGCTTAACATCTTCCACAGTCCACAGCATGAAAGAAAATGAGGAAACTACTGTGATGAGCATCTCCCTTAAACAGTCACCCTGACCATCTGAAGACAGCGCTTAGCTTAAGTGTGGAATGGTGCTCAAATTTATATTTCTGAATCTATGCTGACTGCTCTGGTGCTGACAGACACAAAGAGAGTGAAGCACAGTCCTGCTGAGGCAGAATATCTTAACACACAGCTCCAAAATGGTGTCAGTTTCTAGTGTTTTAATCATCTTCCAGGGGAAATATTGTGAAGAACCTAAACCAAAATGTAACCAATAAAAGAGATTCTTTTGTAAAAAACAGACAAATTGGAAATGTATTAATCAAGACTGTGTAATGAGTAGAACCTGCTGCAGAAGCTGCAGAGAAATGTGTGATTAGAGATGATCATGCTGGAAGTTCATGGGATCTGAAAAGAAGAGGGTCATGCTAAGTGCTCATTAGGTGGTAGTACAATGATAAATCTTGGAAACAGAGGTTGCCAGCTTCATGCAATTCTCTAATGCCTAAAACAAACACAGAACTGAGTCTCTGTGCAGAAAAACCACACTGTCTATTGTGGACAATATATATTAAATATTACTGCAGTTTTCAAATTAGTGGCAGAATCGTGCTTTGCACTATTTTTGTTGAAACATATCAGTGAATATGCTGTAGGACACTAGTCACACAGACAAAGCTACTTGCTCAACAGACATCCTGCATCTGGCCCCTTAAGCAATGACCAACAAGCCTCTGAATGCAAAAATGAAAAATAGGTGTATCCAGGATAATGGTGGGAAGGATTTTATGGGGCAGTTCAAATATATGCAGACATTCCTGGTTTTGCTTGAGAAACAGGACGCATATACCTGAATTAATTGGGCATTCTGTACTAAGTCTGCTTATGACCTTAAACAGAGGATTTAAACAGTGTCACAGACACTTGGCCAAGTGGAAGACAGTAATACGTTCTCCTGAAAACAGATGTGTGAGGTTACTAACAGATTTTCCCAGGAGAGATTCGTGGGACTGATCACCGTTGACATGATTGTAAATGACCACTGTGCCTACAAACAAAATGGAAAATTAATTGACAACATAAAATAAGGTGCCACTGGCAATAGAAAGGTGTGTATTATTGATCCAACCGAGAGAGATGTGATGAAATTCAATAGCGCATAATGCCAGGTCATAAATTTACAGACTGAAAACACATATTTCTGCTCTTAACTGGAAGCTTCTTGGTTGGGATACTGGTTCATGAAGACGACAATGTCACAAAGATCCCATTAACACCCCCTCCCCCTTCAAATGTGGCCTTAAAATGCATTAGCAGACAGGATCAGCAGTGATGGGGGGCATGCAAACCTTTTCACATGAGGCCTCAAGAAAACCCACCTGGAGCTACCCTTGTAGAAGATGCAGAAAAGGGCAGGTAGGAGACTGAGGGAGTAAAGAATTATTTATGAGAAAGTTAAAATCTTGACAACAAGGGGAAAACTGAACAGGATTTGATACTCTCTGTTGGCATATCAGGAAGACTAAATGCAGTGGAAGGAAAACACCAGTTTAGGACTTGGCCCTTAAGAAAAAGACTGCAAGTTAATCATATATAAATGGATACAGAAGAAAAGAAAAAGAGGAAAGCTGTGAAATTTTCTCATTACCTAACTGGAATTAAAGATGATGTGATAAACTGATGTGAAAGAATTATTAAATGATTGCATGCAATAGCAAGGTTTGGACTAGATGATCCAGGAAATCCCCTTTTTCTATATCCAAATTTAGCTTTAAAGGTTGTAAGGATATTTCTTTCCTTCCCCTAAAAACAGCATAAATAGCCTTATTGGAAGACACCAGACGGTGCTGTCACAGAGAATTTTACAAGCTCTGTACTTCCAGACTTTCACATCTGTAGGTTATGGTCAAAATGCTGTGGCACATTAAGCATAATTTATGATGTTCCCACATATGCTACTAAAGATTGTTTGCTGGTCAGAGCTATGACTGAACAGGTTCTTAGAAGCAGTGCTACTGCTCAAGGGAAGCACTTTCATATGTAGATATTAAAATTCCTCTTCAAATGGTATTTTTACCACCAGTTTGAATGAAAATGGCTCTGAATCCTAGGGATGCCAAGCCCATGAAAAAAATGAGAGCCTACGATTTTGCTGTCTCCTTTTCTTATTTCCTTCCTCGGATCTTTCTTTAAATTATGTGGAAGGGTATTTTTTTACCTGGACTGTGGCTCAGAATACAGCCTACGGAGACTTTGAACTGAATTAAAGGAAAAAGCGTGCAGAGTGTTTACTTAAAAATTGATAGAGCTCAGATTTTTGATTTTGGGCTATTGCCACTTCTCATCCTCTTTGTGCTTTAGATTTCTGCCCTCCTGTAAGGCTAGTTTTCAAAAGTAAGTGTTCTGAACTCATCACTCAGATACTTCAGACACTGCATTTTGGGTTTAGATAATAGCCTTATACTTTGTATTGCCTCCTCTTACCTCATACATTTATAAACTGTTTAGCGCAACAATTACAGTGCCAGAGAAATGGTCCATGCTGGAGTGACAGAGAAATGGCCCATGCAGGGGAAGAACTGATGAATGATTTATAAGTACACTTTCAGCAAATAAGTCATTCAAGGAAGTTTGCTATTCAAGTTCTAGTTCTAATCTCTGATGTGGACCTTTTTTTAAATAAAGGATTGAGCACAGCAGTTTGCAGTAACATTGCTGTTTGTCTGACAGAGTTAAATTACTCAAATCCCTTTATTACATTACACCTTTATTTGGCATATGCCTTAGTCAATATCTTGTCTAAAAGCTGCTTTTTGTGAAGAGACTGAAAGTTTTGTTGTCATATGAGTCAATGTAATGGTTCATTATAACATCGCCTTGGGAGAAGAAAAGGCTTTTTTGGAGTCAGTAAGGGTTTGTTTGTTTTTGCTACAGATAGCAAAGACTAATTAGGGCTCCTGTAAGAGAGTCCATTATGATCACCTACTCTGATTTCCTACAACGCTAATGATGTTATTAACATTTAAACTGTTAACATTGTTTTTAATATCAGGTGTCATTCCTAGCTCCATGTTTTATGAGGCATTAAGAAAAAAAAAAAGGTAAATTTTCAACATGTTTGCATCTCAAGAATGTATATAGAGGTTTATATTTCACTATGCTTCTCAAATTTTGCAAACTAATTTTTGATCTTCAAAGTAAGTTTGCAGAAATTCATTAGTTGACTCCTAAGCTACCCACGAACATAGAAAAACTTACTTCCACTATAAATCACTTTCCTCCTGCTATCCGCACCATCAATAAAAACTAGCAAGATATTTCAGTAGGTGGCAAAGCTGCCCCACCTGTACTGTGATTACAAGAAGTAGACACGCATGCAAAACATGCATTTAGTAAAAAATTGTTGTTCTTTTCTCTAGGCACAGCATAGCCTTGTTCTGGTTTCTCTACCTTAAATACTTCAGTTCTAAACAGAGTGCTTGGTTTAGTACTAGTGGCAGCTACCTGTCCTGCTGCATGTTAGCCAACAAGAAGTTTTCTCCCCAAATGCCTTCTTGCTTCCAAATAGTCCAGAGAGTTCTAAGAGAAATATTTTACCGTCAAGCCTTCTAGGTTTTAGAAAAGCAGCCTTTAGGCAAGTTTTTGAAGACAAAAGGCTGAAATTATTTTTCATGAAGCCCTCACCCCTTTATCTTGTTAGGACATCCAGAGAAGTCAGAGAAAGCACAGGGACTTCCTCTCCATCTTGAGGCAGGAGAAGCCTCCAGCCTCCTCTCCTCACCACGTGGGGACAAGTCAGGGCTCTGCACTACAGAAGGGAAGGAAGGCTGTGGCTGAGAAACATTACTTTCCACTCTTGAGAGTGGTGGAAGATCCTGCGATTGGAAATCCGTATGTTTGCATGCAATTTTTACAGAGATAGATATATATACTTGTGTTTTTCTGCTAATGTTCTGTTTTTATTAATAATAATAGCTATTCTTATTTTTATCATCATCATCATCGTTGAGGAACAGGAGATTAATTGGGCACCTCTCATGTTGCTGAAAGGTCTTCTGGGTAAGTGGCCTCTCTTGGAGCAGGTATCACCTGCATCTTCCTTCTCTTTTTTAAAGCAGAAAGAGAAAGCATACCAAAAAGAAAATGCTCTATTTCCTCTGTAAGCATATGAAAAACTTTATTTATTTATTTAGTTATTTACTTAATTATTTATATTTAAAACTTTTAAGACAGTCTGTGGTACTTGGTAGGTAGCTGTATTGGTTTTGCATGGCCTGGTTTTTGGTAGAGGTGGGGCCACAGAGGTGGCTTCTGTCAGAAGCTCCTGGAAGCTTCCACCATGTCCAGCAGAGTCAGTCTCCGATGGCTCTGAAAGATGGACACTCTGCTGGCCAGAACTGGGCCAATGAGAGAGGTTGGTAACGCCTCTGTGATGACATATTTAAGAAGAAAATCAAAATGAAATGGGGCACAGTTTTTTTTCTAGTCAGAGAAGAGGAGGAGGTGAGAACGTGTGAGGGAAACAACATGGAGACACCAAGGTCAGTGAAGAAGGAGGGGGAGGAGGTGCTCCAGACACTGGAGCTGAGATTTCCCTGCAGGCTGTGGTGCAGCCCATGGTGCAGCAGCTGTGCCCCTGCAGCCCATGGATCCATGGGGGATGCAGAGATCCACCCACAGCCCATGGGGGAGGTGCCCGTGCCGGAGTGGGTGGATGCCTGGAGGAGGCTGTGATCCAGTGGGAGTCCCAGTGGAGGGAGAGGGTCCTGCTTCCAGGCTGGAGCAGCCTGTCCTTGGAGCACTGCACCCCGTGGAAAGAGAGACCCATGGCGCAGCAGTTTTGGGAGGACTGTTTGCCCATGGGGGGGAATTCACATTGCAGCAGTTTTGGGAGGACTGCTGCTCGTGAGAGTGGACCCACGATGGATAAGTTCACAGAGAACTGTGTCCCGTGGGAGGCACCCCACAGTCTCACAGGGGAAGGACTCCTCTCCCTCAGCAGTAGCGGAAGAACTCAGGTGATGAACTGACCAAACACCCACACCCCATCTCCCTGCACTGTTGGTGGGAAGGAGGGAGGGGTTGGGGGAAAAAAGGTGTTTTCTTAAGGGCTTATTTTACTTCTCATTATCCTCCTCTGACTCTGTTAGTAATAAATTCACTTTGTGCCTCTAAGCTGAGCCTGTTTTGCCCTTGGAGTGTTTTCTCCTGGTCCTTATCTCAACTCATGGACTCTTTGTTATTTTTTTTCTCTCCTCTGCCCAGCTGTGGCAGGGGAGGGTGAGTGAGCAGCTTTCGTGGGTGCCTGGCATTTGGCCAGTGTCAAACCACAACACTAGCCAATCCCTCAGCACAAGGAAGCACTTGATTTTTCCTCCCATTACTGCCTCCAGCTCATACTACACTGCCTGCCAGAAATGACTGGCTTAGATACCAAAGCGTAAGATCTTTGCTTTGTGCTAACATCAACCATCAGATGAACGCAGCCTGAAACACCTCACACTGCAGTCTCTGAGTTTTCCAAGACTCTCAGTTACAATGACATCTCATGGTAATGAAGTCTCTCTGTTTTTAATCAAGCCTTCCCAAGGTTATTGAGAAGTTTAGATGTGCTCCTTCACTGATATAGTGAGTTTAGAAATTTTTTTTGTACTGACTTCCCAATCTTCAAGATACAGATTTGACAGTAACATTGGCAACACATACCCAAAGAGAACAACAAACCACAGGTTTGTCCACAGGCACTGAGGACTTCTTGCACATCACATTTCACAGCATTTTGCACTACCTAGCAGAAGCAAAAAGGAGGTCTAGCAAAGATTTTGATGTTCTACAAAAGACAAATTGTTCCCTCTCTCAAACGCACAAGCAGGTCAGTCAATAGATTTTGAATTTCCAGACTATGGTCAAACATAAACAATACAATCTT
The DNA here is from genome assembly GCF_017639235.1 of Corvus kubaryi. Lineage (NCBI taxonomy): Eukaryota > Metazoa > Chordata > Aves > Passeriformes > Corvidae > Corvus > Corvus kubaryi. Next base: position 777,643 of record NW_024582064.1, on the reverse strand, counting down.
TAAGTTTTTACATGACTAGAGATAGTGGTAACTTTAGAAGAACCTTTTCAGCATGCAGTATCGTTGAAAACACTAGCCAGTGTGAAAGCAAATTAGATTACTTATAAGCAAGACATTTTAGAAATAAATTTTTCTCCAGCTGATGCAGAATATTTAGTCTCTCCCTCAGCATAAACAGCGAAAATATGGTACTTTCCTGTATAGCACTACAGTGCCACAACTTCTGTGTTGTACCCATTTAGACTGACAGGAACATTTACCTGGAAGGCTTTAATTACACAAAGTTTATTTACTTTTTTGTTTTATTTTTATGGATTATTAAAAAAAAAGCCATTTCAGCTTGGAACATTAACCTCAACATGACTGAAATTCCAGCAAAGAGGCAAAACCACCCTCTCTGACAGTATGTTCATACTCCCCACTTAAATAAAAGATTGCTATAGGAATAGTTAGTGTATGTTGTAACTCTCCCTCATTCAATAGAATCCAAACTCCTTTAGGCATGGGCCAAGTCTGAATCCTTACCAGGGAACTAACCACAAGAGGTCATCCTTGCTCCATGAGAACCCTTTCTCTGCAGTCTAGGAGAAAAACTGTCTTCACTTATGTACTGGATTTACCCAATATTTTCAGGAGTTATAGAACTGAGCATAAAACTGACACAACTGGGATAGTTTGCTTTCTTTATTTAAAAAAAAAAAAAAATCAAGTAAATTCAAAGCAATTTAAAAAAATATGTACCTTTAATACATCTTTTCTCACTTTCCTTAAATGTCTTTCTTGAACCTTTCTACACGCTCATAGTTCAGCTTTAACACAGGGATCAAGGAAGGGGATATTGTTTGGGACATTTTTCTTGCTAGGAGAAACAGCTACTTATCAGTCCAAAAAAAGAGATAGTACAAATCACAGCTCGCATCCTTCCTTAAGAGATCTTTTGACCTTCAACAATCAATCTTGTCCCTTGTCTTGTTCTCAACTTCAAAAGACTGTTGAAATATTACAAAAATGCTTCTTACCTACTGTTATCTGATCCAAGACTGTCTCACTGGAATAAGAAGGTAGAAAAGTTTGAAAACTGTTTTTTACTTCAAAGATTCTCTTACCCTGATTACTTCCAAAACTTGCTATTTCTTTTCACATAATGTCTTGAAAATGATAGACTTTCTTAACCACACTTGCACATTAAAAGTCTTACCTAGGAACCCATTTCATGTCCTAACAGGAGCTTCACCCATGTCATATAGCTTCCTTCACCCATCTCATCAGCTTCCTTTTGTCTTGTCCTGGCACTTGCCATGTTTAGGCCAATTCAGAGTACTGTTAAAATGAGATCATCATCTTATCTTGGCCCCTTTCCTCCGTTTCTCTATATTCACCCACTAGCTCTTCCTTATTGTTCATGCCATACTTTTGCTTCCAACTTCCCCTTAAAATGAGCACTGCAATCCCTCTCAAGTTTGCCACTGCTGCATCCTCACCCACCGTGCCACCCTCTGCCTGCTCAATTCCCAAAAAGCACTGCCATGCTTTCTTCCACCTGCTTCACACAGAAGAGCAAATCCTTTTGCCTTCCTTCAAAAGCCTCCTTAAAACCAGTGTCAATTATTCAACTGGCAACATATCAACCTCAATGTAGCCAGGCAACCGATTTGCTTTGATCGCTGCCAATTCTCCTTTCCCTCTTCTTTCCCAGTCTTTCTCAGAAGCCCATCCATATCAAGATGCAAGCTCTTTGAAAAGAGAACCATCTTCTGTACTTTCATGATCCCTTACACCATATTGTCCCACTCCATTCAGAGGGCTTCCATGCAACTGAATCAAATTATCCCAGAGGGCTTAAGTTGTGAGGGAAATGGCTTGCATAGCTTATTTAATGTGGAGGGATGGTCAGTCTGGGAGTGGGTTTGAATGCCAGCAAATCCCATCTGGTTTCAAGCAACACAGTGAACAGTTGAAACCAGAAGTATTATCTTGACTACAGACTGCCTTCACTTGTGACCTGTATGATTCCAGAGTGGTTTCCAGACCCAGTCACGATAGAGACAACACAAAATTCACTGAAGTCAACAGCAAACTCACACTGATTCAGCAGAGCTGGGATTTCATCCTCAGCTAGGTGGGCACTTCAGAATCACATCAGCACAAATAAATTGTAGTGGCCATAGTATCATCTGCAGATGTCACCATGGAAACTTCATCACAGATCAAACCTAACAATCCAGGAACATTCAATTAGCACCAGTTGCAGGCTATCCTCATAAGCAGCTACAGTTTATTGAAATACTAGAAGCTTGCAGGACAAATACTGCAAAAGGAAAGAAACCCAATTCAATTACTTCATGGAAATATTACATGCCAATCTTCTAGATATAGAGTTTATATGTCACTGTACTTTAAATTAATTTTTAAATAAAGAATTCCACAATTAATATTTACTTCATGTTTTATCCACAACTGTCCTCATCTCACTTTTTGTTAGCAGCATTGATGTTAATTAACGTTAGAGAAGCAGACTGTCAAACTGAAAAAAGAATTATGTTGGGGGAATAAAGACAAAATATGTTAAATATTCTTAATAATTGCACACAAGTACTGTATAAGGAAATCACTGTACTGTGGCTTACACTTGGACACTGCAATACACTGAGTATCTCTACCAAACAGATGACTTTCTGCTCGTGTAGAAAGTTATTTTTTTATACTACATGAATCATAGTCCAATTTTCAACTACTCTGAATATTCTAACTAGATTACTAGGCCTGAAAAAATCCATTTTTATGTTGTATCTAGAGGAAAGTGATAAAAATATACCATATAAAATTTTTGAACTTATTATGGCTACTTTGTGTAGAGTAAAAAACCAACTCTGATTGTTTTAGATTTCTATTGTATTTCCCATGAAAATTGCAACATACTTTATGCAGGCAAAGTTCTCTTAATTCTTATACCAAATATTAGCCTTAATATAAGATTTCATATCTTCCATCAAATGAACTTCGTCTGCTAAATAATATTATGCATATGCAAAGATATTCTATTAATTAATGCCCACAGGTTACACCAGCATGCCAGCTTTCGTTTGTCTGCTGAATCAGTTATTTTATAGCCAGACAGATGAATCCAGCATAACTGGGCAATCAGTAGCAAATCCAGGCCCTTTTAGGAAGCTCAAAGTTCAACATACCCTGTAACTTTCATGAAATTAGGAAAAATTGATGAAAGAATTTTCACTCCTTTTTATCCACAAACTTCGTACAAAACCTATTACAGTATCCCGCAGCTGTAGGGAGGAGAGGAGAGATCCAACAGGCAGGAATTGTGCAGCAAGATTGAGTTATTTAATTATTTTACAAACTCTTTTATAGACTTTTTTCTTCATCGTCTAATTGGTCAAAGGATCAGCCACCCCTTGGGGTGATTGGCTAAAATCCTAAAACATCCATTGTCAAAATATTTTCCTACTGTACCATAAACAAAGGTTTGCAAGGTCGCCGGTGTTCATAGTTTATAGAACTCTGCTATTATCTTCGTGAGAGAGAAAAATATCTCACGGGACTGGAAAGAAGCAAGAGAAATTCTTGCTAACAGCAATATTGTATCCACAAAAACCTTGATTCCATCTGTGTTCATGGGAATCTCCTTTCCCCAAATTTCTCTGCTCATGGTTTCAACCCAGCATTTCAGCCCTACCCAAAGTCACTGCCTTTCCTGTAACTGTGTGTAGTAATCCTTTGTGATATCTTCTCTCAGCTTACCTGTTCTGACTGCTGATTCCCCACAGATGGCCAGGTAAAGAGCCAAAAAGCATAGCTGGGGTTCTCTCTTTAAGCTACACAAGCTTTTCCTGCACTATACAGTTTTACAGGTGTAACCACACCAGGGAATGTGTTACAGCCATACTGCACTAAACCACCTAGAATATTCTTGGGACTTCCTTCTCTCCCCTCCTGCTCCCCCTCCTCTCACAGTTTTATTTTGCTCACTTTTGTTGAACGAGATCCTATTTCAAAGCAAAATAATACTAATATGAGATATTTAGCAATTTGAATTTCTGGCATAATAAGGACTGCAATTTTACTTTTTCTCCAGTTTATAGGAAGCAGCTCCGAAACAGCATGAAAGGTATGAAAAACTACAAGAGGAAAGGCAAGTGCCAAAAACACAGAAAAAAGATTAGGTGTGCAGGCCAACAATTCTGACCAACAAGGGACCAGGGACTACAACCCTGTGATATGTGGGCTGAGAGGGGATTGAAGAGCCGACCTTAAGCTGTGCAACCATCTTGGCTCATCTCAAGGTCCTTGTCCACTTGTCCACTTGTCCACTTGTTAGGGCCAAGGGCTGGAGCAAGGATGTATCTCTGAGGACCAGAAACAAGATAACAGTCAACTCCCACAAGCTCAGGACAGACACCAGAATGTGAGCCAAGAGATATGTCACAGCCACCACCAGCTCCAGCAGCTGCCCAGCCAGGACATCCCTACAGCCTGCCCTGTAAGAGCCAGACACAGGGGGGACACTCCAGGATTACCTAGGGCTGGCCAAGAGGCTTTTCTTATCCATCAATTGCCAACAAGCCTCCACCAGGGCAAACCTTGCAGCCTTGCCCGTCAGTGATCGAGTGGGCAGCAAGGATGCTGTCTTTCAGTTCATAATGAACAAAAACTTGTGAGGGCTCCTAATGTGTATGAGACTATGGAAGGTGCCACCTTCTATCACAGGATGAAAGTGGAAAGTCTGTGTCTGCAAAATTCCTCAAAGGAAAGGCAGTAAGAGCTGTGTAGCAACCTATTTCCAAGCTGGATAATTGTAGTTTATGTTTGCCTGCATTTATCTCCTCATCCTTCTTTCCCAAGGATTTCTGTAGTACTCCCACTCCCTATTTATGAGCTGCAATTGCTCCACAAGAGGGGTAGCTGCACAACAGAGATAGGGAAACAAACTCTCTGAGGATAATATTTGACTAGCTTCCAATAACTGCTTTTATTTTAGCACCTCAGCTCCAGCTCTGTTCTTAGATGGGCTGTATCACACTGCATTTGTTGTGAGCCTCTGGTGGGCATTGCTACACAGCAAGGATAAAATATCAGCAATTAAAAATCACTCCAAACTTTACATCCACTTCACCTCAGATGCAAACAATGCTATCTGCTACATACCCACCCGTTTGGGTGAGATCAGCACCAGGCTGAAGAGCAACTGTTGAAGCTGAATCCAGAGAAGTCTGATGTAATGGCAGATTGGGTTAATCAGAGGGAAGAATGTGTAATTTCTCTAGCTTTCTTTCAGAACAACTTTCCAGTGCTTCCACTGCTCTTTAAGAGATGCAGGGCACAGATATTCCCTGAGACTCCTTATGGTTGTGACTGTCCAACTGTGAAATGAAGAAATTGTACCACTATCTAACAAGGACCATTGCCCCATTCTGTTCAAGACCTTCTCAAGGTCAAACTCAGGCTCACTCACCAACTTCGTGGTGAAAAAAATAGCCTTTTAGAAAGGTCCTGGTAACTCCATAGCATTCCTGGAATGTCTTTATATTCATTCAGAGAATGACACACTCACCTCATTTGCCTTCGTTTGTGCCCCACCGGGGGTGTGGCAGCATCTGAGAGATTGAGATGAAAGAACAGACCTGCAAGTGGGGGAGGCTGTAACACAAATGTTCCCCTGGGTGCCAGCATGGAGCAGAGGTAGGGTGAGGCCAGGGTGACAGTGGGGGCAGTGGGACGCAGGGGCAGCCCAGGTGAGTGTCTTGCTGAAAGTGCCAGACTCAGCAGGTCCATGTGAAAACGTGTACCTTTACCTTATGTTCAATGAGGAAGCTCCAAAATTCTGTCCCTTCCCTTCTCCCAGCACCTTCAGCAAGTACGTTCAGGCTGTCTTTCCCATTTTACATGCTCTCTCCTCATTGCCAAGTACCTTCAATCCCCAGTCAACACCCGGTGCTGTGCAAAACTCGACAGATCCACCAGTGACCACAGAGGCACTTGTTGAGCTTGAAAGCATCCCACAAGAGGGGAAATGTGCACAGCACTCTGAACACATCACTTCCACCTTTCATACAAGTGATCCCATTTGGGCTTCACATTTTCAAAGATCTTAATTAGAGGTCTTCCTTTGATCTTTCTGGGAACTTTAAAAGACCCAGGAGAAACTGCTGGGATGCTGAATTTACTTTAGTCCCTGAAACCTCATGAATAAATGCAGCAAGTGATGTTTTTTGACAATCCAGTTATTTAATAGCCTTGATTAAACCTTTTTAGAATGTCTAGAGGCTCTGAGTGTTATTTGTTCATATCCGAGCAGAGAAACAGTCACTCATGCATAGAAATCCTCAGTGACTCATGAAATGACAGCAATGCATTCGATATGCGCAGCAATCCTCAGTCAGTGACACACTCCTGCCCAGATATACTTGGTAACATGCACAGTGACAGCCTGGCTGAGAGCACTGATTTTAGAGGTCCTTGCAGGCTCCCACAAGGGCCTCCTCTCCCTTGAAGCTGAAAACAAAACTCCCCAATGACTCCAGCCAATGGTGTCAAAAGAGGCTCATCTACCTTCTCCTCTGAGCTAAGCCTTTTCTCACCACTGTGGCATTTCCCTACTGAGGGTTCCCCTACGGTCACTAATGCAGTTATGAAACGAAATCTCATTTTCATTACCTTCACATTTTAGTATCTGAATGGAAAAGAGCTGCTGTTCGGCATTTCGGGTTTTATTTTGTTTGGCTTTATATGGAAATTTTACATTAAACAAACATTACACAACAGTAAAGGGGATGAGATGGCTCAGGGGATCAGTAATGGGCTGCGAAGCCTTTCCTTTCTAGGCCAGTGCTCCAGTTCATTCTAGGCTGTTTTAGCTGGATTTAACATAGGAAAACAGTGAGCTCATTTAAAAGGTCTGAGCTCTCTAAAACAAAATAGATTTTAAATTAACTGACCAGTGACAAAAATACCACTACGCAAATAAACTCCACCAGGCAGCCACTTGCAAAGAACAAATGCAAGCAGCATTTTACTTTACCTGGGTAATGATACAAATGAAAATGCTCTGGAAACATACTGGCTGCCAGGGGCATCCCATCCATCTTCCAGCCCAAATCTGTTACACAACTAGCTTTTGTAGGATGCCTGGAAGGTCTTCAGGCTCAGAGTGGGTCAGACCAAGAGAAGCAGGCAGTGACCAAAAATTATTCCTTTCTAACTTCACTCATCATCATGCAAATTGCAAATTCATAGCCTCAAGGCCCTTGTAGACAAATATTTAACTTCATATAAAATACATAGGCACATCCTAGCTGCAGATGACAAGTCTGTCCAGAGACATGACACCAACAAGAAACATGATAAAACACACTTAAACATCTTGGTACTTCCAGTGACCCATCAGACACACACTCAATGCAGGGACTGCACATCTACAGTGAGTTAGAGAGAACTCTATCTTGTCAAAAAGAGATATAGCCTAGTAAAAATGAGCAAAGAAACCAGCTCCCAGCCCAGAATGCTGTTTTCAGAAACTGCTTGCTTTTTTTCTGTCCTTAGGTACAATGGTGTTGCAGTTTTCACTAGTGTTTTAAATAACATGTAAATACAGTAAAATAACTGGAACAAACTCTTCAATTCCCCCTCATACTCCATCAAAAAAGCTTTTGCTCAGCTTTTTAACAGCACTATGCTTGAAACAGCTATTATAAAAATGGAAATGTATTTCACAATACATCACCAGTTGATAAGCTCTAGCTCAGAGTAGGACTACAGATTCATTACTCCACAACAAATAAAATAAGGAGTTTAGTGAACATGGTGAGCACATGTCTATTTATAGTGACATTTCAATAAGTCTAAATGTACAGGTACTTGAGAAGCAATAGAACTGTTATTACAACTTTGCACTATAAATGAAATCTAATAAAACACAGATGAGAATGAATAGAAACTATTTTCAGAACATCAACTAACAGTAGTGGAACATAAACAAATGGGTTTTCTAAATCAATCACAATACTGAGGACTGATGCCCACACCTAGAAATGGTTCTAAGTGTCATTTTTCATAGTGCCATAATCATCTGATTTGACACTCGATTACCTGCATTCAAACATCTTATTTATAATACAGGTATTATATCACCTACACTGTGAAATTCAGTATATGATGAATTGCTGCACAATGCTATGCTACACTGGGTGCAATCCTGTTCTTTATCCACAATGCTTTTCAAAAACACAGTGAGGGCAAATAAGATGGGAGCTCATTAATTTTGTGAAAGAGATGACAAGAGAGAGCTCCTTACAATGTCAGGGAAGAGAACACTTGATGCAAAAATTCTCTTTCAGTCCTCTGAATCAACAGCTAAGCCACCCATGTTGTATGCCATAAAACAAACGATCTGTCCTTCAGCTTTCATTAGCTGAATAAATTCAGTATTTAATTCAGCCAGTGCTCAGTGCCACTGATATTAATGCCATCTAAATGGAGCTGTAATTAGACAGGAAAACCATTCAGTTCATATTTGCATAAGATTTCTACAAACAAATTCTACTGAACAAGGAAAAGCCATAATTAAAGGAGAAAAATTGCTACCTAGATAAGAAGTGACACCAAAGAGGAACATGTCACACAGCTTGATAACAGAAGAAAAACATGGAACAGCTGAAATGTTGAATTTGTTAGAACAGTTATTTCAGAAAAATATGGCAAACAAATATTCTACCTCATCTAGGACACAGTCCAGCTGCCTTTGAAATCAGTAGGATCCTCCTCTTCAGGATCTTTGCAGGCAGGGTTGTTAATCCTGGGAAAAGGGTGTCCAGAGCAGTTGCACAATCCCCATCCATGGCAACATTTAAGATTAGACAAGGCCTTGACCAGCTTTATTTGATGTGGAAACTTGCTTCAGGACGCTTGGATAGGTGACCTCTAGAGGTCCCTTTCTACTTAATTCATTATTTTAATAATGTCCATTCTATACACAAGAGAGTTTCTTGACATCAATGCTTGGGGCTCCAGCACAGATTTTCCATTGCTTAACCACTCTCGCTTCAAATAACTTTTTTCTGTATATCAGCTGTAATTCCTCTTGCTGCAGCTTGTGACTGTTGCCTGTCATGTTGTCACTGGGTACCCTTGAGAAGAGCCTGGCTCTGTTTTCTCTATAAATTCCCTTTAGGTCCTCGAAGACAGCAATTAGATCTTCTCAGCCTTCCCTTCTCCAGATTAATCTGTGTCAGCTCTCTTCATACATCACAAAACTATGTCCCCTGAACCTTGAAGCTCTCCCACGGTTGTTCTCTCTCTCTCCCCATGTGGCCCCAGGCTATAAAGTTTCATACCCATTTGCTCTTGTGCCACAATAGGCATTTTGCTCACCGCCCCCCTCCCCCCCCCAACTGGGCACACTGATAGAAACCCCACTCTCCCATTCTAACCTTTCATTTAGCCAGATGCAGCACATCCTTTTGGCCTCCTCCTATGGGACTGGCTCCTCAGTTTCCTGATCACCTTGGCAGTCTCCTGATCACCTATGTGAATTACTCTCATATCCTGTGACCAATTAAAACAATCACATTTTTCATTCTCCTCTGCCACTTCCACCTGACAAGCCTCCAGCACTGAGAGAGAAAATCTTGTCATCAGTCATCCTCTGTCTGACCTTGTTTTTTTTTTCTTTTTACCTTTTTCATTTTTGTCACACAGGTGCTGCCATTTATCAGGCATCTCCCTCCTCTTCTTCACAAATGATGCCTCCCAGTGTCACCTATGCAGCAAATGTATCACTGTGTGCCAGCCTTTTGATGGGATCAGAGGGATGAGAAACAAGGTAATTTATAATATTACAATCTCATCATGGAAAAACAATACTAATAACTTGCCACCAGACAAAAAGTTCTTTCTCCATAACAAAAATTTATAGCTTCCCCCTTTTGTTATAAAATGAGTAACTGATCAGTCTTGCATTATCCCCTCACCTCAGCAATCTTAATTAAAATATGGTAATTAACATATGATGACACATTAATTGTGCACATAAATAAAGTATTACCTTTACTGCATATCTTTCATCTCAAAAAACAAAATGAAAAAGCCCCAGTAAAATACCATGATAAAAATGCTCTTCAGTATTTTGTTGAAGTCATGGAAGAAATGTGAAAAAATGCAACTTGAATATCATAGGAAAGATTAATAGATTTTAATGAAGAAGATGACAACTGAGTGAGCTCCCTGAATCAAGACTCTAATCACTTAACAGAAAAATCTCTCTTTTTGTTTTATCTCTTATGTTTCTTTTCTCTCTTGATACATTCCACAAACATTGACCAGACAAAATAACCATCTAGAAACTTCTTGGGGAATGACTTTCCAGGGCTAAGATTAATGACTGCAAGTATCAGGTATAATAGCAGGGGGAAACAAAAACACACACACAAAAAATCTTTACAACATCTAATTCTAGGAGGCCTACTTTAAAATATTATATTTGAACGTGCCAATTCAGGAGACGTCAGTAAAGATTTTTGCCTCAAGTTATTTTCTTTGCTTCCCATTTCTTTATGTAGTTAAATCATCAAGTATAAATGTCTTCAGACAAAATTATCTTACATCAAACAAATATTGACATGACTTTTAAGGTCAGTTGCTGCAAGGCCAGGATTTAAAAACAAATTAAATTTGATGTATGCTGTTTCAAAGGTCATTTAGAAAGGTATATGCTGCACCTATTTTACAATGCAATCCCCATGGAGGCAAACATATTGAATGCTGCAAGGAGACATTGCAATAAGGAAGATAATTATGGTAAAAGGCAGGTAGGTAATAGAGGCTTAATTAGATCAGAACAAGCGTATTATTTAGAGAAAAAGAAATTTCAGTTCATTCAATTGAAAGTAAATGACAACAACTCAGGTCAGTATTTATTTCAAGTTGAGAGATAATATGCTTTCTTGTATCTTTAAAGGGACTGAGACATCACAGCAAAAGGCAGTAAAAATATTTCATTGTCATCCAGCATAGTCCAGTGTCACTGCATATGAAGGTCTTATCTGCCCCAGAATATTGCCATTCTGATAGAGGCTGTGCACACACCTAATTTCCTGATTTTGCTTTCTGATCTCAATAATTTTCTGTAGTAGAAGTGAGAAGGCATGAATCCTTTGTTATTACGTGAATAGCTGAAGGAATAAATAAATATCCATTCCTGAAATGTCCCCTCGCAGCAAAGGAAGAATTTTTATGACATGAGCAGGGGAAGAAGTGAGCACAACAACTCTGAAGATGGTCAGTGTCCATGTGAGCTGGTACACGGTGCTGCAGTGGCACTACTCAGCTTTGCCACTGGAAAAAGCAGGCCCACCTTCCATCAGACAACTGTTCGCAACACTCTTTTGCTGAATTATTCCCATATGTGAATTAACTGCCTTAAAAACATATGTCTGACCAGCAACCAGTATGTAATCCATAGTGCCACTGCTCTGCCTTGCCACATGACTCTGAAAGGTGAACAAAAAAGAGAGTGAGGTGGAAAGATATTGCTCAAAATTTCATTGTTCTGTACCCCAGACATCCATTTATTTTTGAGAGATTCTGATTTATTGGTATCCTCTGGCCCTTTGTATAGGCAAAACTAACTTTATGAGATGTATGATGACACTGCAGAGTGGAACAGAAGAGAAAACCAGTACATGCTGCTGCAGGGTTATGCCTTTAGCATGGGAAGACTATTACCGCAGGCCTGGTTCCTACGGTATATCACCATGTCCCGCAGCCATAGGGAGGAGGAGGAGAGAAGATCCAGCAGGCAGGAACTGTGCAGCAAGATTGAGTTATTTAATTATTTTACAAACTCTTTTATAGACTTTTTTCTTCATAGTCTAATTGGACAAAGGACCAGCCACCCCTTGGGGGTGATTGGCTAAAATCCTAAAACGTCCATTGTCAAAATATTTTCTACTATACCATAAACAAGACTTTTCAAGGTTGCAGGTGGCTTGGTTGCTTACATTCCCTGCTACCTCTTCTGTGAGAGAGAAAAGTCTCTCACGGACTTAGAAAATAGCAAGAAAATCCTTGCTAGCAGCATTTTTGTATCTACAGAAGACCAACAGCTCTGCTGTCATTGCATCATTTACTTTACGGAAGTGACTTTCACTTTTCTCTCTAGTGACATCTGAAGGTAGCTCAGCTTAGAGTTAAGACAGTCACCAATAAATGTGCTGTCTTGAAAGCTCTTGACTAGACAAACACCGTTTTCAGGCAGTGAAGGGCGGCACACACAGAGTCTTGTCCTGTTATCTTGGCCAGCCAGACAGTAGGCATTAAGCAAAGACATGACAGTTCTGGTCCTCTGTAAGGTAATGTGGAATGATAACAGTTCAGAGACACACTCACTGTCCTTCCACTGCTTCTCTCACAAAGGTAACTGAAAATTCCTCTAAAAATGAAGCTGACTCTTGTAACTTTCTGCATTTTCTTTGAAACAAGTCTGCAACAACTCCCCAGAGACTAGTTCAGTACTGCTAATGGAAATTCTGTAAGCTCTAAATTGGCTATTCTCATCTAATTTTTTTTTTTTAATTCACTTGTATTACAGCCCTAGGCCACTCTATTGGTTCTGAAAATAAGATGTTTACTGTTTTACTGCTCATGAATGAAGTGACAGACTCCTGCCATCTAGAGGGTGGTTCCTGGAACATATTCGAGGCAGATACTGTTTCACAGGGTAAAATAAACCTAAGATAAATATCTTAGTGTCCACATATCTCCTTGGGGTTTTTCCAGATTTCTCCTTCTTTTTCATTCATGAGGTTGTGTAAAAATGCCCAGTTACATCTGTGTATGTATACTAGTCCTTCAACAGCTCCATTCATTCATGAGAGCAGGTTAGCTGATGAGGCTAATGATTATAAAATAGATTAAGACTTTCTGTTCGTATTTTTTTCCAATGCTACAACATTTATCCTCATTGTCTTCTTGCATTCATGGCTGCCTAAAACAGACTATGATGGTCACAAGCAGAATACAAGAATATTGGTGATAAGTGGCATTCATTAAGAAAAGTGAGGCTTACACAAAACCCCTTCTAACATCTCTGAAAAGATGGTATTTTCTACTTAGGTTGTTAGTTAAACAGTGTGTGGCCATGGCTACTGACAATAATTAAAAATTACTTCTCCCCACACTTTCGCACGAAGAAGTGTCCCATTAAGTGACCACAATGATTTTTTTGTCTCTAAACAATAATGCTGTTTTCTGTGCATCCCACTAACCTGCTGTGAAGATCACTTCTTGAAGGAAAAGTGTGACAAGAAAACAAATTGTTGTGGGAGAGTCAACAGTGGCCTCACGAAAGTTAAGTGTGTCTTCCTGGAGAGGCAATGATGGCCCATGAAAACCTGTGTCTCTCATTAAGCCAAAATCACATTCCATAACCAGCAGCCAACTTTCAGGAAGAATTACATGACCAAGTACAATGTGAAGCAACACAACCTCCTCACTCGAGTGAATCGGTGATCAAAGCACACAAAGCAATGCCCTAGGTCTTACTTATAGGAAATAATGTATCAAACCCTTCCTAGGTGAAAGACTACGAAATACACTGGAATGCGATCCATGCACTCATCTTCCATTAAATATATCTATACAATACATCTTATAATGATTTTCACAGAGTGAAATATTTCTAGGCAATATACATCTGTGACAGTGACTTGCATAACCTCAGATGAGACAGAGCTGTGTGCAGGGTTTTTTAATAGCTCGGGTATAATTTCCCTTTTTAAGCTATATTGTATTCCTACCATTAAGATTAATCAATACTTCATTTTAAAAACAGCTCAAGCCACAGATGGAAAGATTTCAGAGATAACTTTGCAGGTGCCAATTACAATCACAACTAATTGTTGCAATTACTCTGCCCAAAATTTGGTCTCTTGACAAGTGAAAGCTGAGGTGCAGTTGCCTCGAAAGCAAACAAAATTTGAGGATGGGCCATCCGCTGAGCAGTAGCACCCATGCAAACAGCTCGTAAAAGACCTTTCTTGATGCCCACGCCGCAGCTCCCTGAGGAGAAAGGGGCAGAATCGTGCTCGGAACGTTCCCGTCGGGCGGCGCGGGCCGGGCGGGCAGCGCACTGCGGCGCATCGCCGCTTCCGGCTTCCGCGCGGCCGCCCGAGCCAGGTGGGAGCGGGGGCGGGCATGGGGGGGGGGGGGGGGGGGGGGGCCGGGGGCGCGGAGGGGGGGGCGGGGCCTCACGGGGGCCGGGTTGGGGTGCTGGGGGTCCCTGTCCCTTGCGGCTTCCGTGCTCGAGCAACCGAAGCGGTGTCCAGCTTCCCCCATAGCCAAGTGCCGGGAAACGCGGAGCACGGCGATCCAGGTTGGCAGCGTGATGCGGCACGGTTTGGGGGGCGAAAATACTGAAGATGAGGGAAAGCGCTAAAAGCTGAACACTGGCAGTGTGCGTGTGCACGCGAAGAGCAGCCCTGCTGTCGGCGCTTCACCTTACAGCCTCGGAGCAGGTGTCGTCCGGCTCCCGGCGGGACGACGTGCCGTTCCTGAGGAGGGAGTGGGTCAGAGGGGCGCCTGAGGAAAGCCCCGCACACCTGGGCACTTACAGCACAGCAGCTCCCAGATGCTGCGGGCCCACAGTGCAGTTCTTAGCCACCTTACTTCCAAAAGATGGAGTAAGTCATGGGCATCACAGTGCCTGGAAACTGATTATTGCATAATTAGGGCGTTCAGTCCATGATCCTTTTAAGTATGAACTACTGTTAATACAGTTCGTTGGTTTTGGTTTTTTGGTTTTTTTTTTAAGTTGTGGTTTTGTACGAGTGGTGAAACAGATTTTGAATACACGTAGGGTAGAAGCTGTTTGATGGTCAAGCACAAGAAACCTTGAAATATGGAAAGCCTCTTCTGGGTGTTGGTATCTGTGGCCTGACAAGGGTAGCCCTACAGTTCCCTGCCCTGCAGTGAATAGCTCGTTCCAGCTGTTGACGATGTCTGTGACAGCAGGGTGGGCTGTGTACCAGCTAATAAGGCAAGGCACTGTCCTGCTCAGCACAGAAGATCCAGGAACCTGCTGGTGCAGTCAGGGTGGGTCTTTGGGACCTCACCAAGGACAAGAAGCTGTGACTTCAGCAGAACTTAGATGCCAGGCATTGTTAATGCACTTCACATAGTACAACCACCAGTTAAAATCCACCAGCAGTCTTTGGAGCTCTGGTGGGAAGTTTGTGGTCTTTTCCCATAGTTGCCTTAACAAATAATGCAGCAGGAGACGAACAGGAGGTGAAAATTTACAGAATAGAATGCAGTGGTGCTGACCCAGTACTCACATAACATGTTTTAGGGCTTTTCCTTTGAACTGCTGTTCACCTCATTCCTCCACAGCCTCCTGATATCTGAACTCTGCTTCCTTGTGCCACAGCATCAGCCATTAAGTTGGAGAGCCACGCTCACTCCTGCTGCTGTGACCCAGGCATGCTGCAGCATTTCACTCCTGAGTAGGAAACTTCAAATGGAGAAACAGCCCTCATGCAGAATGGTCCCAGTTCAGGAGCTCCAGTGCTCTGGAGGGCAGCACAGTTGTACCCTCTGGAGCTGAGGAGGGAACCAGGCATGGACCTACAACCTCTTATTTTAAGTCCTCCAGGTGCATTTTTCTCTCCCACACACCCTTCAGGCAAGCTGGACTGCAGGCAGATTCCACTGGGTCTTTCCTGCCTGAGCATTTGGTAACAGTGTGCCAAAGGTGGAGGTAGAACACACTGCAGAGGCATTTGAATACTAATTAGTGGTTTCAAAGGGGGTGATACTCTGATTTGAAAGGAATTGAAGGTAGACAGGGTTTATGCTGTCGTAATTTCTGGAATCATAACTGTTAAACTGTAATCCAAAAATTAAAAAGATGGTAAATTTCTTAAAAAATTTGAGCTGAGGATGGAGACAACAAACAATTTAAATGAAAGCCCAGAGGGAAAGAGTGATAAGAATATTGATCTCTAGGATGTTGTTATTATTGGATGGTGTTTGAAAGCATGGAGTTACTCAACAGCTTTGCTAAAAGGACCTGACATTGCAGTTCTGTCGTTACTTAGTTTAGTGTGACTTTCTGAAAAGTGCCATCTAAAATTACTCGTAATCTGTGTCCTCAGTAGGCACTGGGGCAGTGCTTTTCCTGAAAACAGTTTGTCATTTTGGTGCTTTCCATTATGAGGGAATGTGAAGAAGTCAAGGTATAAATACTAATCATTAGATTCTGCTGTTAAATCAGCATTTGAGTGGTTTGAAAATTAGTGTGGAGCCTCATATTGGACTCCCAGTGTCAGGAATGTCACACTCTAGAATAATGACCGTTGCCAGTAGGCAGCACAGCAATACAATTTTGACTACAAAATATGACACTAATACAATTTAAACGGTGCAAAATGCTGCAGGATAAAAGAACTGATTTATGTGTGCTATCAAAAGCAAATTTTAGTATCTGGTCAGGACAATATATTTGTGTTCAGAAAAGTTAGGATTCTTTGATTTTTAAGACCTTTTGAATGAAGATACAAATTTTTCTTCTAAGTTGAAGCTGCTAGAATTGACTGCTAGAATTGATGCTGCAATTGTCCTTACAGATGCTTATTAAACAGGCAAGGCAGACCAAAACCAGAGGTCCATCACAAATAAACCTACAGATGTAATGGTTTCATTTTTTAAAGGCAAAACGCTTCAAAGATCGTTAAACACAAAGTTCAGGACAGCAAAGTTTTCCAGATCACAAGATTCTTTATGGTTCATCACATGGCTCTTCCTCGTGGATTGTCCCCTTATTCTACATTTCAAAAGAAACTTTCAGGCAAGGTGATGAATGGAGATGAAGGACAATTAGCGTAAGATCCAGGTTTAGTGCTGGATGTGTCATGTGTATCCATGTATTTACACACAGTTTTGTGTGCATTCATTCCATACCTACTTTTCTCCCCACAGATAGTGAAATATGCCTAAAAAAAAGACTGGTGCTCGTAAGAAAGCTGAGAACCGTCGGGAACGTGAGAAGCAGATAAGGGCTTCAAGAGCCAACATAGACTTGGCCAAACATCCTTGTAATGCTTCAATGGTAAATGAACCTAAAGTATTCTGTATTAAAATACCTAATTTTCAATTATGTAAAACCAGTGGTAATACCTTGACTGCATTTAATGCCGCTAAAATATCATTCTTCCCACTATCCTTCCTTTATATTTAAGGTTATGTTTGCACCAGACAGAATATTGATTAAAAGGTTTGGATCCTAATTGTAACTCCCTGTGGAGGTCTGTGAATTTTATATATTTTACCTAGAATGAAAATAATTACCAGTGTTTTATTTCTTCTCTTTAGGAATGTGATAAGTGCCAAAGGTAAGATTTTTTTACCCTTCTAAAAACCAGAAGTTTAATATTTGTTTCAGACATTTTATAGGTCTTCTTCTTAATACTTTCTTTTAAGCTTAATACTTTCTTTTTGTTTTTTCCCCTCCATGTGCCTAGACGACAGAAGAATAGAGCTTTTTGTTACTTCTGTAATTCTGTTCAGAAATTGCCCATTTGTGCACAATGTGGTGAGTAGAAATAATGAATGGAAACAAGCTGTCCTCAGTCCTGTTTGTGGTGTTAAACTCGCAGTACCCGTGTTACCATAGCTTTATCTTAAAGTACCTCTGTGATGTGGAGCAGGTTCTTTTGAATCTGCTGTGAATATCCTCCTTGAGAAGTGATCTTACTTGAGCAATATATATGTCTCTAACCCCCACAGGTTTGCAAGCCTGGATCATGGCTTGTCTTCTTTGGAAAACTTTGTCTCACTTCCTTTTAGGTTTGAGAAATCTGACTTTTTCCGTAGATTGACCATGTGAAGCGTTGTTTCATAACAGCAGCAAAACTAAAAATGCTCTGACTGTTAGCAAGGCACTAATAAACACTCCTTTTTTAGGGATTATATAATTTCTGATCAATATCAATTAAAGCAACAATATATTATTCACCTTGCATGGGGTTGTAATGTAATCTGCAATATTGTTGTTTATGTGAGCTAGAGGGCTGATGCTTTGAAATTAGTAGAGAAGGACTCCTAGTGACAGAACTTCTCTGAATCAGGCTAAAATGCCCTTTTTTTTAAACAGCTGCTGGCTTGCAGGATATTCATTTCATACTGAGGTGAATTTTGTTCCACTGTTTCAACACATCATTGCAGATTTTCACTTTGTCATTAAGCAGTTTGGCTGTTTTGGAGTTTGACTCTCAGAGCTGCTGACATGCAGCTTCCAGTGCCTTTGTTGTGACCCACAGATACTGAGCATTTCTGGAAGCCAGGCTGTTAGTGTGCAGTGGCAGTGTGTCACCCTTCATAAGTCTCCCTTCTGCCACCATGCAGTGAAGTACTAAAAACATGCTCTCTATCTTATGGTTCATATCTCTGCTGAATTTATCTTAATCTGGAGTATGTTTCTAGAGGAAAAGCATTCCTATCAACAGCCATACTATATTGAGACCCAGGGTTTTCCAAACAAAGACCATTAGAGCTGTTTGATGCTTAATCAAGCATTGGGGATTATAAACCAACAGCATCTTTCTTAGAGGAGCGTGTTAGGGATGGGAGCAAGGTAGCTGTGTTCCTGTGCTCCACACCCAGTAATGCCCCCACCACTTCTCACTGCCCAGCTCAGCTGCTTTTATGGTGGGACAGAACTAGCAGCAGTTTTAAACACAACTCTTTAAGGTGTCATTGCTGGACTTTGACCTTAGTTTTGTTCTTTGTTTTGACATTTGAAATTTTTGCCAGTGCCTCAAAACACAGAGCAAGACCAACATATTGTCTTACTATCAGTCCGGGGGTAAGAGATTTGACTGAAAACAGACAATAATTAATTTAACCTAAGAGAGGTGTGAAGATGGGTTGCAGAATGCAGGAATAATGCAAACATCTTTGTTTGCATTATTTTTACCTAGATTTATGGCTGAGCACAGGCATTTAGTTGAAGTGTTGTTCTTACATGAACATGCATTCTATTTTTTTCTATTTTTACATAGTTTTCTTATGGTTGCTTGCCTTTTTATTTTCAACAGGAAAAACCAAATGCATGATGAAGTCCTCAGACTGTGTTATAAAACATGCTGGTGTGTACAGTACTGGACTAGCTATGGTGGTATGTATAGAAAATTACAGCCTTTTGCACTATGAGGATATTCTGTGCAAATCTTCCTGGAAAAAAGGATAAAACAGATTTATGGAATGACAGCATGTCATTGCCAAGTTTGTTTTTTTCCTTGTTTTTCTGTAAGAAACTGATTTTTCCCTTATACTGAAACCCCCAAGTTTTTCGATTTTGCATTCAGCTCCTGCAAACTCCAACACATGTCCTGGATGCTAATGGATCTGTGTTGGTGGCAGGCCCTAAGCACATGCATGAACAGCACTGGACCCTTACATGTCCCATAGACAATTCTCATGATAATAAGCCTTCATTAAAATGGATTATTCTGCAGAAAGCTGCAGACTTTTGTTGCTGTTGTCTCAGTTACTTCAGAGATCATCAGCATCACAGAGAGGAATCTATTCCATTAGGGGAGAATTTTAATGAACAAAACCCCTCATTTGGGCTCTTAATTAGAAATAATCATAGCGTCAGGCCTTTGAAGTTTTGCCCTTAGAAGGACAAGTTAGTGTCTGCATTCTGGAAAGCAAGGTGTGATATGTCACAGCCTCTGGATTAAATGGACTAAACCTCTGTCCTGTTTCTGCCTGTAGCGGGCTGTCAGCTGTTCTCAGTAACACACCCAGCCTTTACATGCTGGCATTCCCAAACTCATCCCATGCATTCACTGGTGCAAGAGTGAATGCATCAACAGTTAAATTAGGATTCATCATTGTTTTCTAAGCTTTGTGTGCATGTAGTGCTCATGCTAATTAGTTACCTATGGGCTGAGAAGGCTTCTTAAATGCTACAGTTAAGGATAGCTTATATGGAGATCTTGTAATTTAAACAAAGTAAAAGAGTCTAACTTACTTCTAATGAGTTATTCGATCTTTGCTCTCTGCAGAGCTTGTCCTCTAATATAGCAGAGTTTAAAATCCAAATGAGTGATTTCAGCTGTAAGAGTCTAGAGGCATTTTTCAGGTCTTCTTTGAAATTTCATTTTTGTTAGAACATTGTTATTGTTTATGGATCTCAGATTTCATCTGGAGAACAAAACTTTCCATATGCATAATGTGAGATAAGAAATGTAAAAAACCAGAATTGAGATAGATAACTGAATTATTTTGCGTCATACTTAATCCTGCAGAAATGGATAGCAAACAAACATGAACTGTGGAGGAGTTTGGTCAGAGCACAAGTTTGGTTCAAAATTCTCTCACTAAATCAAAACGAGCCCACTGAGAGAATGCATGCTAGGATACATTGAGGATTATGGGATAAATCTCTCTCTTGGTATTGCAGAAGTCCTGAGATGGTATCTTGCTGTGATTGCAGGGTGCAATCTGTGATTTCTGTGAAGCCTGGGTGTGTCACGGGAGGAAGTGTCTCAGCACCCATGCGTGTATGTGCCCTCTGGCAGACGCAGAATGCATTGAGTGTGAAAGAAGTGTCTGGGACCATGGTAGGTTGCTCACATTTAAAAATAAGAAAATATAAATTACACTTCTTTCCTTGCATTGCTTAAGTTAGTGCACCTGTATTGTTAACACAGCCTTTTTAGTCTTCACTGATTAGTCCTTACAGTATGTTTGTTCAAAGCAAGGATTCTCCCTGTTTTAAAAACAGACATTACGCAGTGGGAAAGTAAATGACCTGCTCAAGAACATACAGTGCTCAATTTAGGGATGATTTTGTAATCTAAATTACAATGGTTCTATCAGCTTAATTATTCACATAATTAAGCACTGCATCAAATTGCTAACACAGTTTTCTGCCATTCTCACTCCATTCTTCTGCACTAGCACAGGTATTTGGACTCCCAGTTGCTTAGTGAAACCATACTGGTCTCCATTTGTGGAATCCTTTAAAGTGTTTACTTCAAGTGTGTATCAGAGGTGAGGGGACAAGAGTGGATGAGAATGTGATCTGATTTAAGAAAAATACTTAAGGCTACAGTCAAAATGAAGAAAAGTACTAGAAGTAATACTTGCTTTATAGTTATGCTTCTGTTGTAGGATAGCAGGTATTCAGTGTAAAAATGGATGGCATTGTCTAATTTAGGAGTTTGAAGCATTTGTGACAGAAGGGAGAGCTGGTCTTCAGTCAAAACTACTGCCTAAATTGTTTGCAGAGCAGGACTTGATGTCTGTGCCCATTGTTGATTATTTTGCCTTGATAAATCTTTCAGGAGGCAGAATATTCGCCTGCTCTTTTTGCCATGATTTCCTCTGTGAAGATGATCAGTTTGAACATCAAGCCAGCTGCCAAGTTCTGGAAGCAGAGACATTTAAATGTAAGTTAGTTATTCATACTCCCTTTCACCACAGCCAAGCAGACTTTCTACTTGCCTCCTCTGTGCTCCAGAATACTCTCCATCACCTTTCCCAGGTAGATTTTGCCACTGCTAGAGGGAAGCGCCTGTTTCCTGTGTACTGGCTTTTGGTATCCAGTTACCCAGACTAGAACTTCTTTCTCTTTCATGGACCTTCCTCCATGCCAGAGCTTACATGGCAGTTGTTTTCCTGCCAGGCTCCTACAGGCCTTCCATGGGAAGCTGCCCTTGCAGGAGACAGCATTCTCCAAAGCTGCAGTGTTGGCAGTGGCCAGGACTGCAGCAAAACAACTGGAATTGCTGATGCTGCTTTTTCACTCCACAAAGCTCTGCAGGCAGAAGGAGCTGTCTTACATTCTTCTGACCCAATGATGAGCTAGTTCTAGATACATGTTCCTCCTGGAAAACAGCTGCCCTAAACAATGCCACCTGTCTTAGTCTGGCTAAACTTTCCCACATTGCTGTGGAAGGGCCTGTATGCTGGTGAAAGGTTAGCAGCTGCTTAAGTCCTGAGGAAAGCCATGACTCAGTCGTTATCTGATTCAGTGAGATAGGGTGAGCACAGAAGGAAGTGACAAAAATAGTCCAGAGCATGATTTCAGTGTTCATTTCCTCACTGACCAGTGAACTGTGGACATGTGTGTAAGTAATGTATCAAATGCTCACTCTTTCTGAGTAAAGAACAGGTAGCTGAAGACTTTATGTCCTTTTGAACTTTGATTAATTGTGTGGACAAAACTGAAACTGGTATTTGTAAGAGGGTGTGATGCCTGTGCCTGACTTTGCTCACCTGCTACTCATCTCTGGTTGAAAAACGGAAACTTCAAGGGAAGTTAAAAAAAAACCCCAACAACAAAACAAAACAAGCCAAGACTATGCATATTTGAAATAACTAAATTTTTGTAGCAGTATTTCTTGCCTAGCCACCATTAACTACGATTTAGTTATCACAAGACAAGCATTTGTTTGTCCTTCCCAAAACTTGTATTTATGTATTTTGACTATTACAACATTTTCAGTCCTTATTGTAGAAATTTGAGGTGCTCTTTATCATAAGGCTGTTTTCCTTTGAACTGACTAATCTCTTGTCCTAATAGATTTCTCCTGGTCCAGAATATTTGTGATTTCAATGTTATAATCGGTGTCTTTAGACATCTCTTACCTCGTTTTCATCTCCCAGCCAGCTATTTTTTACACCTTGCTTAGCTTCCCTTGACGTATTCTGCCAGAATATCTTCCTGTGTGGCAATATTGAAGCAGCAAGAGCTGTTCCAAAAGAATGTTTTTTCAATGATTGTTGGAAGCTCTCAATTCACAGATGTGATATCACACCCTGAATTAGAGAGTTTTTTTCAGGGTTTTCATTGTGTTTTGTGGCACAGTGCAGACTTGGTAGAGACAAGATTTTTGTCAGTGTGAGGTAACAAGGTAATAAAACCTGTGCTTTTACAGAATACGTGGACTTTAAATGAAGTCATGCAATTGTAGTCTAAATCCATTCTAGCTGTGAAAAAGATAGCTACTTTCTATCACTATCTGAGAGAGGTTTTTTGAAGTGCAGATACTCAAAAAATCATGAATATATATGCCTCAGCATTTCCAGTTCCATCTTTAAACACGTGTCAGAGCTCTAAATCCCATGTCTGTCCTGCTCATGTGGAGAACTCATGATATTTATTACTTCAGATTCAAAAACTTTGCTGTCACAGGGGTTAGGCAAGGAGGAAAGGAATAAGTACTTGCACAGAAACTGGTAAAGTACATATTACATAGCTTCTTGAGGAGTAGCTATTCACTAAACTTTGTGTTGCTGCCAATTCCTGAGTGTTTGCCTTTACTGTACTCCCTCTAGTGGAATAATAAAAACAATTTGAAGCTCAAGACAAGTTAAATTTTGGGCACTGATTCTGCTCTTTACAGCTTGTGTGCCAGCTCCAGTTCTTTAACACAGGTAGACTCTCTTTTGAATGTTGTGAGAAACGGAAAAGCAAGATGAAACCTTAATACCAAGTTGGTTCTGAAACTTCAGGTTTTAAAAGTTTGAAAACTCAAGAAATAGTTAAACATTTTTCCCCTCTTGAAATTTCATTTTTTGTGTCAAAGTGAGGTTTAGAGTTGAAAAAATCTAGTAAAATGGTACTGTGAGGTAAAATGACTGATTCACATTGCCATACTTGTGTCAGGGAATTAAAAAGAAGTGCCTCAATTATGGTATTGTATACTTTTACAAGGTTTTAAAAACATGACAGGTCTGCAGTTTCCAAGTTCTGAATTTGTCATACTGCTTTTCTCCAACAGGTGTCTCCTGTAACAGACTGGGGCAGCATTCCTGCCTGCGTTGTAAGGTAAAGAGTAAAAACAGTTGTGAGGAGCTGATTTTAGGCTCGTTCTCCTTGGCCTCTAAATCTGGCATCAGGCCTTGTCATGCCTTCCTCTGCATGATTAAAAGGAAATTCATACTTCTGTAGCCTGGGGTCAGACCTGTGAGGGACAAAAGGTCTTGTATCTGTGCTCGCCTGTTGACCACAAGACAGTGTGAGGTGATCTTTGCCCAGCGCTTTAGTTTAAGTTGGGCTTGCACCATGTTGGGGCTTTAAAAAAAACCAAAACAACAAAATAAATCCTTGGTCTTGAACAGAATCTAAGGCTTTGGAATATGCTTTGATCCAATGTGGAACTACAACAATTAGAAAAGTTGTTCTTTTAAACAGTCAGGTGATGATCTGACCAGAAATCTTTGCATCCAAAGGAATAATCTCCACAGCTAATCGTTTTACATATGAACAGGCTGATTTGTTGTCATCAGGCTTATGGTTTTACACACTCAAAAGTAATTTTGTATAAAAAGTTGCACCTGCTTCATCGTCAGCATTGCCCAGATTTCTCCAGGTGCTGGTTCATTGCCTGCTCTTACTCTTTTTACCCTCCATATGTTTTCCCTGCACTCTCCCGTGGTATCGATGGCCTGTTCCAAATCTTTCCTTTTCCCAGGTATTTTCACTGCACCCTGGTGCTCAGCATGTGAACTTCCCACCTCTAATTCTTGCCTTCAGGCCCTGCATAGTTATGTTCTGGCATACATCTCATTATGTGTATTTAAGCTTGTCAACACAAACCCAAGTTTGCCAGGCTCCTTGTGGGCAGCTCTGCAATCCAGCCCTGGAGTATGTTACTTCCTCTGCTTGTTTATTGGCACTTTTATCCAGCCTCTTCCTCAGAAACCCTGGAACCACATTGAATACCAAGTGGTTCCTCTGTACACAGACCCCAAGTCCACTGCAAGAGAGACCTCATTAAATTTTAATCCCAGCCAGAAAACCCTGCTGCTGTTAGACACATTTTTGCTTGCTTCCTGCTGAAGAATGTGCTTCAATGATTAAAACATTTGGCCTTTGTATTCTCCCTTCAACACACAGGCTTGTTTTTGTGATGATCATGTGCGGAGTAAGGTTTTCAAGCAGGAAAAAGGAAAAAAGCCTCCTTGCCCTAAATGTGGCCATGAAACTCAGCAGACAAAGGATCTGAGCATGTCAAGTAAGCCAGTTTCTCTAGCTAACTAGCCATACAAGTGCCATTAGTGACTAATTTCTGCCTAGGAGCACTGAGAAAAATCTGGTTACATTCAATTGTTTTGCACAGTTTTGCTTCATTTATTTTGAGAAAAACTTTGTGTTTCTGAGTTCTGGAATTGAGCAGTTTCATTCTTAACCATTAATTGATTCCAAGAGAGTGAAAGCTTTTGTTTAGTTTGAGATTTTAGTTGTGGAAAAAATGAAAAATAATTGCCATTTAAACTACTCTTCAAGTAGTGAAAGAAAGATAGAAATGAAATGTTGGATTGGTGGGAACATGATGATTTTTCTTTGCCTGCAGCTCGCTCTTTGAAGTTTGGCCGACAGACTGGAGAAGATGCAGATGGAGCTTCTGGTTATGATGCCTACTGGAAAAATCTTTCTTCCAGCAAGACAGGGGATGCAGGTGACCGTGAGGATGAATATGATGAGTATGAAGCAGAAGATGATGATGAAGATGACAATGATGAGCGAGGGAAGGATTCTGATTCTGAGGCCACAGATATATTCAGCAATTTGAATTTAGGAAGGACCTATGCTAGTGGGTATGCACATTATGAGGAATCAGAAGATTAAGCTTAGTATGCTGGCAAGCTAAAAACATTTGGAAGGAGCCAAGCAATGCTTCACTGAGTTGTGTACATGCCAGTAGGATAGCTCTATCAGGTACTTACATATCAGAGTTAGAGAATAAAGAGTGTGGGACTTCTGCAGTAATTTTTCCTATAGATGAACTGATGTTGGGTTTGGGACTGGGGGAGAAAATCAGGATATTTTTATTCCCCTAAACAACAGAATTGTTTTGTCCCCGAGTTACTGAGTATAATGGTTCAATGCCGTTTTCTCCTATCAACACAGGAATGTGGGAAAGCTGTAGAACTTGCTTCCATTTGCCCATCAGAAATTATTTTTTACAGTAATTTTGTTAACTGATTTCATACATTAAGGCAGTGTTGGGTTGGTGACTGCATTTTTTTTTGTCTGCGCAATAAAAGTCAACTTCATTCTCTAATAAACTGTCATAAATATTGATCTCCCTTGAATAGTTGGAAAGCAGGTTGTATACAGTGTAAATTGACACTGAAATGACTTCCTTGTTTATGTCAGTATGGCAGATCAATGTAGTTCTCTGTGTATTTGCACATCACCTTTTCAGCATTTTTGTTATTAGATATTAATTGGTGGGGCTATATATAGTCACTATAAGAGCACCCCAGATAATCAAAACTTTTATGGAAATAAAATATTGGTATCATCTTCTCTGCCACAAAAATCTGTAAGGCAGTTTCCCATTAGATAAAAAGGAGACTAGGCACAGAAGAAACCAGCCTTCAACTCTTTTCCTTGCATATGATATAAAAAAATTAGATAGGAAACAATACTGTATCTGAACTGAGAAGGTGAGAAAACATAGGGGGTTCAAAATGCTGGGTCCAAATACTGTTCTGTGGAAGTCTGCTGGTACAGGGCAAGTGGTCAGCACATCTGAGCTGAGGAGGTGGCACTTGCAGAAGTGTTCGCAGTGGTTCTGATTTGAAAGTGAACATGTTAATTATCCATCTACAGATCTAAGTGATGGCCTTTATTTTCCCTCTGTAGGGGAATGTTTTACAGCAGACAAATCATGATACAAGGGCAGCTACCTAAAGTGTTGCTGCAGCTTTCTAAATGTCATCCTTTAATGCAAGGGAGCCTTTTTTGTTATCTGTTAAATACCTGATTATATCACTACTTGTTTCTGCGGTGTTTGACTCCTCTTTCAGAGCGTACCCTATTGAGAATCATTTTTAATGATGGTATGCTTGCCAATTGAACATGTCCTAGCAAAACAGGATTGGAAAACCTGGTCTTGATACTTCCCTCCTAAACTCATCTCCTACCAAATGCATGAAAGACAAGAGCTGGGATCCATCCAGGACAAAAACAAACTGCCAAAGAGGACAATTTGGTTATGGCAGCTGAGGGAGAAACTCTGTAGGAGAAAGGCGCACAACTGGTCAGTGCATGCCTTCAGAACTGGAGAGGAAACAAATTAATGCACTGTCTGAAAGCCAGATCCCCTTCAAACATTGAAACATCCAGTATCGCATGCAAAAGCCTATCTCAAATTATGTACCTTAGAGGTGTCTTGATTAGTCTTTTGCATAACCAAACTTGAAGTGGTGGAAGTGGGACACTGATTATTTATTTGTGAAATTGGTGCCTGTGAGAGAATTTCTGCTCAGCTTCATGTGGTCCAAAAACTTCCATGTTGAGTCCATCTGTGGCTGGTCAATTCCAGCAACAATTTTTAAATCTTGGCTGATGTTTCAAATGCAAGACACTTATACATCAGTACCAAGTCCTGCACAGAACTGAGGAAAATACATGTGTTTCTGCATATATGTAAAATTATAACTGCTTGTATATCATTTATTAATATTATTACTGAACCACACAAAACCCCTCTTTAAGGTTCTTGGCTCTTGAGTTAGGTTTTTCCCCTCTGGAATCTGCTGCTGTCACTGGCTGTGCCAAAGGCTGCTGACATAAAAGAATTAATCATCATAATCAGAGTAAAGAATTATTCATTTTCTCATTGAAGTGCCCTTGCACTGATCCTTGCTAGATCAATACTCCAGAGCTAATGTGTGTTACTATGGCACATTGGAAGTGAGGGCCACAGCAGTGCCTGCAGCAGATGCTCAAGGTACCTGCCATAAGTCAGCAAGGTCACTACTCAGTGGGCATCGATTTGCTTTTCTTTTGTGCTGCTGTTCAGACCACTGAAAATGCTTGTGCTGTCAGCCTGTCTGGAAATGGGGATCAGAAATTAGCCCTGCAGTGCCTGGCCTTCCAGGGGTCAAAACAGGCAAGCTTAAGCTGTTTTAAGGTAATCTGGTGGATTCAGGCTGGAACAGACAAATGTGTCAATCTGTGGCAGCACAGGCCGGATAGAATGCGATGTGTTGCATTTTCTCTGCTTATTCAGTACAGCTACAAGCACGTGCTCTGTTTGGGATAGGCCTTCAGAGCTTGCTGTCAGAGAAAGTGCATCATTGTGGTTATCTTAAGGTAAATTGCAGGAACAGGATGGAACAAAATTGAACATGTATTCTGACTTCATGAAAACAGGTCAGGGACAAAATCATATTGGCTCCATTTTTCTTCATTGCTGTACATTTCCTTTGAAAACCTTGTCCCTGGTTAAAAGAAGTTCTGATTTGAGAGAGGGACAGTTCTAACATGTAAACAGGAATACCCATGATTTACATGTACTCCAGGAAACCAAGACCTTGATAAAATATTAACCTTAGGTTTTTTAACCTCTGTGATGACCATTTAAACAAAGCTTAAGTAGGATTTGAATTAAAATCACAGCAATACTTATTGTGCCTGTAGAACCTGGTGTCTGGCCACCTCTGTAAGCTCTCTTCTTGCATTTGTTTATGATGATGACAGCACCAGCTGAATTCATTGGTGCTCCTGTAGATTTAATGCATTTTCCTTTATACTCAAGTGTAATTTAGCACCTCTGAGTGGGAGTCTTTTGATCAATCCAGTATTGCTGGTTTTCTTTCCAGAAAATTAATGGGAAGATCATTATAATGTACTGAGCAGCTAAAAAAGTAGCAGGCATGTCACAGAGAGCTAGAGGACAAACTTAGAAGTGCTCAGAGTCCTATTTGTTCAGGCAGAAAGACATTAGCCTGTCTTACAAGATACTACATGCATCTGTCCAGGTCCTGATCGTATTTCCAGAGGAGCCAATGGCAAAGTTCCCATTTACTCAAGTGGGAACAATTCAATAACCTTCAGTATCTACAGTTCATCGTAAATATCAGGAGGTGTTATGGAACACAACATGAGCATAAGCAGAAGAGGGGAAATGAAGCAAAGCTTTTACATGAGGTTAATATGTTACCCATTAGCATGAAAATATTTGTTCTAAATTTCAACAGTTTCACTGGGAAGTGCTCTCAAGACTGAAAGATGAAGCTGCTTAAAGCAGGAAGAGATAAGATTCTACAAGATGCAGAAATGTAATTACTGTAATCTCCTGAAAGTCATCACGTAATTAATAAATATTTGCTAAAAACTCAAAGCACTTGGGACACAGACAAATTTTATTGTCTCTTCTTTGTAGGTACATAAATAGAAAACACGGTAGTTGACAAAATCACGTCCTGAATAGTTCAGTTGGCAGCAGCCCTCTGCATCTTGGACTCTCCATCTCCTACCCATGAAGCTCCAGACTAAACATATTTTATAACTAAGGACAGTTCTTTTTTAAGATAAGTGTGCTGTAATTGGCTACCACACATGGGAAATTTGAAGCAGGGCCTAGCTTTTGGCTTCCATGAGCAGGACAGACAAAAACCAGCAAGACAGTATCCCAGATGTGAAGAATAATCCATGGAAAAGCCACTGGTTTCCCTTTGCTAAACAAACAGTAGGTTCACAAGCCTGTACTTCAATACGGAAGGGGGAAAAATAAATTGCATTTCTGTGTCTCACCAAATTAAGCTGCTACAGATAAGCAGGTTTGCTGAGAAACAACTGCAAAGCATGAGAAAACCTGTTGTAGCTATCCATACTCCTACTATTTTCTAACACTAAGGTAAGCTAAAGTGTTTGCTGCATTCTTTTACACCTCACTTCTGCAGCCTGTGATTCTCTCACAGTGTTCCCCAAACTTAACTGTAATTTGAAATTCACTTTGGTTTCCTTCTGAAATGAGAAATACTGAGTGCCTCAGGGCTTGTTTTCATCTTGATGTTACATCACATCTGTTGAAGATTTTCACATTACAAATCCACTAAGTTTTTAAAAAGAAATTATTACTGTTAGAATGCCAAACCTCCGCAATTTCTTTAACAGGTAATACAAGTATTTTACTGCTATAGTTGCCTGTTGCTGTTCCTACTGTTTTATTTTTGGCATAGAGAAAGAGGTTGATTATTTTGGAAGTGATTCCCTGCTAGTCAGGCACATAAACCCTTGGGATGCCTCCAGTCTGATTTAAATTCAGCACCTTATTTTGATGGCAGAGACAAGGATGAGGCCCTTTGAGATTTTCCCACCATCAGGAGAGGTGTACAGAGACCTCACCCTGGATGTCAACAACAATTCACAGGGTGTGCCAGCTCAAGGTGGTAACAACTGAAACGTGACCTTTCACTAGACTGCTTTGGAAGCCTGCAGAAACCCAAATGCATCCTGCCTGGAAAAACAACTACTGCAAAGCTTCATCCCTTGAGAAGGTATTTGCACTCTGCTTCTTCCTCAGGAATAACAGAATGTGTGCACAAGCTTGTACAGAGCTCATTATTACCATTTTTACCTTATTAAAAAAATAATAGTCTATTGAGTACAGATTAAAGCGAGAAAAAGATGTAGGAAGTTCAATAAAGATGTTCCCCTATCTAGAGCTGAACAACAAAGCTATACTGGGCGCTTTGAAGGAAGGGTATGCAGAGGACAACACCATATGCTCACAGTTGCCTTTTTCAGCACCCTCCTCTTAAGTCTGGCAGAGCAGGCCAAGAAAGCATTATGCAGAGCTTAACCTTGGGGCTTTTGTTTGCCAAAGCATTCACAGTTCCTGTGGAGCACCGTGCAATTCCTTACCAGGCATTTAGCGCATACAACTGCTGCTGCCAGATTTGGAACATTAAGAATAATCCAGAAGTTAGATAATAAATTGCATTCCTTCCACATTCTCCCCACTTTCTTGATGTTACATGCTTTTCACAGATCCCCTCCTGACATTTACCTGCTAGTACTGCACAAGAACACTGCTGTGATCTACTGTCGAAAGCATTTCTGAGCAGACAGGGCCAACATAAAATGTAGCAGGTTCCATCTACACCTTCAGAGAAACACTGCTCTGTTGCTCAACAGTTCACAAAGTCATCAGCAAATTAACAGCTTAAGAAACCTTTTCTGCAAGCAACATTTCTGACCTTGGTTTAAGTCAGTAAGTTTTAGTCAACCAAGGGTAGACCTGTGCCCAACATCCTGCTGGTGTGGGAGCATGGATTCCCGCTATTCCCTGGGCTCTGTCAGGACTGCTGCAGCCTGTGTAGCCACTCCTGCAAGCACCAGAACTCACTCCCAAAGGAAACCACTCACTGCCACAAGCTTTCCCCCTCCTCTCCTTGCCACCAGCTGTGCCTGACCATCACATTTCCCTTGTAGAGAAACCCAAGCTGTCACTCACCCCCAGGTCAAGTGACTCCAGGCCGGCCAAAGCTCCTTGAAACCTCACAGTTCACTCACTGCCTGCTCCCCTTGGTATAACCTCTTTCTACCTGCACCCCTTCAGCAGGGCCCATCTGACTCTGTGTGGGGCAGGTGAGCGTGGCTTCTCTCCTCAGATGGCCTCCAGCATTCCCACACATGGCAATTCCTGCAGCCCTGGACTGTTGCTGTTGGATGAGCTGCTGTGGCCGCTCTGCACATTTGCAGATGCTGCATGATCAAGTACTGAATCCTGCTGTACCTTCCCATTTCTTCAGAAGATAAAATGTTGCAGCATAAAGTATAAATAACATTTATCCTATTTAAGATGTGACAGATCTCCTATGCTATGCTATTTTATTATATCTAAAATGAATTTGCAGATGATGATATATACTTTCTGCTGACCCTGAATGTTTTATCATTAAAATCCTAGCACCCTTATTACAATGCCTTCATAATATATTAATATGACTATCTCAGCTTCTAGAAAAATAAAATATAACCTCATGGTCTTTTATATGCTGTAATTTTTTCTTGGGTATTTAAAAAAATATTACAGCTATATCAGATTATTAACATTGAAAATGAGCCAGAGTCCCTAAAGTGCAATATAAAAATATCTGAAAGTCTGTCCTTTTGGAGATGTTTGGTTCTCAGATAATAACTTGCTTCCAGGTTTGTAGAGAAAGTTAAGAGGTCTTCCCGCTTGCTCCACAGCTGCTCTCATAAGCTGCAGCCCAGCAGGAGAGCATGCCCTGGGGTGACAGGCATTGCTGCAGCTGACAGAGAATTAGCATCAGCCCAAGCAGTGATCTGACCTGTTAAGTTGCAGGACATGGTGTTTTGTTTGCAACTAAGCTCAGGTCCTTTGGTGAAATACCCTAAGGTGAGAACAAAAGCCAAATGATCTGTCATGTTCTTTAGTGGACTAAGTCTAGCATCTGCTTTTTGTTCTATACATGGAATATTGCCAAAATACATTACTAATGAACCTGAGGGTTGTTTTTCTTGTACTTGTCTCTTGTAGCCCTTCAGATCCCCAGGTGCTGAACAGTGCTGTGTGGGCTGTGGTCCTTTGCTCAGCATAACTTCAGCCCTTTTCCCTCCTTCCAAAGCCCCACTGTTGCCCACTCACCTTTAGGGTTAACTGAACTGCAGGAGTTGATGTCTAGTCCAGTAAGCCATGACTGTGTTAGGATGGGCTGTGTGCCAGTGAAATGCAGACTGTGGACTGTCCTTGGACAACCTCCCCCTTGTTCTGAGCCTGCAGGACCTAAGGGGAAACTGCCTGGGTCCTTTCAGAGTTGCTCAGACACACTTGCAACTGTGGCAGGGTCTGCACCATTGTGTTGCCCTTTTCCCAATATTAGAGTTCCTTCTGTCACTAATATTGGCCATTTGGTGTGTGAGATCAAGCCCATGAAGCCTTGGAAGTTGCTTTTGTAGTATGGTAAGTTATGGAGAGCCCAAGCACAACTCACTTCTATTTACCCAGAACTGGCAGCTGGGAACAGCAGTTCTTGTCTCAGGAATCCTAGCCCAGCACCACACACTGATTTGCAGGGAGCCATGTCTGCCTAAAGAATCATGTCTAATCAAGAACCAAGGCAACGAGCACAAGCTCCAGCTGCTTGCAGAGCCCATGCTCCCTCGAGCAATGCCTCTGCTCAGAGCCTTGCACACCCAAGCTAACAGCACACAACATTTCATTCTGAAGCTGAACAGAAAGACCAGCACAGAAAGCTGTTCGTGTGCTTTGGTTCTCTGCAGACAACAGGACTCTCCAATTTCTGAGATTCAAAATTAATGAATACATATATAGAAGTAGTGTCTGTAGTTTAAAAAACCCTCACTGAAGACTCAGGTCAAATTGTCTGTGTTAAGTATAGCAAATCAGTAAACAATAATTTCCTGTCACTTAAATTACAGGAGTTGTTCAATTGATCTTGGGAAAGTTAGAAATGTGCTGAGATAACAAGTATCCACTTGCAATCACAGAATCACAGAATTAATTAGGTTGGAAAAGACCTCTGAGATCATCAAGTCCAACCTTTGACCTTGTCAACCACACCGTGGCACTGAGTGACGTGTCCAGTCATTTTGTGAACACCTCCAGGGATGGTGATTGCACCACCTCCCTGGGCAGCCCGGTCCAATGTTAAACAACCCTTTCTGTTAAGAAATTCCTCCTGATGTCCAACTTGAACCTTTCCTGGTGCAGCCTGAAGCTATTTCCTCTTGTCCTGTTGCTTGTTGCCTGGAAGAAGAAACTGACCCCCATCTGGCCACAACCTCCTGTCAGGGAGTGATAAGGTCCCCCCTGAGCCTCCATTTCTCCAGACTGAACATCCCCAGCTCCCTCAGCTGCCACTCACAGGACTTGTACTCCCTCAGACCCTTCCCAGCTCCATTGCCCTTCTCTGGACACGCTCCAGCACCTCAATGTCTTTCTTGTCGTGAGGGGCCCAGAACTGGACACAGCACTCGAGGTGTGGCCTCATCAGTGCTGAGTACAGAGGGACAATCACGGCCCTGGTCCTGCTGGCTACACTATTGCTGATCCAGGCCAGGATGCCATCGGCCTTCTTGGCCACCTGGGCATAGCTGGCTCATGTTCAACTGGCTGTAGACCAATTGTTACTACATGAAAAATCAAACACCTTATCTTGATTTTAAGAGCCCAGTTTGAAAACAGTTTTTCCAAACTCAGCTTTCACATATCCTGAGACCTCTCTTGCCATCTTAATTGGAAATTTATGGCACACTGGATCAACTGTTTGCTGCTACAGCCACACTCTGCAGGGAAGAGAAAACCAATATAACACTTGAATACCTTTTGAAGGTGTGGAAGATGAAGTAGAAGTTCCAGGAGATGGAATTCCTGGGTCTACTGTATACTGCAATATATTCTGAGGCATTGGAATTGCATGCTATCAGTCACTTCAGATTGATCCTGAGATCTAGTTCCACCAGAAATCTGTGGTTATCATTCTTATTTCTGCCGTGGAAAGAGAAGTCTTTAATTTCACTCTTGCATTTTGTTAGCCACCATGAAATATTCCATCAGGGCTGAAATGGTAAAAGCTGTTTCTTCATCTGTGCCTGTAAGCCACAAAAGCACTAGTTTTTCAATCCGAGTTCTATAACTCTTTGGAGATCCAGAAAGTTTGTAAAATTCTCTGCTTTTACTAATGCCACTACTCCAAATATTTGGATTCCAGGTTTATCCCATTGTGCCTTTATCAGTAGAAAAGTAGCTTCTGACCAGATGGTCTTAAATTTGTGCTTCTAAATATTACAGAACTTGTCAGGAAAAAAGGTCCTTCTGTCACTCGTCCATTTTACACAGAGAACAGTCAGTTACATGATAAATAAACTGTGTCACTGACCAGTTGTCTTGGTTTTGAAAGACAGGTGTCTGCTAAGGAAGGCAGAAGCCTCCCCTGAAGTGGCAGATGTAACCCCTTCCCCTCCGAGTTATCATAATTTTGAAATCAAGGGCCTTTAGGCAAAGATGTGGGAAATAAGAATAACATTTCTTTACTATATATATATAACCAGTCAAACAAAACAACAATAACTATGGCAGTAACAGCAAACAATCACAAACCCAGTCCCAGCCTTCTCGGCGGTCAGACCCTTTTCCCCTCGGGTGCAGTTCTGCTCATGGCCAGCAGGGATCTCCTCCTTCACCTTACCTTTCCCTTCCCTTTACAGTATGGTCCCATTTCATCCCTTGCCTTTGAAGGAAATTGATTTTATTTTTTGGCTGCTGGGGAGGCAGGGGTTGGGGGCAGAACAACAGTGAGGAGAAGGAAAAGCTGAGTTTGTAGGGGAAACAGGACTGCTTTCGTGTCTTCCTTTTCTGTCTGCGCATATAAAATTTAGGCAACGAGTAAACCTTCCCCATCTGTGACTATGCAGAAGTAGGTTACACTGCCTAAAGCAAGTGAAATAACTCATTTGCCACTTTTACAGAGCTCTCTGCTTTATTAGTTTTTTGCTGATAACTTCTCTTTCCAGGCATATAAAAGGTAGGTAATTGAAATCACAAAGGCAGCTTAATACCTGAGCTATCCTATCATCAGTTGGATGGATCTGAAACCAGATTAATACTGTGTTAGTTCTTTCAACTGGTGTTGGGGTTTTAGTTTAGTCCTAGTTTTTTTCCTGTTAAAGGAATTTTTTCCCATATGCATGTTGCTAGGGGACAAATGGCTGTACTTAAGGAAGACAAAAGAGCTGCCCACTGGCGGTAGGGTGGGCCTGGCTACTCCTTTGTTTCACCTGGGTGTGGGGTCAGTTCGCTCTCTGAGTCGGAGAGAGAGAGAAGTCCGCTTGCTTCGGCTACTTTGCTTTCTGCTGGAAACAGAGCCGGGATCCCAAGGCCGCCCTCCCTGCCCCGCTGGAGGCCAGGCTGTGGCCGCCCTGCTCCGCTGTTGCTTCGAGCTTTCGCTGCGTTGTAGCCCTGCTCACCCTGCCTGCCTAGACCTCCGGGGGGGGTTCTCCGTTTGGATAAATGTCGTCTGCCACCCGAGATTTGTGCTCATCCCTGCTGCTCCAGCCTGCCGCTCCAGCCTGCTGTTCCCGAAGCAC
Organism: Corvus kubaryi; assembly: GCF_017639235.1. Classification (NCBI taxonomy): domain Eukaryota; kingdom Metazoa; phylum Chordata; class Aves; order Passeriformes; family Corvidae; genus Corvus; species Corvus kubaryi. The sequence continues at coordinate 741,744 of NW_024582064.1, read as the reverse complement.
CAGCCGGACACCGGGGCCAGCTGCCCAGGGGTTTGTGAAGCCTTTGTTCCATCCTTCCCCGGTATCCCAGGGCACCAGTGCCACGTGCTCCCCGAGCTCGCTCCGGAGCGCCCCCTGCAGCCGAGGGGGAACCATCGCACCTGCCCTGCTCACCGGGAGCTACCAGCGATCCCTGCTGGCTGCGAGCAGAACTGCACCCGAGGGGAAAAGGGTCTGACCACCGAGAGAGCCCTTATGCTGGGCAACTGCAGCTTCGTAATTCTGCTGTTTTTTAGATCCCAGTATACCAAATGCAAAGGGAAGGATGGAGAAGCACCTGACTTCAAATGTGTTTCACCTCACCTGCCACTCACAGAACCTGAAGACAGAATACCATGAAAAGTGTATTTGAGGATTGAGTTGACTTTCTTTTCAGCTGCTGCTTTTAATGTTTTACTGCCTGCTTTTAATGTTTGCAAAGCTTTTGGCTATAAAAGATGTATATGGCTGAGAGGTTTCTCTTGGTCTGTAGTCACTGCCACAAAGGACTTCCTCCAGGCTCCTTTGCCTTCCTTCCTTAGCTCCTCAGAGACCTCTGCTGCTGTCCCAGGCAGCAGACCAAGGGGAAGCAGCTTCAGTTAAAGCTCCCCTTGTAGCAACAAAAACCATTGATCAGCCACGTCTGTCAGTGCCAACAACTTTTTGAAGCTGGCACTCTTTTAATGCCTGGCTTCCCTCTGTATTTAAGGTTCAGGTATGCAGTGTAAAGAACCCCCCTGCAGAGTTATTTTCTTTATTTCATCCTATTGAAAAGAAAACCTGCTGCAGCTGACCAGCCCTGAAAACAGCTGTTCAGATCCATTTCAGGCAAGGCACGGGAGGTCGTATTCCTCCCCTCCAGTGAGCTGCTCCTGGCAGGTGCAGAGCATTGGAAACACTAGCTTGGAGACATTCAGGCTGGGATTAGAGGCCCTGGGTTGTCCTCAGCTGCATTGGTACTTATTCATGGCAGTCCCTTTAAGTAAACCAGAGTTATTTTGTATTTATACCTAGGTACTTACTGGGCTGTTGCACTGAAAGATACTAATCTTGCTTTCACCCCTGTAGGATATTGATTTTAGGAAAATACTCAATGCTTCATTTCTCAGGGATGCAACAAAACTTAATGGATCATATACTTAGGGATACACTACCATTAATTTCTAGCTTACATTCTCACTCTTTCACAACACCAAAATGTCAGTGGCTTTATGTTGGGGAGGATGAAAGTTTGGTAAGGTATGTAGGTTTGGCAGAAAGGTCTGTGAATGTAGAAGCTGGGGATGAGGTAGAAATGAAAGCAAGTTTTGATATAGAATAAAAGATGTTTTGCTGAAACAGGGATTGCTGAGTAACTGAGAAGGCAAAGGTTGGAGATGAGTTGGAAGGAGATTTTTAGGAGCAGGACAAAGGTATGTGATTACAAACAAAGACATGTTTTTCACCAAGTAAATAAGTCTCAAAAAGAGGATAAGTCAATAGAAAACATGTCTTTACCAAAAAGAAAGATATGGCAGGCAAACAAGAAATGTTGATGTAGCAAGAAGAAGAAAGGTCTAAGAATTTTCCACTGTAAGCTTAAATTGTAACTTACTCTTGTGATTGGATAATAATGACTATAATATGGTGATGGTAGTAGCTATGTTAGGCTATAGGCAAATGTAAAGGTATTGTGTATGGTGCTTATTGGTTGTTATGTGTTAAGATACTCTGCAAAGGAAAGTATATAATGCTTTGTAACTTGAACAGAAGGTGGCTTCAGGTATGCCTACAGCTGGAGCTGGCAGCTGTAGGGCTGGCTCTGGATACCCACTCCCTGAAATGCTGTAACTTCGTCTATGCAAGAAACAGCTTTCAGGAGAGCCGCCTGAAGTCCAGACATCCTTCGTGAAACTTTCTCCTATAGCTTTAGCCTTTTCAATATAATTTCCTCTGAGAGCACACAAGGAAAAAAGAAGGCAAAAAATAAGCTTTTATCTAAATAACACCATCCACCTTTGAGCATGGAAGAAGAGTCATATAAAGCTCCTTCCACTTACCTTTTCTTTGAGCAGGCTAAAAGCCCCACTTATTCCTTGATGATTGACTTTTGTTTGTTTAGTGTGGCCCTTATTCCCTTCTTGTTCACACATTGAGCAAGCATGAAGGTTTGCTGTAGTTGACATCAGTGGAATTTTATCAGGAGAAAAGCAGACAAAAATGTAAGTACTACTGGCAGAAGAGGCAGCATCTGAAAGCAAAAATATGCATTTGCTGTTACTGAAATGAAAGAAATTAAACTGATACTTGTCTATTTGCAGCTATATTCCTTTGAAGCATTACAAAACCCCCTGAAAATCTAGATGTTAGAGACTGTATAATCACTTAGAAAGTTAATGTGCATAAACATACATAAAATGATTGTTTGCCTTTTTCCTGCACAGCCCTTTTACTGTATTACTGTATAAATCAGACCTACTTTATTATCACTTGCTTAGCTTTGTACTCTTTTTAAAGCATCTCAATGAATGAATACATATTTCTAGATCCTTACAGCCTTAAACCCCAAATTTATTATTGTATTTTCACAGCAAAAAAGGCCTTCCAGACATTTTTCTATGAAGCATATTACTGGAGACAGAACTGGGGAATTTAATGGCTCAAAATATGATTTCCAACCTGGGAGGTGTGTGACAAATCTGAGTGCAAAACGTCATGTCACAGAAGAGTAGAAAGTCTCCACAGGAGAACTGGAAGCTCCCCAGCCCTGTCCTGTTGTGGTGGCAACTGGCATAATGATGGACACAGTTCCCTGAAGATTGTAATATATTTTTTCTTGCTCCTGCTGGTACCCAAGAGCATATGGCCACAGTTGTATGGATGAGACAGCTACAAGTCATAGCCACGCAGAAACCAGGGGAAAAATCACCCTGATCATTGGAAGCGTATGGATCCAGTTGAGGCTTGAAAGCTGGACTACAGCATGCCCTGCTGGCAGTGCATCCCTGCGTGCCTCAGAAAGGGTGATCCTGCAACACAGGGATGGAAAATGATGTTTCTCCCATGCCAAATGAAGTGCTGGTTTAGAGAGAGCAGGACAAACCAGAAAGGGTGGTATGGGAGGTGCTGCCTCAGGATTATGCTCTGAATTTAGCAATCTCACAGGAGAAAAAACACAGACAGGTTAGAGAAATGTTGCAGGGCAGAGGAGAGACATGCTTACCAATTTTTTCTTCTAATTGATCAGATAGATCTGTTAGATAGCAAAGCCCTGGTTGTCTGTGCTGGATGTTGTACACTCAGAGAGATGTTTTGCAGGCACACAGTGTCTCTTGTTGCAGCAATGCCTTTGGCTGTAGTCACATGTGGGACAGGTTCTGGATGCTCAGAAGGGGAAGAAGTATCACCTCCCTCCATGTAAGACAGACAGCCTGATAGGTTTTCCTTGCTGCTCTTACATCAGTCACAGCTTTCTCTGTTGGCCCCTATTTGCATTTTATTACTTACCCAAAAGCCCTGCATGTGCACATTCTGCCCTCAGGGACCACGGAGGTTATGAGCACGAGTGGTGCTGGGACGCAGGGAGCCCACCAGTGTCCAAAAGTGGTCAGTCCTACTTCCGAAAGGGGACTTCAGTGAGAATATGTGTCACAGTGGTCCTTGCCAATGGCGTGATGGCTCTGCCTGTAATGTAGATGTCTGTCTAATGGGCACTGAGCTAAGACCAACAAAATACTACTCATACAGGCCATTGAACAGCTTCTGATGTTAATGATTCTTGATTACCACTGGCCCAAGCTGCATCTGTATTTTATTAACACTGTGTACAGAGTGAGTAGAATTCCAGGTGGAGTACAAAGTACCTTTTCTCTTGTTTTGCCCATAATAGCAAAAGCTTAAGTTGTACTTGTAGCTGTTTTATGATTGACCTTAAACAGCGCATTTGCTATAGTGGAACATTGCAATTTCTAGGGAGTGGAAAGATCACACAGAACTGGTCGATGAGCTCTATGATGCAAATAAAAATACTGCCATGAATGTTCAAATAAATATTTCTTTTCATTTTGTCTTTTCATTTTTATTGCTTCCCCAGGTCAGTTGAAATGAAATTGTCCTTCACAGGTCAAGCTATGGCTGCTTTACAGACAGCAAAAAAGACAGTGCTTTAGATCATTAGAGCCCTGGAGATGTTACAGCAATCCAAATGATTTGCATTTCTGAAGGAAAGGCTTTTATTTCTGAACTGTTCACCTCTTATTGATATAAAAATGTTCCTTTTTTTTCCTCATGAAAATGCCTGTCCTCAGAACTGAAAAAAAAGACATTCCTAACCTTGATGGGCCACCTCTCCATCAGCTCCCTGAGGAGCTGTCCACTGCACTTTCAGTGCAAGTGATGCTGATGGAGGAAATGAGCACTTTGGGCAGTGGAGCTGCACTGGGACTCAACGGATAAAGTGGAGGGAAAGGAGGTGGAAGACTCAGCCCTGGCTCAGGGGCCAGATAGGCCACTTCCTCTCACAGGGAGGGGGCTGCTCCTGCTCTGGCAGCTCCGGAGACCCGGACCTTTTTATGAACTGCCTGCTAGCAGGCAAAGCTGTGCAGCCTTGGCAGAGTTTGAGTCTGAAGTGGATGTTTAGATGAGACTCTCTCATGACCCCATCAGATGGGAGACATGATACCCCCACACCTTGACTCCCTCCTCCGCCACCCTTCAGCGGGGCTGACACAGTGCCACTTCGGGACGTGATGGGGACAGAGCAGATGCTCAAACTGTGAACAAGAACCGCAGATATCAGACTGGTGGCACTTGTAGGGGCTATGCCTCCACTGCATTTTCTTGCTTGAGTCATCTGTGTACCATGTTTTGCTTTCCTGCTTGGTTCCCTTTTGTCCAAGAGGGATCCCTGCCTCTGGGAAGAGGGTGGCTGAGGCTGGATGCTGCCTTTGAGAAGGCTTCCCTTCCCTAGGGTGTCTTTACATGGCTCTTATGTTCAGCCCTTGTGGTGGCTGTCACTGGTGCTGCCAAGAGAGGCCAGGGCCCTGCCTTGGGCAGTGCTGGCCCGTGAAGTTGAAGTCAGGCTCAGGAGACGAATGAGGATGCATGAAAATAGTATATGACAAAAGTTAATAGAAAAGAATGCCTCATTGCCCACAGAGAGGTTATTACATTTTTAAGGTATTTATGAACAAATAAAATGCATCTACAACTGGAGAAAGAGCTTACCCTGCACCTGCCATGTTCCCCTCCCCACCTTCCAGCAATCCTCTCACTTATTAGCATTTCAACACTTCTTTTATTTGAAGTACAAACTGTATTTTACTAATATTATTTCCATTCATGCTGTGGAAATGAAACTTATGACAGTGTTGATTTCTCAGATCTCCTCAGAGTCTTTGAAATTTGCATTAGATTATTCTAATCACTTAGCCTTGTTGTATATATTTACTCAAGTACTTTTGATGTTTAAACAGATCAGGCTGTGATGAGATGTGCAGGGGGAAATATATACCCCAAAGAAAAGGAATGCTCTTTTTTCTCAGAGCACATCTTCAACTAGAAGTTTTCAGATAAAACAGTGGGTCAGTGCCTTCAGGACCTGAGGGAATGACTGCAAGACTGGGAAGATGGAGGGATTGGCTCCGCCTTCAGCAGCAGGCAGCAGAGATGGAGTGGGGCTGGGTCCCTGCAAGTAAGAGAAAGGTGGTGAGGACTCGTCCTCTCGCATCCTTTATCACCAATGTAACCTGTGCTCCCGGCCATTTGGCAGAAGAGATTGTCCAGCCTGAATCCATGATGAATGAACCCATACCTACAGACACAAGGTTCTGGGGACTGAGCAGAAGGAGCAGCTGCCAAATCCCAGCTCCACTGAATTCAGTGGGAATAGTAAAATGTCCATTTTTAGGGACAGCAAAAAGCCTGGGACTGTGGTGCAGTTGTGGTAGCTCTGACCATGACATCCAGGCAAGTCCTGTAGGACCTGTGCTGCTGTGGGCAGAAGGCAGGGGATCTGGGGAGCATTGCAGACATATGTTCAAGTTAATTAATTTGTTTTCAGGGATGGCTCTGTGAGATCCAGAATGAGAGGCAACAGGAGGAGCCTTTACACAGCAAATGTGACCAGGAAAAAGTGGTGGAGCAGGCCAGACAAAGGAGAAACAGATCCCTTGAGGGTTGAAGGAGATAATCTTTCTGGAAGATACAGGATATTGCCAGCTATCTCACATGAAGTTTAGCTTCACAAACAGTGGAGATCATATTTCTATTTGCAATCCTTAAAAGTATTGTAAAGGAAGAATATTCTGCATTATTATCTTAACTTTATTTACAATGAGATCCAGAGAAAATCATCCATTATAATCCCTGTATGGCCATTCAATGAAGAGTTGGACTTTATGATCCTTGTGGGTTCCTTCCAACTGAGAATATTCTGTGATTTTTTGATTCTGTGATTATCCAACATATTACCCTAAAGACTGTAAAACCCATGACAAACTGTTTCAACACAGTTTTGATTCTGTAAATTGAGATGGTGAAGTTTGTGTGTATGTACCCCCCCCCAAAAAAGAGGAGCCTGGTCCAAGAATATGCACTTCCATAAACACAATGAGAGATGAGAGCGGACTTTCTCACTCACACACTGAAATGGATCTATCCACTTAGACATGAAAATAACATGTTTTGAAAGAGTCTAACAGTTTGAATTGTCACCAATGAAGACAGCTTTCTCCAAAGGCAGAAAAGATCTTTTAGCTCTCCTAAGCTTGTAAACCATGTAGAGTCAAGTAAAAAAATACAGAACAAAATTTTAATACTCTGCTTTATGAGGATTCAGAGATCTAAAGAGGTTTTAAAGACAACATTTTCAACTTCATAACCATTTCACAAGCAAAAATTTCTAGAAGCAGTTCTCCCTCCCTTCCTAGGACTACCGAAAACAGGGCGCCCAAGCCTGAGCTGGAAGAGGAACAAGCTCACTGCCAGTGCTGAATGGGCAGTCATAAACTTCCTACTTGTCCTCCGAGGATGCAGCAGAAGTGTTGGGGAAGATGAAACAGGAAAGCCTTATAAATATGATTGCCTGACAAAAGATTTTGGGAATATGAAAACTATAAGCGACATCGAAATGAAGGCCACCTTTGAGATACCAAGTCTTAGTTACTGAACAACTGGAAAACAATGGTATGGCCGACTGAAGGTAATCCCCTTTTGATTGAACAATACCCTCTGCTTGCAGGCAGGTCCAAGGGTCAGAGCAGACCCTACTAGCTCAGCAGAAGGGGTCCAAAGAGTAGTTTTTAGGAGTTAAGATGTAACACTCTATGGTAATATAACAATTCTTATAGGCTGTATGTAAATGCTATAGGATTTGTATCTTGTATTAGATTGGTTAGTGGAAATTAGAATATTCAGTACAGAAGATGATTTATTGTATTGTAACCAGGACTTCACAATCCACTCTACTTACTCCCTTACCCGCTTACTCTCTTACTTACCTCCTCTTCGCTCACTCTTACTCCACTCTTACCTACTTGCTCTTACTTTTACACTCTTGCTCTCTTGGGCCTGCTCCGAGCTGCGGCTGGCAGCTCTAAATGGTGCCCCTGTACCCACGCCCTTTGCAATAAACCGCATGTTCCAAGATCTGACTTCAGAGATCTCTCGTCTCCGTCCGTCCCGACCGTCCAACCCACCTAAGCTCCTACAAGAAGGAACACCTCAGGGCTTTAATTCTGGCTGATTTATTTTGTCCTTCTTCGTAACTCACAAGTTACACGCCTTGCTGCACTGGTAAAGAGATACTGTGGCCCATGTGAGACAGACAGGAGAGAGAGAGAGGCTAATGGCCATTTCTCACCTTAAGGAACAGGAATTTGTGAAGCAATCAGAAACACAATGAGATTCATAACTTTCCTCCCCCACAAAAGTATGTTAGCACACACAGCAATACTCACATGGGGGTTTTTAGCCCCAGAGGAAACCAATTTCAACAGGGCCATTTTGACTTACACCCCAGGTACTGCTTCAGCTCCTCTTCATCTGTAGAGGAAGAAATGCATTTTGGTGCCTATCCAACATTAGTAGAACCTCCCAAGATGGGCAGGCTCATAACATGCATTTGAGATCTAGTTCTATTTGAAGCAAATTCTTTAAACAAATATTTATGAATAGGAGTGAAAGATGTAATGAATGTGCTATGAAAATGGTGCTATGAAATGGCTTCTGAAGTTAGTTTTGCTCAAGTTGCACATTTCTAATGAGGGAACAGATAATGCCTATGCTAAGGAAGAGTGAACAGAATGGTTAGCTTGTGAAGTTTCCAAAAGCATTTTTACTTTTTCCTTAAATAACCTAGACTGATAGAAAAAACTCCTCTCTTCTCTTAAAAAGAAACATATCCAAAGTCCATATTTCAGCATGCTTTCTCCCTCAGGATTTCTCAGTCTAGAAAAAAAAGGATGTTTTTTCTAATGGCTTTCAACATGCTTGTGTGTTGCCAAGTGTTTTGCATCTGACAGTCAAATACTGCTGGTGAGAACTATCTGTTCCTGCAAGGACTTGACACTGCTGCCAGTTTGTATCCCAAGTGACTATAAAAGGAGGTGACTGCAGCCATTATTTTGTTAGATTTAGTCAAAACATTCCCAGAAGAGGCAGGAGGGCATGCTGGGAATTGTCTGATGAGCCTGCTGGGAGAGTAATTATGTGGCCGGCAGTTTGTTCGCATCATCTTTTGTAGCACTTTCTTAGTGGGTTTTGTGTCATTTGAGCACTCAGCTTTTTGAATTAAAGAATCTTTACTGCCATTGTCTCTTTAGCTAATTCCCAGATTATGCAGTCTTGAATGTGCACTCCAGGGCTGCTCCTCTATTACAGGAGGTATTAGAAAACTAAAATACATTTTTCAATATTCCCATTCTTACTTGTGATGAAATTTTCAGCACCATAGCTGTGATTGAATTACAAAGAGTTCCCTGTTCTGAATCCAATGCTTACACAGACATTAGGCCCATTTGTGTTTTAATCCTGCTTCTTTGAGCAGGATGAATATCAAAATTTTCAATACCTTTTTTTTTTGTTGTTAAAAATTGCACATATAAACTTTGCCCTTTTTTGTTTGTTTTTTGTTTTGTTTTTTTGTAATGTAACAAATTACTGGTTAAAAAGCTTGAAAAGCTTTTCAAGAGCAACTTAGGTATCTGGGAAGCAAAGTTCTATTAGAATTTTAATATAACTCAGCATCTTTTGAAAAAAATAAATGGGTATGAGCCCCTGGAAGAGAGTGTGTGAAAGTATTACCAAATATCAATTCTGAGTTGACAGGAAAATGGAAAGCTGTGAAAGGAGCCATGTTAGAACCTGCACTTATTCAACAGACTACAAGGGGTCCATCATAGCTATGAGTGCCTTTTACAGAGCAGCTAGGCAATTAAAGAACCAGCAGTAACAGCAAACCCAATTTAGCAAAACATCCTGCTGAGAGCAGCCTGTCTGACCCTCTCCAGACCAGCTCCCATGCCAGCTGCTGTTCCTGATAAAACAGACCAGCCTCAGAATATCCCGAGCCAGCCCTAGACTCCAGTTTTCTCTGGTGGGTGTAGCACAGGGCCTTCCAGCTCTGGGTTATGAATGCAGATGTACAGCCATGTGTCTCTAGATTTAAATATGTCGAGGGGAATGTGTAGGAAGGAGGAGAAAAGGAAGTAAAGGAGGTGAAAATTACCACACCAGAGCCTTTTGCTCCTGTATATGGATAAAAATGTATTGCTTGTGACTCCACTGAAATGAGAATCTGTAGTTAGAGAGTTTACTACAGTCTGTCTTGTTTGGGCACTTAGGGGACTTCAGAAGACTTTATTGGAATGGAGCTGAAAAAAAATTGGATCATTGGCCAAAGCTTAAAAGACCCATTTTCTTGCTATGGAAAGATTATTAGCATTCTCACAAAGATGACTGAATTGAAACAAGAAACTCCTCTTAAAAGCAAAACTACCTTTGATGAGAATCCTACACAAAGCACAATAAATCATAAAAGGGCCTGTGGGATCCTATTTTCTTCTGTGTGTGCTTCCCAATTCCTCTCTTTGCTAATGAGTCACCTGGGATGTGTCTTCTTTCCAGTAGCTGAACTAGGGCATCTTAGGAGGACAGCAGGGATCCAAAGATTTCCTAAAAGACGTGCTGGTGCTGTAACCGATTTCTTGAAGGGGGAAATCACACCATATCTACTTCACCTTGTGGTCACTTGCACTGCAGAAATATAATTTGACCCACCAGCCAGAAGCAGCCTCAGCAACCTGGGCCTGACAGAAGTTAGCCCTGGAGAAAAATCCCAAGAAATTACCTTACGGACAATGAAGAAATGATAGCTTTATGTAGTGAAAGTTGCTCTTCTTCATTCCATTCATTTGAAATTTGACTTAGCTCTGAAGCATGAGGATTTAAATCCCTTTTAAGTGTTTAGTAAATTAAGGTAATCCATATCTTTTTGAATACCAAATGTCTGTCAGAGGTCAATTGTGTGTTTTGTGATCCATGCATGATTATTTTCTCTTATGATTTTAACTCCTGACCTTTTGAGCTTCCTTTAATTTTACTTTCCATTAAAAAACCCATTCTGGCGCAGGCCTACATTATTTAAAAGTAAATTTCATTATCATTTTATCTAACTTCCTTTATATTGAAGCAAGGCTCACTGATCTTCAATTTGCAGTGATTTTAATTTAAAAATCCCCACCCTAAGTACAACAAAAAGAACCTTTAAAATCCTCTTGTAAATAATAGCTATCCATAGCAGGATTGCAAAGAAAGGTTTGGTGGTGGAAACAAGGATAAATAACCTGGGAGGAATACAGAGAGATTATCTGAGCAGTCCAGTGAAGTTCCCACTAAGAGAAAAAGGAGAAATATAACCCCTTCCCTCCCTCCCTTCTCCGTTTCCTCTGTGAAACCTGCCAATGCAGTCACACACTCTTAAGAGACTATCGCATATCGGGGGCGCTAAGTTGACTTCCTACAGCTCAGTCTTTCCATGTGCTGTGGAGACTCAGTAAGTTACAAAAAGGACACCAATAGGATATGTTTCTCTCAGAAGGCACCATAAACACGTGAAGGAGTGACTTTATCATCTTAACTGTCCTGGGGACAACTTTTCTCTTTCTAAATTCAAAGTTTTTCCAATAAAAGAAGAAAAAATCACAACAGGATAACTTGCATTAATTTTTACTGTATATTTTTCCTAACATTGCCTGACTTATATTACAAATAGCTTTTCTTGGGCTCCAGGCAGAAGAGCTCAGGAGCTCCTAACACATCCCAGATCCAGTGGGCTTCACAAATTATTCATATCTACACACCTCCTCCTATCAAACCAACTAAACACCACCACAGACATACTGAAGAAAGTGAATTAAATTGAAAAAGTTTAACTGTAGTACACAAAATCCATGCTCACTCATACTCTGTTGTTCTGCAGATGCTTTCTTTTACTGCTGGTTTCTTTGTATTATTGTGGCTTGGTCTACACAAGAGACAAAAGGTCCTTCATACATCAAAGTTGTTTTGAAGTGAATCTATGAAAATCTGTGTGCACATATCACCTCCTGATCTGCAATTAGACTTGGGCACAAAGTCTGGATTTATAAATCTGGTGGTTAAATTTATGGCAGCACTCAAAAATGACAGGGTTTTAATAAAATGAAAGATGCTAGGGTGGATTCCGCCTCCCCCCCTCCCTCCCCAGCTTCTTATAGTTTTGTGGCCAGACTGCTGTAATAATTGAGGACTCAGTATCATGATCTTCATCAAAATTATTTTTCTTTTTTTATTGTTCAAACAGCATTTTGTTTCCATCTTCCATTTCATTTTACAGATTTTGATCTTACTTGCAGGCTGGAAAGCCTTGTTTAGTTCTCCTACATGTTGGGACCAAAGAAGAGAACTAATTAAAGAAAAAATGGGAAGTACAAAGAAGATCTGGTGTGGGGAGGTTGGGAATGGGGAGAAGCAGCACAACAACAATAATTGCCAATAAATACACAGCTCGACAGCAAGCAGAGTTATTGAGGTATTATTCCAAGCAGGATTCTCTTACCCCAGTAGTTCTGCCTTTCCTTACTTGGGTTTGGAAAAGAGTTTCTAACTGTATTCTCATGAGGCCCTGATTCATCTAAATTTCCTGTGTGGTAACTTTAGGATATATTGTGCCTGAAAGGAATCCTCACATTATGAATTTGTCCAAACACAGGAATTATTTATGTCACAGATTCCTCTCTTTCCCCCTTTTCACTGAAACTTTTCACCCAGCTTTACAGTGTCTTGCAAGACTAAATCCTTATCATTTAAGGCACTGTGGGAAAGTAAGTGATGCATTAGCAGCTCACGTGTCCCATTCACTTCTTTGCATTCATCTTGTACTAAGAGGGAAAATGATGTTGTATCCAGAGATTTGTTGGTTTTATTTCAATATAAAACAATTCATTTTAAAACAAGCATAAGTTTACGCATTATTTCTCTGAAAATTAAATGGAGTTATTTCCTTTGACTGCACAAAGGCACAAATGATCATGTTGGCCATGCACTTAAACCCCTCTGTGGCAGACAGTTGTTCTTGGCCAGTACTTAACTATTATACAGGTATAAGGTAACCTTATGACCTTTTTTCTGTACCATAACTTTTACATTTTTATCAGCTGTAGCAGCCGTCATTTTACAAGACAGATTTGATACAACATGGAACCAGAGCTGTCTGTTTAAACCACTTCTTACTAAGATGTTTTCCTATTTGTTCACTCACACTCATCTTAAGAAAAGACACAGACCAATTTAAAGAGTGTATAGTCCCTTTTTCTGAACTGAAAACCAATATGAAAGCATTGGTTTCCAGTATGAATTGGTTTTCAGTACAGTATTTTCAATATGAAAATCTATTTATTACAGAAATTACGAATAGCCTGAGTTATCGGAAATAGCACAATCTCTGAGAAATCATGTGCTGCTCAAGGAGAGTGAAGGTAGCAAAAGCAGAAACTTAAGGTTTCTTTTAAGCAAAGTAAAACTTTGTTTTACTAAAACGCGCCCCAGCCTCTGATTAAATAAGTCAGCAGATGATATCCTATTTGTTGAGTTAGAGCTTTCACAGCTCCACCCTTGATTGTTTTCTTGCCTATTCTCACATCTACACTGAAGCGAGAGACATGCACAGCCTTTCTCTAGATACTTCCAAGAAGTTTGAGGACATTTGTTCTGACCTGCAGTAATAGGGAAAGAAATTGGTAACAAAGCCTAGCTGCAAAAATTAACTCTCTCGAGATTAGACACCCCATTTATCACCGTGGTCTGACAGTGATTTCCCAGTAGGTGAGAAGACTAGACCCTGTAAATTGTCAGCTGCATGGTCCTTGGTGAGATCAACAGGACAGAGAGGCAAAGAAAAAGCGAGGGAGACCCTTGTTTAATGCTCCGTTCTCTGCTACAAAGGGCCTCGAGCCCACATGTTCTGTTATCCCTGACAGGCAAGTTTTTCCACTGAGAACCAAGAAAAATTAAATAGAATGAGAGAGATGAGAGTGAGAAATCAAGAAAAGGAAAATTACTTTCTTGCCTGGGGTTAGGGAGTTACTATGCTAAGACTGTTTTTCCTAATATAAAACTAATTGCAAAAATCAAACAGGGAGAAGGAACAAGAGGTTCCCAGAAATTTACCTCTGGCAGGACAAGGAACAACATTTCCCTTGTTTTTCCTTCTGATCAAATCCAGATGGACAATGGGTGAGGATGGTGTGAGTAACCCTGTGCTGCTGGTTCCCATGCAGCATTTTTCACATATTTTGGTCTATAGGGTACCCATATTCATAAGCACTCAAATGACCTAAAAGTAAAAGCAATGAAAATTTCTTTAGAAATATTCCTTTTACCCACAGACAATGTCTGGATTCCAGTAAATCAAACCCATGCCACACTGTAACTAGGGCACATTTCACTTTGACTGGCAGCTTTTTTATTTTTCACTTTCGGAGATTGTTAGATTTTTTTTTTCTTTTTTATGATCTTGGATGTTTTTTATTAGTAACTAAGGAAAAACTTATAATAAAAGCATTATTTATCTTCATTTCATTATGAATTAACTCCTGATTTTTTGTGAAATCTCCCAAGAGGTATTCTTATGTAGTGGGTTACACCAGAAAGCTCTGATTTAGATTCGTATGTGATTAAACACTACATTATATAAACAGAGAAACACAACTTCATTAAAAATATTATTAATAAAATTTCATTATGGAAATTAATTCTCATAGGCATAAAAATCAGATTTTATTGCCACTTAATGAGGATTTCTGCAGACAAAAATTTGTCATCATTCAGCAGTATAAAAGATCACATTTTCTTTCTTGCAAATATAATTTTGAAAACAATGCTGTAGAAATCACTGTCTCATCCAGGATAAGCAACACACTGCATCCAGGGGAAGAAATATCATGCATGTAGCAAAGACAAATATACTTAGCCAAAGGTCAAATCAAAAGGAATAGGGTGGAAATATTCCCTGCTTACCAGCAGAAAGTAAGTTTAATTATTTCATGCCACTGCTCATCTCATTGGAGGTAATGAGCCCAATGACAATTCAGTGGCAGCAAGTGGAAATTCTTTCTTCCAGACAGAAAATTCAGAATGGATAAAAAAGAAATTGCATATATCTAACAGAAAAGAAAAAAAAATGCAGAGAAATATTGATATTAATATTAAATCTTCACCTCAAATGATATTTACTATTTCCTTTGAGAATTTACAAATACAGATAAAGTTATTTCAGACTGAAAGTATTAGATTTATTCTCAAATCATAACCTTGCCAGAAATCCTGCACCAGGAACTAAACTGTAACTCCACATCCTCTAGGTTGATACAAGGTGGGGTGGGGCTGGATGTGCACACATCCTGTGAGTACAGGACGATGGCCAAGTGCTGCCATTCAGGGAGGACAGCCTCATTCTGTAACAGCAACACAGCAAATATGAAAAAGGTGATTTCAGGTAAAGCGAACTGTGAAATAAGCTTTACAAAAAGCAATGTCTGCTTCAGGAGTGTTTGTTTTCAGAGTTTGTTTCAACATACACACTATTCATTACTGCCAATCACCCTGTACCAATTACTGCCTAGCCCAAAACCCTGCATATTTCTATATACATACACACTATATATATCTATAATAGACCCAAAAAGAAGATATGCAGCAAGAGAGTTTTGTGCTGTGACTGCAGCTGAAAACACAATCAGCAAAGTGGTTCTGTATTCTTCAGTTCTGCTGTTGCTCTCCACAGGACTTCCTGAATACTTGGGACTGTGTTACCATCTTGCCTTTATACTAAATAGGAGCATGCCCAGATACCACTTAGCAGACACTACCATTTCCATGGCTTTGATTCCTGATAGAGTCTACTTTTTTTTTTTTTTTGTGGAGTCTTTCCTGCATAATTTAGAAGCATGACCTCCATGAAATATTTAGAAAGGAGCAAAAGAAACTGTGCTTTCAAATGGAGTAGGTTCTTTTGAAATGGAAACTAACCTGGAGTAGGTTGGTTAGAAAAATTACAGGCAGTGGTACAATGCTCTACACCCAGAAAATTGGAAGAATTTGTAGCATAAGAAAAGTTTTTAAAGCTCCTATAGAATTGCACCACTAAGAAGATAAGAAACCCAGATTTTTTCCTTTTTCTTTTTTTTTTTCTTTCTGATGTGAAAATAATAAAAAGAAAAGGTCAGGTATAAGAATGCAATATAAAAGCACTGGAAACACACTTTAGGACCTTTAAATGGACAGCACATTTTTTCCAACCTTCCTAAAAGAGAGTGCTGTAAAGAACACATTCTAAATTCCCCCCAGAATTAATTTCCACATGGCTGTGATATATGAGACAAGTCAAGATAGCATCATAATTGTGAGGCAGACAAACATTCTGTTCTCATAACGGAAAATTCCAATAGCCTGAAACTCTTTAATTAGAGCACTGAATCTCTGCTGCGGTACCAAGTTCCTCCTGCCAGTGCACAGCTGATTTGGTGACTACCCAGGCCCTTCCTGCATTCGTTAAATCAAAGGTAAAGGAATTTTCAGGATTATTACTGAAATTTGATCTATTTAAGGAAAGTAATGGCATTTTCTTCCTCCTCTTTTATTGAATACGGTTTTATAGGTAATTAAATTGAAGTATGATTTTGGACACATTTATGTTACAGTGCTGCTGGCTGCTGTTGTTGCACACAGTGCAAGTGCTGTAGAGGGGAAAGAGATGCAGCTGCTCTATCCACAGAAGCGCTGCGGGGGTGATGACAAATGGGGAATTTTCTCCTAGCCACGGCACAGAACCTGTACATCAATGGCTGCCACGCATTCAAGGAAAGGTTATGCTCAGATGTTTCCTGGGTAGTCCCTACCAAACCCAAATCTGTCTAAGAAAGATAAAAAGATTCTATTATTATTTACTTGATTGATTATTCCATTGCCAGTTAAGCAGCCAGAAACCACAAAACACTTGCCTATCTCCCCAGCATTTGCTCGATTAGCCTTGCAGACTATGAGCCAGAGTGACCCTTTTCTCCCATTTCTGCATGTGAAACCTGAAGCACATTCTCATGGAGAAAAACAAATCCTTCAGCATCCTCTAAATGTAGGTTTAATTGCTTCAATGATTGCCTTCTAATGGAACTATTTCTGAGAAGCTGGGGAAAAACTGGAGTCAGCAAGATCCCATTTTACTTCCTCTAGATTTTTCTTCCAAGAAAGCTTGGGAGGACGAGAGTGACTTATTATAGACTGAAGTAGGTTTTTATGAGGATGGTTGTTTGGGGCATCCTCATCACAGTCTTGGCTACAGATGCATTCAGATTTTATATGAAGCGCTGTAATTCCAGAAACATGGATCTGACTTAACATGAAGAAGCAAAGTAAAAATGTCTTGAATTCACACTTAGGAAAGAACAGGCTTTGTACAAATGTTTGCTTTTCTACATTGCCCTCTGTTAGCAGAATGATGTATTACTGTCTACAGCCTAGTAAGACAGCCTTACTTTTGCTCTGTGGTCTGTTTTACACTTTGCACACCACTTGCAATGGTATCATCGCAGTTTTGTTTTTCCTTAAGTGGAAATTTTTAGCTTAGAATATCTGGAAGTAAAACATAAGTCATGGCTCTGGTATTTCTCAGTTCCTGCCTTCATGATTCTGAACCTCTGCCCAGCTGCAATTCACACACAAGGTCTCTTGTGTGTTATCTTTCTGCATGTTTCATGGAAGTATGTAGGCAGGAAGAAGAGAGGAATGCTATCTGTGCACCAGCTGAGCATCATCTTTCTTCAGACACTGCAGAAATTGTGTGCTAATTCTCCCTGTGGACACTATTGAACAAAAAACTGTGCTCCAGGAACTCCATGTTATTACCGAGGAGTTTGATAGTAAGAGCTGGTCACAGATCAAAGCTGTACTCTGTTGGGTTCTGCACACATTTAATCTCTGCTTCACAACTTTTATAAAACACAAATCAACAGAGGGTGAGAACAAGGGGCAGCAGAGATGAGCAAGGTGGGCAGTACCATGGAACGTGGCCTGCTATCAGTGCTCCTTCAGGCATCATCACTAAAGAAAATGTTTAAAGGGGGTCAAAACCATTTTATTCTCCTTTATAGATGGAAAAAGTTATGGATAGTTAGCAATAGGGTGCACTCCTACATCTGTCCTTTGCAGTCTCTGGATGTTTTGTATGTTGAGAGGCTGTTCCCAAAAAAGCACATCAGCTGGAGACATCACTTCAGGCATTGCCTGAAGAAGCTGGTCAAAGGACTACCATCAAAGAGGTCTGGACATCACCACAAAAAGTGAAAGGGCAGGTGAGGGGTGTGTAGAGATTAGAAGGAAACCAGTTGTCTGAAACTCTCTGAAAGTGACTGAGTTTCAAGAAAGAAAAAAACTGCAAGCAGGGATCAGAAGAACAAATACTTTCCTCAGTTTGATTTAAATTTACTGAATTACTTACAGTGAATAAAAAACTCATGCAAGGCAGTACATAAAAGCAATCTGGAATGATTTCAGATAGTTTCTCTGGATTTGTACCTCTCCTATGCTAATTAGAGAATAATTAGTTGCTGTACCTCTCCTGAAGTCTGTGCATCTGTCTGAGCTGGTGGCATCATGCTCATGAAGATGCGACCTTTGGAGTAAGCACAGTAACAGGACACTTTGGAATCATCAGCAGTGAACAAAGCTGAAGTTCTTTATCCCTATTTCCTGCAGACGGAGCATTCCTACTAAGAAAGGGAGAAAGGCTGGAACTTGCCCCTCAACTGGGTCCTACTGCCAGAGCACAGCAGGGATGGAGGCATGTGGTACCACCACCACGTCCAGGCACTTGGTGTTCTCCAAAACACTCTGGTGTTATGATGGCTGATGTTTATCATCAAATTTATGCAAAAATTGGGTGTAGCGGGTAAGATAAGATTGTCTCAAACACCCTAGTGCTTTGGAAAAAATTAAACTTAGAAGAGAAATTTAACCTATGTACTTAGGGAGTCATACATTACCTTTGTAGCTTTTGCTGCTTTTTACATGCAAGCCAGAGTAATACCCCATTTCCTATCAACGAGTAAGCCTGGACTAACAGAATTAACTAAGGTGGGGAGACCTCATTGCAGGCTGCAATTTCCTCAACAGGGGAAGAGAAGGGGCAGGCATTGATCTCTTCTTTGTGGTAATAGTTACAGAACCTGAGGGAATAGCCTGAAGTTGTCTCAGAGGAGGTTTAGGTAGGATAGCAGGAAAAGATTTTTCAGCCGGGGCACTGAAACAGGCTCCCCAGGGAAGTGGTCACAGCACCAGCCTCAGAGAGTTCAAGGAGTGTTTGGACAACACTCTCAGGCACATAGTGGGATTCTTGGAGTGTCCTGTGCAGGGCCAGGACCTGGACTTTGATGATCATTGTGGGTCCCTTCCAACTCAGGGTATTCTGTAATTCCATGACTCTAAATATAAGGGCAGCCTGTTGTCAAAATGTGCCTCTCCATGTCTTTGGCAGCAGCCTGTGCTTGTGTCAGTGCAGAGACTGCAGAGTCACAGCCTCAGCTTTACTCGCATTCCCCCTTGTATTGTTGGCGAAGAGTAAAAAAGAAACTTCAGCCCATGGCTTGAAGGCATGCCCTCCTGTGTCACCTTCACCTCCATAGGCCCACATGTCAGATTGATGGAAAATATTGAATATTTTAATTAATACTATCATAACATCATAATTTGGATCCTCAGTCTCAAGAGCCTATAACAATAAGAGCAGCAAGGCTGTCTTGTACCATCTTTTCCCTTCCCCAGGTTAGTCTGGTAGCCACTGGGTTTCCATACCTATGCTTTCTGCCAACAAAAATATCAGCACAACCTGGATAATTTCCTTTCTGCCTGAGAGTGAAAAATAACACAAAATACTCTTTTTTTTTTTCTTTTCATTCATGGCCTAAAGTTGACTTCTGTTTTCATCTTGTTAAGGAAACAAACAACTAAACCAAATAAAAGCCAAAGGCATCTTACCTTTCTTCCCTAGGCCAACTTGAGTGTTGACTCCTCTCAGCACTGACTCCTCCAGAAGAAACAAATGGCTCCAGGTGCTTACAATTCCTCTGGCTAATCATCTCCCTCTGGCATGGCATGTGCTATCACCACTCCTGTCCTTTCAATCCAGAGGGGTTATATCTTTCATCATTGGTTACATATCAAAAGCATGAATCTAACACATCTACAGTTCATGCTAAAGAGAGATCCTCAGTAATGTGTGCTGTACAGGAAAACATTACCTCTGTGCAGTATATTGAAATAGGCATTCACAGAATCACAGAATTGTTGGGTTTGGAAGGGACCTCTGGAGATCATCCAGTCCAACCCTCCTGCCAAGGCAAAGACACCCACAGCAGGTGACACAGGAACACACCCAGGTTGGAATGTATCCAGAGAGGGAGACTCCAAAACCTTCCTGGGCAGCCTATTCCAGTGCTCTGCCATCCTCAGTGTAAAGAAGTTCTTCCTCACATTGAGGTGGAACATCTTGTGTTTTAGTTTATGGCCTTTGCTCCTTGTCCTGTTGCTGGGGACTACTGAAAAGAGTCTGGCACCATCTTGTCACCAGTTTTGAGATATTTATGTGCATTAATGAGATCCCCTCTCAGTCTTCTCCAGACTAACCAGGCTCAGCTCCCACAGTCTCTCCTCATAAGAGAGATGCTCCAGACCCCTCATCATATTTGTGCCCCTCCTCTGGACCTTCTTCAGTAGCTCCTTGTCTTTCTTGTCCTAAGGAGCCCAGAAACAAACACAGTACTGCAGGTTGAGCCTCACCAGGGCTGAGTAGAGGGGCAGGATCACCTCCCTGGCCACACTCTTCCTGATGCACCCCAGGGTACCATTGGCCCTCCTGGCCCCAAGAAGGACAATGCTGGCTCATGGTCAGCTTGTCACCCACCAAGATTCACAGGTGCTTTTCCGCAGAGCTGCTTTCCAGCAGGTCAGCCCCCAAACTGTGCTAGGACTTGGGGTTATTCCTCCCCACATGCTGGGACTTGAGGTTATTCCTCCCCACATGCTGGGACTTGCATTTCCCTTTGTTGAACCTCATTAAGTTTCTCTCCACGCAACTCCCCAGTTTATCAAGGTCCCACAGAACAGCAGCAGAGCTTTCATGTATATCAGCCACTCCCGTAGTTTTGCATCACCAGGAAACTTCCTGAGTATTGATCTTTGGTCATATTACAACAATCCTTAATATTCCTGAAGTAATATTGGTATTATCTAGGCTTTAACTTTACTCAGATCATGTTCATTGACATGAAAGGAAGTATTTCTGTGAACATGAGTGGGAGTTAGATGAGGGTTAATTAAAGAACATCCTAGAGTTGTGTGAGCTTTTGCTTTTAGTAGTGACATAAAAAAGAAGATAAAAATTCAGAAACACAGTTTGCATAGTCTTAAAGTTTTAGTCTCCTGAACAAAAATCTTCTCACAGGATTTCAGAACTCTAGAAAAGCGCTGTGCAAGCTGGGAGGATTTTTATGCTGACATAATGGTTACATCGGGAATAACGAGTAAAACAGAAGTTGCAGATTCTAGCAGAGGAACTAATTTCAACAATAAGGGGAACCAAACCAAAGGGAACTGAAATAATTGGATTTCCTTAATTGCAGCTCTTTCTAAATAAGGACAGGCATGGAAATTTTCAGTAATTTTGTAAGAGGAGTAACCTGTGAATGGCAAAAGCAGTGTTCTCTTTAATGCACACAGCTGGAAAGAGAAGAGGCAACCTGTTCAACACAAATCATGTTCATTCTACCTGCAAACTGCCTTAAAATCCACCCCTTTTCCTTTGGTAAAACTCTGGTTCAGGTTTTCATTGTCTCATCTCTCTACATCTGAAGCTTCGTCTTCCTCGTTTCAACACATCCACTTTCTCTCCCTAGAAAACAGTTTAACACATTGCATAAAAACGTATCTTGCTGACTTAGGACCCCTTCAGCATTTTCATACTCTACATCCCTCATCTACCTCTATTGGATCAAATCTGTTCCATGCTATTAACCCCTTCTATCAAAGCACACACTGCTCAGTGCTTGCTTGCAGCTGACCAAGAAGATAAGAGGTCACTCTCTAGCTGCTGGTGCTCTCCAGTACTGCACTACTGCCTTCTTCCTCCTTTATCATATTCCTTTTGAAAATGAGAAGCTTCCTGTAAAGAGAATCTACAGTCACTTCAAATTCCTGCTTAAGTCTTAGTCATGCCTTCCCATAAGCCTAACAGCTGACTCATTGCCCCTATGTTGTGGTTACCCCCTTCACACTTATCCCAAACTCTCAAGCTCAGCTGGATGTTACCTTTGGTTTTACACCTGCTCATTTTCTTATCACGTACTAAGGTTACAAGATCTGTGAGGTGGGGGCAGGGCTTTATTTCCTACAGCTTCAGACACTCCATTACCAGATGAGCAGTTTAAGCTTTTCAGAGGTGTGTGCACAAGATCTCAGTTTATGTAAAGCCTGGGACATACATGGCTGAAATCCAGCTTCCTCCTGTGTCCCAGAGACTGCTGAACCTGTATTTAGTTTTGAAAACATCCCTGGTTTTCCCCTTCAGCTGGGATAAAGTGGTATGCTTCCTGGCCAGCTGCCTGGGGGAGGCGGGAACAGATAACTGTGGTGCCTTCTGCACGCAGTCACTCTTTGATATCCTTTGGCTCATTCTGTGAGGAAAAAAAATAAAGTACTTAAAAGGACCAGGGACCAAAAGTGACAGTACTGCATTACAATCCACTTGATTAAGCTGGTATGTCTCAGGTTTGGTTCCCTTCGACTGTCTTCTGTCATCAGCTGCAGCACTGCAGGGTTCATCACAGTGAGAATGTCTTCAATGCACCTTTTTATTCAGGAAGAATTGTCACAGGGCAACTACGTGGAAAATAAACAGTTGCATAGCTGTACACAGAATACAGGTGTGTGCACCTGGTTTTCTTCCCAAAGCCAAACTGCAGTCCTCAATCTTGTCACCAAGGAAGACAGCCGCGCTGTGGAGTGTGACAGCAGGAACAAAGACATCAATTTGTGGGGTACAGGGGACTAAATTTCTGGGTAGCTTCAGCTTCTCCCTTTGCAATGTTTTCAATTTGGCATGCATATTAAAGGTTGCCTGTAGATATATATAGATATAAATATTGGATTTGTCACCAGGTGAAAATTCTTATGTGACCAAGGCAAATTTCCTAATAAAAGTCAAGATTTTTAATTTAAGTATTCTCACTGTTATTTGTGGGAGGCTCAGTGCAGCTGCACAGCAAACCACTACTCATACATCATCCCCTGACATCAACAGTTTTCAAAGAAACTGTCCCTTGGAAGGTGCTCTCATATCTTTAGGAAAGGAAATAACAAATACACACAACTAAATAAAAAATAATAGGATGAGTGTGTGCATGCTGCTTTGGTGTCATGATCATTTTAATTAGTCAGAGACCAACAGTAGACCACACAACATAGTGAAATCATCAAGAAAAAAGTAGGTCTCTAGCTGTCTACTGCAAGTAGATTTTTCTATTTACTTAAGTTCTCTGTGTGTGTGCATGCACAAATATGTAAAGCCATAACGTGTAAAGAAGGAAAGAGTTAAACAGAGAGCAGAAAATAGCAGAAAAGGGCAGGAGAAGAGGGATGGAGCAAGGCATCACTGCAGAAATGAAAAAGAGGTTCAAAAGCAAGAGAAGAAAGCCCAGAAAGAAAGGACTTGGACATCAACAAGCAAAGGCCACTTCTCAACAAGCAGTGACAAATTGCTCAATCTCCTTCCTTTCAGACTGAAAGGAACTGATGACAGGAAGCACTGGGGAGTAGAAGATACAGCCTGTACAGACCTGACAGAGGCCACAAGATCTTGGTCCAGAGCACTTGCACATGCAGGTCACTGCACAGTGACACACCACTGACAGTCAACAAAAAGAAAACTATTTACTGTAGAGATTAGCCCTGGAAAATGGGAATAACCATCCAGGGACCCAAGGGCCTTTGACAAAAGCAATGTAATTTCTCATTACTTGACTCCACAGAGTAATTAATCTTTTCAGAAAGCTTCTAGGCAGGATACTCTTAGATTCATCTCCCCTTGTCCTCACTGGACAGATTTTCACTGGGCAAGGAGCCCAAGTGATCTGAAAGAGTGCAGCCCCTCAGAAATCACAGGCTGCTCAAGGTGACTGAAGATGGCAGAAGAAAGGTCTTTCTATGCTGAATCCTGCCTGACCTCAGAGAAGCCTCTTCCTTTATAACAGCCTCCTCTTCATTTTCTGAGGCTTAAATTATCACCGTGTCTTTCTTGTTTATGAACATTTTAACACTGACATTATATGACAATGTTAAAATTGGAATGTCATTTCAGGAAAACCTATAGCCAGCCATGAAAGAAAAATATAAACTACTACAAATAAAGAAGTCAACATGAAAAACTCCTTGGGAATAACACAGAGGTGCCTGTAAATAATACAAATAAAGGTTTAATAGAAAATAGCCACAGAGAAAGTAACTATGAGAAAGCTGATAAGGAAAAAAATTGCAAGGCTATATGTGTAAATACTGAGGAAGCACAAGGACCTTATGATGTGACATGCTTAGATAATATGGATTCCAAGCATACTTCTATAGCAGTGAATTCAGTAGCATCTATATTAAACCACCAAGGAGTTTCCCTCTTTACCAACATCTACCCAGTAGCTGCCATTTCACACAAATCTGTTGGTTTCAATGATCTAAATACTAATCAAAACAGTATTATGTTACTTCCTGGAACTGCCCCAAATACCACAAATACACAGTATTTGGAAAAAGATTTTGTTAGGAAAATCTCCTTTCCTCCATCCTCTTTTTCCACTCAGTTTTACCTTTCATGTTTAGTTAGATTTTCTGAAGATCTCTTTTCTCTTGCTGTCAAAAGAACCAACAAAATATTGCATGTAATTTTTCAAAAGACTTTATCAAAGGATATTTCATGCAATTTCTTAGGGAAAAGTGGACTCTTCTCTTCATGCCCGTAAACACTGGGCAGCTGGCAGGACATGGCTGAACACCTGGGCTGCAGTCAGTGCAATCACTTTGCACTTTGAACCAGTTATGTTTCCAGGGCAGGTTGAGGGGCAGTGCTTGGGTGCAGCCCTTGGTTCTCAGGCAAGCGTTGTGTGTTGGGCTCTGCTGAGCAGGTACATTTACTCCTCTGTGTCCCACTATAACAGAGTCTGTAGCTGTGCTGCTGAAGTGTTCCACATAAAATAAGGCACCATATATGGGACAAAATTCAGGAGTTGCTGAGGTCAAGACCACCTTTTGTCATCTTTTCAAGTCACCTGGAAAAACCGCCAGAATTCCCTCTGCTGCATGACACAGACTGAAGATTTCAGCATCAGTGACAATTAATCCCACTTTTACCTGTTTCCTTTAAAGACTGCATCAACTAACATTCCTTGATTCCTTGGCATTTCTTTCTCACAATTAGAGTTCGTCTTTTTCTTTCTTTTTTTTTTTTTTTTTAACAAGATAAGCTGGAGAGAGGGCTCCATTTTAAAACACAGCTACCATTGGGGCAGCGTTTCAGTGTAGGAAGATATAACACACCTCTGCACTGTCCCCCTGTGTATTATTTAATTCTTCAAAAGACCAAAAGGCAGACAGCAGTTGTCTTGGTTTGAAAGACAGGTGTCTGCTAAGGAAGGCAGTAGCCTCCCTTGGAATGGCAGATGCAACCCTCTTCCCTCCAAGTTATTATAACTTTGAAATCAAGGGGCTTTTAGGCAAAGATGTGGGAAATAGGAATAACAGTTCTTTACTACTATATATCTCTATGTGTAGAACCAGTCAAACAAAACAACAATAACTATGGCAGTAACAGCAAACAATCACAAACCCAGTCCCAGCCTTCTCGGCTGTCAGGCCCTTTCCCCTTGGGTGCAGTTCCGCTCGCAGCCGGCAGGGGCGCTGGCGGCTCCCAGTGAGCAGGGCAGGTGCGATGGTTCCCCCGCGGCTGCAGGGGGCGCTCTGGAGCGAGCTCAGGGAGTACACGGCACCAGTGGTCTGGGAGCTTCACAAACCCCTGGGCAGCCGATCCCGGTGTCCAGCCGGACCCTCGGGAACAGCAGGCTGGAACGGCAGGCTGGATCGGCAGGGATGAGCACAAATCTCGGGTGGCAGACGAGATGTATCCAAGCGGGGAACCCCCCGGAGGTCTGGGCAGGCAGGGCGAGCAGGGCTACAACGCAGCGAAGGCTCGAAGCAGCGGCGGGGCAGGGCGGCCACAGCCTGGCCTCCAGCGGGGCAGGGAAGGTGGGCCCCCCGGGGATCCTGGGGACTTTCTCCGCAGAAAGAGAAAACGGCCGCAAAGAACAAGCAGCTTCTCTCTCTCTCGAACCCAGAGAGCGACTGACCCCACACCCAGGTGAAACAAAGGAGTAGCCAAGCCCACCCCACCTCTAGTGGGTAGCTCTTTGTCTTCCTTAAATACCCCAGCGATTTGTTGTCTTAGTAACAGTATGGGGGGAAAATTCCTTTAACAGAAAAAAAAAACTAGAACTCTTAAAACCCCAACAGCAGTATAAGAAGATCAGCTGCACAAACCCATTAGTGACACAAGTTGCTTAGGTGGAGCACTTCTGAGCAATATTTTTTTATGCTCTCTGATTTTGCCTGTTGCCCGGGACAGGCATCTTAATAGTACAGATGCACTTTAATATGATATAATCCATGTCCTCCAAATTGTCCCCTGGAGCTATCCAGGAGGCTAATAAGTGATATGATCATTGAAAGTGTGGGACAGCCTCATTCAAGACAGAATGTTGGGGAATATCAAGACTTGGGGACTGTCTGAACATCCCCCCTGACTTAAAAAGCACAGAGCAGGTGGGTGGAGAAAGGGAAACTAAAGAATCTCCCAGATTTTAATCTTCCTTATTTTGGTCTTTTTAGTTGAATCACTTCTACACATTTTTTATTCACCACCTTAGCTGTTGGCCAAGCCAGGTGACTCCTTTATACATACAAGTGGAAATTAGATGGTTGAAACAAAATTTGAAAAAAATGAACAAATTGCTCTGGCTTAGAGGTTGCCAGAAGAAACTTGGGTGCTCTCAGCAGCACAGAATGCAGCATGGGTGAGGTACCAGCAAGCAGCTCAGGGGAGAATTAAACAGCCTCTTCACTGTGCTTGGGATACAGGTTTTGCCCATCTTACAGGGGTTCTTTCTGCCAGACAAGGCACTTGCATCCCAGATTGGTTCTTCATAACAGTTTGTACTGATAGATCCAACACAGAAAAATCCTGTGCTTCACGGTGGGCACAGCTATTATGGCTTCAGAACAAAAGGCAAAATAAAAGCTGGAAGAAAGTGAAACAAGTTCACCCTAAATGAGATTAATCACATCCACTGCTGATACAATTATTTTCTTACTGTAAGTGCAGCTTTCAAACTTAAAGGCCATCCTTTCTAAACGCTGAGCCATGTATCCTGAGAGCCACTGGACAGGCTTCTGTTCCTTGGAGTGCCTAGAGGAAAAGGAGGACATGGCTCTGTTACAGATCTCAGCTCCATATGTAGCCGGGATCTAAGGTGGCTTTCCATTACTGACCTTCAGTTGCTCCCTTTCTCCTACAAACAGTGGGACTCACCCAGCAGACCCTTTTGACACTGCCCCACTGCATTTGAACTGCATGAGACATTACCAAAAAGCTCTCTCAGCTTTGGAATGAGTCAAAATCACTTTGATTGCTCCAGAAAATTAGCAGCAGGTGTGCAAAGAGATAATACTTTATAATGCATAGCCAAAACTAGGGGGTTTGTAAGATTGACAAAACAGAGTGGCTACATCCTGTGGATTCAAATATCTCTTCCCAACACATAAAACAGAGGAGTAGCCAAAGTAAGGACAGTGCTTATATTTTCACTCTGCAGTGGCACTCAAATTACACCTGTCATTAACATTTGATAATGACTGCTAAATTGTGAAAAATGAAACTTTGAACACATAATAGGTTGTAGGGTTTTGTTTTGTTCTGCTGGGGTTTTTTTTGTTAAAAATTTTTTTTGTTAAAATTTGCTCAGAGTACTGGGCTACTCTGAGGTTTGGCTCTAGTAAAAAAAGAATCTCTTCTCCTCAAAGGATATAGTCAAGGGATTCTTACCATGGGAAAATATAGTTTGAGGGTTTTTTTTGGGGAACAGATTCAGCAGCACACAGTGAGTTAAAATGGAACTATGCGATGTGAGGATGAGAAATGGGGTTGCCTAAGCAATGTTACCTCCTGTGTCTTGTCTTGAGATACTCTTCACTGTAAACAGCGCCTATACATAATGTAAGAATCTCATCTTAACTTTGGTCTGCTCCTCACATGTTCCATCACATGCTCATGAGTGATGCCTGGGAAAAGCTCAGCAACAGGAGCCATTCTTGGAGTGAATTGGTCTTCAAGCGCTGGAAACAGTTAAAGCTACAGAAACAGGAAGGAACAAGCAAGACTCTCCCACAGAGACTAGAGCCAAACAGTCGGCTGGCAAAGCCTGAAGAACAAAGATGTTAACTTATGTAGCCTCAAAGATTTTTGTGGATGTCCAGCTTCCCTTTGTGGCATTAGTCAAGGCTCAGGCAGACTGAAGAGTAACACCTAGAGCCTGAGCTCTGCCAAGAGCTCGAGATAACTTACTGTGTGATCACCTAGATGTACTGCTTTGATCTGAATGAGGCCATGGTGGTTTTGGCAGATTAACCAGAGTACACAGCCCAGGTTTTTATGCTGGTTTTGTGAGAATAAACAATGCTTGATCTGACAGCATGCTAATACACCAGCAGGCTGTTATACCTACTGCTTTTGGACAAATCTGAATCTTCAGGGTGAGTTTACACTGGATCAATGCTGTGTTTCATGCAATCAGGAGCTCTCAGATTTCAATTTAGAAGTTTGAAAGTTGGATTTACTATATAATCAATAGATGGCCTCAGCTGAACTCTTGAAAATGAATCTGCTCAATGTACTGCACACCACCTAGTACACTTCTATTAACTATACCGGTAGAGAAGTATGTTTCAATGACAGCTGGAATTTCCCTAGCCCCTCTCCCTCTTGCTTCAGCAGTAGACAGAATCCCAGTAGGGTGAAAAAGGATGAGCATATGGCTAAATCCATTACTGTTGTTATTACAGCATTTAACTTCTGTCCCTGGGCTTGTTTAAATGCAATTTGTGATGCACCTTCTCTTTTTCCCAGCAAGGACCACTGATATGGAACATGTACACAGGCTAAAGCTAAAAGAGATCCAGTGTAAAAGAGGATGCATGTATCAAGGGCCAGGAAATATTCTATGGAAACATCATGCCTCATAGGAAGATAAACATGCAGCTGAGAGGCAATTTTGTAAGAGCTGTGGGAAACAACAGTTCTGGGGCCTGTACCACAACTACCTCAAGAAAAAAAAAAGAGTGCTCCATATTATGAAACAGTGATAGAAAGGGGACGTTGCTCCTAGTGTGAGTAATGCTTGCAGACACAGTCGGTTCACAAGCAGCCAGGCTGCAGAAGTGTCCTGCTGTTCCTGCAGCTGGGATGGATAAACAATGGGCAGCTGATTGCAGCTGACACTCAATCTCAGGAGACTGGGAGATTCACTGGAAAAGCAGTGGGATTAGAGTACATACGTACACGGATGAATTAGCCTCATTTTGAGGCTAAACAACAAGTGTGGTTGCCAATAAAAGCAAGAAAAAGCAAGTCGTGTATCACTGAGAACATATGGCTGATGTACAGAATGTCAGTCGTGGCTGACCAGCAGGGCAGAACAAGCCATAGGCTTGAAAAATGAATTAAGTACCAGATTTCATTTGAAATACAAGAGGGAAGAGAACAGTAATCAGGAAGTCTCCATTTTGTCCCAAAAAGGATCGCTCTAAAGAGCCTCTATAATTTTAAGGAGTTTCCAGGACAGTAGACTGAGTTTAGAAGAAGTCCCCTCCGTGCCTGCCCACCAGACTATCCCAGCCTGCCCAAGCACAGGATTCATGACATGGAAGCTGGCCAAGGCCAGGCAGAGCTGCAAGGAAAATGCACCACAACCTCTTCTCCAAAGCTGGTGTAAACCCAAAGCCACTGAGCTGTGTAATATAAAAAAACTGAGGCCATTCAACCTGGCCAAATAAGCCCTCCTACTTTAAAAATCTGTGGCTTCTTTGATGTCAGGGAGAGTTTCCACTGTGACAGAAGATACAAATCAGACATTCGAACCTTTGCCACATCTCCAGGTACAATTATTAATGGAAGACAGAACCTCAGCTGCCTGCCAAGGGACCCTGTGTCAACTGAACCAGATCCAGAGAGACTCGTCTCAAACATCATGACACTCCCACCTGAAAAGAGAAGAGGTAAAAAAAAAGGATGCTGAAGTGTGACAACTATTAAATGTGCTGGGAATGGAATATTAGACTGAATATTTACAGGCTGAAGCCAAGAAGAAATTAAATCCCCTAAACACTAGATATCCATTGAAGAAATAAGAGCCATTATTTATATACCTACAAGACCAGCTACTGCGTAAGGCTCACACAACTTGTAAAGCTTTTAAAACAATTGGTTCACGATGAATGCTGTAAGGTGAGGATAGACTCAAGAACTGGAATTTGTAAAACAAAGTAAAAAACATGCTATGAGCAAGACACTGATTTTGAAATACTACATGCTTTGCAACAAGAGCAGCAAAAGTTCTGTGTCCCAATAGGAGTCTGAGGAACAGCAGCACTGTTTTAAAACTAGTGGTCTATAGCATACACGAAAGGCCAGACACACAGGGGTAGAAATGCAGATATAATCTATGCTCTTGGGCATGGAGCAATTCTTTTGCAGCCTAAAGTGGATACACAGTCTGCCCACAACAAAACATCACAAGTGCACCAGGCAGAGACTGTTCACATCAGAGCACTGTATAGAGCACAGTGGCAACAGATCTCTGACTGCAGCAGACACAATGGCAGGCACATTTCCAGGGACAAGCACTGCATCCAGGTGCACTGCTGAAGGCCCTGCAACAATATTTCCCCACTGGACTTTCACTGAGCCAAAACACTCTCAGGAATCATAGTTTAAGGTTGGAAGTGACCACAGTGGGTTGAATTTCAGATGGCTTTTCTCTGCCCATCTCTCCAGCCTGTTGAGGCATTTCTGAAGGGCTGCATAGCCCTTGGAGGTATCAGTCACTCCTCCCAGCTTTGTGTCGTCAGTGAACCTGCTGAGGAGGCCTCTACCCCTTCATACAAGTCATTGATGAGCAGGTTAAACAATACTGGGCCCAGTGTTGAACCTTGGGGGGCTCCATTAGTGACCGGCCTCCAGAGAGACCCTGTGCCACTGATCAGAGTGGGATCTGTCATTCAGTTCTCTATCCACCTCACTGTCCACTCATCTAACCCACTCGCCTTGATTTTTCCTATGTGGATGCTGTGAGAGACAGTGCTGAAAGCCTTGCTAAAGCTGGGGCAGACAATCAGAGTCCAGGGCTGGCCATGTGGTCAGGAGTAATTGCCACACAGGCTGCTTTCTAGGGTGTAAGTAGCTGTCTAAGCAAGGTCAAATTTTCCATTAAAGAGATAAAGTATAATCCAGAAAATTAAAAGTTGGTTACTTCCCCCTTGGCACACCAGCAATTTCTAGGCACACCACCAACAATACGGGACTCAAGACTAATTACTACTTCTTCTCAAAGGAGCAAGGTATTTACTTATAAGGTATATACTTGAAGAATTACTGCTAGCTCTTCAGCTTCATTGTTTTGAAGTTCACATTATCTCAAATATAATTTATCTGAAGAGGCAATCCATTTCCCTCCTGTATTTCTCATAAAGAATCATCAAAAGATTAACACAGAATATCTCAGTTTTAGCAGCTGTTGGCACACGTGTAACCAAAAGAGGACTAAACCCCAAACTTTCCTCTGTCCTTTCAGGTTTCTCACATGATTTTTGAAGTACATTTTTCCTAGTGGATCCCAGCAAGGTATGACACTAATGTTTTTAAAAAGCTTTCCCAACAGCATTTTATGGCAGAGCTGTCCAAGACAAGAAATGGCACATTAGTGATACAAGAAGTTTCTAACTAGGTGAAGTGCTGTTCTACAAAAAATTCCTCTTTTTTCCCCCTTCAGAGAATAGTCTCTGTATCCTTTCTGACTTTTTAGCAGTCTTTTCTTTTTCAAAGTCCATTTATGCAAGGTATTTTTCTAAGCTTGTTTACTTGCTTGCAATCCATGGAAATACAACGTTATTAAAATGAGGTCAACACTGATTTAATAGTCTCTCAGGGAAGTTTTATGTTTGGTATTAATCTCCACCACTGTCTGGCAATAGTAGCCTTATTTAAGATCAGTGCCTGAGGCCAAAAAGGAAGGGAAAGCTCTTTACTCTGGAGACATCTGGAGTGGAGCCTCCCCCATCCTCTACAGAGAGCTTTGCAGTGATATTGAGGAGAGATAAATGAAAGGGCCTAATGAAATGTTAAGGAGAGAATTTTTTTTTGCTTATATAGTTTTGGCAGTCTTTCAGTTTAAATTAGAGCAAACCACCTATTGCCAAACTGGAGACTTACCTTTGAAGAGTCCCTGGGACAATGTGCTGCAATATAAGTATCTCTTCAAAAAGCATAAAGTTGCTGAATTGATGCTTAAAATATTTTAAGTGGGAAAGACGTTACACTCTGCATACTCTTGTGATTAAATATACATTGACGACGTACAATAGACTTGGAGAGGGGTGTATGGATACTATAGCTGCCTTTGTGGGTTTCTTCAAAACAGGAAAAATTTGAAATAACTACATTTCATAAATCAAACATTTATCCCAGTCATCTCCTTGGTTGGTGTTTTTCTGGTTTTGCTTAGCAAGACGTTATTGAGCCGACTGACTCCTGTTTGCATGTTGGAAACATTAACCTATTGCACACCAGGAAATTTGGTTTAATATTACAAAGCTTATGGTTGGAGAGGTTTCAACTCATTTTTCTCTCTTCTCTCTTCAATATGGTATCACCTGCTATTACCAACTGATCTGTTGCTGTCAAAAAAGAGAATCAGCTCATTATGACCAGAAAGCTTAGACTGATTTTCTACATTTCTCAAACTGTGTTTCAGTAATGGCTCATTTAAATTTGCAACTGGTCCCTGTTGTTGCCAGTCTAGTCACACAAGAACAGTTTTTCTTAACTATGCCATTGGCAGCAAGAATAGAAGTGTGTTTCCCAGTGTAAAAATGATCCTATGTAGGCTTCAATGGTCTGGCAACAAAAGTCAGGATCCTGTAGAGAGGCAAACTTCTCAACAAAGAGGCTCCAAAGACAGGGGAAACAGAGAAAGAAAAGGGAAT
The DNA here is from genome assembly GCF_017639235.1 of Corvus kubaryi. NCBI lineage: Eukaryota > Metazoa > Chordata > Aves > Passeriformes > Corvidae > Corvus > Corvus kubaryi. Next base: position 708,810 of record NW_024582064.1, on the reverse strand, counting down.
GGCTCAGAAAAAACATCAAGATTATACACTACTCAGTCATGTCTATAAATTGTGTCTGAAACACCTTTGTAAATAGGCCATGACTTCATACCTTCAGTCAGCTCATCTGTAGGTGTGATTGAGACCATCAGATGGGAAGCTTGGCCTGTGTAAAACACACATACATGGGTTTCAATTTGTTTCAAGTATATACAATCTCAATTTTTATTATACCTGGTCCTGCCTATCACTTCTAGCCCTTCAGAGCCATTGACGTCCCCCTTCCTTCTGTTCTCCACATCTTCTTTTTGGCTTTAGCTGAGTGTAGGAAACTATAAAATGGATAGTGGAATAAGTGAAACATAGATACCCAAAGCAGTCCAAGCTGACTGTGCTTCAGCAGCTGAACTGCAGTTTGTTGAACTCCTGCTGAATTTTGTGCAAGGGACTGCTGGAAGTGTGTTTTCTTGCCAAGGAAGGAATATTTTACATGAACCAGATTAACTGCTTATGATGAAATGCAACCATTGTCACACTTGGAAGCATCTTGCTTCTAATGCACCTTGAAGGAAAATTGTTTGAGTTTGAGCTGTGGAGAACTCTATAAGCAAAGCTTTTGCACATGCTTTATCTCAGTTACCTCTTCAGGAATGCAGCTAAACACGAAGACATATCTAAGAATAAAAAAAATCTCCATTTGTAATAGGATTCTTCAGTGGCTCTGACCATTTGCCTCTGATGAAGCAACATTTGGAAAACACTAAGGAATGCCTCAGGGAAAAAGCTCCCTTTCTGGTAACCTTAATTTTCAAAGGGCACAAAAGAGACTCAGGGACTGCCAGAATTTGTTACCTTCAGTGTCTCTGTTCCTCTTAGACTGCTATTGGTTTTTGAAGGTTATATTAAAATGAAGACTCCTTTTGGGGGAAAGCATTCCAATACTTCAGAACTTTAAGCAAACACATGGCAGGGCCTCCCTTGGAGTGGACAGGGCTACCTGAAAGTACAGATGCCACTGTAAAGGAGCTTATTAAAACATTTCAATATGCAACACAGTAGACTGAGAACGACCCAGTTCAGGAAAATGATTCAGTAGTTAGTTCATTACCCTTTTTTTCCACTGAATAGCAACATAAATGCTGTCCTAATGTATAAATAAGACTTATAACATCTGTTTTGAAAGCCACATCCCATATCAATTTTTGCCTGGAATGAGATTAAGATTCACAGGGCTCAAAAGCTCTTGTTATGAGTCAATGAATGTTACCAGTGGCATTTTCTCTATTGTTTCTTCATTTGACAGTTTTCCCTTTTAGGGATGACTTCTCACTGAGACATCAGCCCTTACATTATTATCAAATTGTTAAATGGTTGAGGACATAGTAGACCAATTATGAAAGTGAAAGAGCTATTTTGTTAAGCAGGAAAAATTTGCAAAAAAATCTTAGACTGTTTCCATGGTCTTTGAGACTGCATTAGTGGTTACTATATTAATCTTGGAAAACATTAAAGTATTGTTACTAAACTAACATCTTTAGAATGCAGTACATTTCCTCTAGAAATGAAAATTTTCTCCCAAAATATCATAATTTTTCTTCTTTAGCTTTTTCTTCAGACAGCAAGCAAACAAACTACATTGCAGTAATTGGAAAAGAAGAAATCCAAATACTCCATTTCTGCATCCTGAAGAAATGTAAGCCAAAATTCCTCAAACTTCATCCTGTGGCAGAGTTTGCCAAGAAAATGCAACACAGTGAGGGTTGCAAGATGGGAACCCATAGCTCAGGAAAAATCAGAAAGGTAAGTTCATTTGCTTCAGACTACCAGAAAGTCTTTGGGGTTGTTTTTGGTTTGTTTGTTTTATTTTTTTTTAATTTATTTTTTAAGAGCCTGGTAGTAATAGACTCCCTGATATATTTGATTTGCAAGAGTAAAAGCTCTTGTACTGTGATAGTAAGTTCCTCATTACTAAAATGAATTTGCCTCAAACCCATTAAAATAAGAAAGAAAGGGTGGGGGTGACAAGAGGCAGGCATTCGATCAATTAGGCAGAGAGAAGGCATTGAACTATTAACCAGTAGTCAAGCAATTTTGCTACTTTTACTAATTTCAAGGGCATATTGTCACAACTAGTCTCAGCTTTTACCACCTGCAAGGTAGACTGGACACTTAATCTCCATTCTGGCCTGTACAGAATAAACTAACAGACTACACATTAAATTGCATAATTATGTGCCAAGAGAATTGTGCAAACCTGCTGTAATGTTGGTTTCTTGGAGGATGATAGGGAATGGTGTCTGATTTTGCAGATGCACTGGAATCAGCTGGGCTGATAACACCAGCCAAGGGTCTGGCTGTATGTATGAAGAATACATCTGACTTTGACTTCTGTGAGGGCAGATGTCTCCTTATTCACTCTCACAAGGACTAAAGTTTGTATTATAGTTCTAATAATAGAAGTGAAAGGGAAGATATCACCAGTACTCTTGATAATAACTGTTCTGTTCACATATTGGGTCAAGTTAATTTCTGAGATAATTCTAGCTGAAGCTGTTCAGCCTACAACAGGCATTAATTTAATCCATTAGATTTGTCCATTACTTGCTGTCTTGGGACATTCTTACATTCAGACTGACCAGCATGAGATGTAACACACACTGTTAGGAGAATAGCTGCTAGTAACAATGACTTCAGTGAAGTGAAAACACATGCTAACTGAATTCCAAAGCATGCAAGAAAATACGCTGGCAATTGCAGCAAATAAAACACCACAGTAACTGTGCTACTGGCATCCTGCAATGGCTAGGAATATAAAGAAAAATTATAGATGCCATCCCTGAAGAGGAAATCTAAAGAACAATCCAACTACCTCCATAATGTCATTTTACATCAAAAGCACACAAAAATATCAGGGAAGTAGCACCAGGTACCTCATGTCACCATTTTTTCTCTCAGGCATTGAGAAAAACACTTATAAAGCTCAGGTCATCCATCTGATGAAAGGTCAGAGAGAACTCTGCTCTGAAGGATGGGTGAGGCTTTGAACAAGGCACATGTGTACTACGGAAACCATGAGGCAAAAGGATAAGATGGCACTAAATTTTATCTCTAATTGTCATATTCCACCCTAAACTGAAACTTTAATAAACAATTCTTAAAGAACTCCAAGCTATGCTAGAAAGACAAGCACATGGTAAAAGAATTTTGCCCATAAATATCTCTCCTAGGCTTTAAATAAAACTCGGAAACTTGGTTGACCTGGTCACCAGTAGCAAATTTACTTTAGGTCATTGGTGCTGGCAATCACATCAGCCAAATTTCCGAGCTTTATTTATTGATTTAATTCAGGTCATTTTTGTTGAAACTTTCAAACTATTGGTGCCAGTTTTTTAACATTTTTGTCAAACTTTATAGAAGTAGCTACAAACTACTGGTTTATTCTCACAAATGCTATCAGAACAGGAACAGTAATTGCTAGTAGTGATTATCAGAAAGAGTAGGAACATAGAACTCTAGACTCGGGGCACAACACTGGAAAAGTAAAAAAAAAAGTTTTTATTATCTGCTCTGAGAATTTGTAAAATATGTAAATTTAAAGCAGCTGGAGATGTAGTATCTGTTCTTTCATCTTTGGTACCTGAAAATGGAATCAGCTTTCCCATTAAAAAATGGAAAAATCCAACATATTATATTTCAGCCCTGTTTTGAAAGCACAGACATTTAACCTGTGCTGATTTAGTCTGCTAACCCTTTCCTTGTGGGCATTTGCTCAGCACTTGCACTTGAGTACAAAAGTGCTTATTATATTCTATCACATTTCTAGTACTTGTATTAAAGTACTTTTTTCTCAAATACAGTAGCATCTATTGTCCTTTTGATCAGAGACATTTGCACGGCATGACCCACTTAGGCCTGCAGCTAATACTGTCAAGTATTTTATTTTTTCAACTCTCCAGGGTAAGCAGTTACAGAAGGGCAAGGCTGCCTATACCTCGAAACACTTGCCATGATACTGCAGAACCACCATCTCTCAAGACACTAGGCTGAAGAAAGCAGCAGTAAACATGCAGCATGAAACTGCTCAGAATTGACTGAAAAGCAGTTAAGAAAACATTTCCATCTGTCCTCTCCCTGACACTTGGATTATTGCTAAAGCTTAGAATTCTGAGACTCAGACTTTGCAATCAGTAGCACTATACAGGCTGCACCAGCTCAGCACTTTAACACATCTCCAGTCTTGCCAAGGGAATGCCATCTAGGGCTAAATATCTCTCAGATTTCTTTAAGGTATGTATGAACAGTGAGACAGTGAAAGAGTGAAATAACTTCCAAAAAGGATTCCATTTCGTTTGTCGAGACAGACATAAAATAGCCAGAGCCATATCATGTCACGTTAGTCGTTCCAAAGCCTATTCCCAGAAACGTTGCCACTAGATTGCAAGACTGCTCAGCTTTGTTAGATCTTGGCCAACTTAATGCTATCATGAAAATCTGTCAGCAGGACAAAGTAAATGCAGTACCAATACTCTGATGTCCCATCCCAGAGCTGCAAGGCCATTCACCGCTGTGCTTTCTTAGTTTCCAGTACTTTGGTGACACCAAATCTTCCTGAAAAGCTGCTTCTGGCCAACACAAAGAACCAAGATGATACAATGGATGGCTTCTTGGTGCACAAAGGAAACCTGATGGTAAGAGCAGTGTTTTGGTGTTATTTTTAATGCAGTAATTCCTCTGTTCCAGTGTGCTGGTTCTCATTGCTTCTGAGAAAATAATGGAAGTGCTTTCGGATCAAGACTCCATTCAAGAAAAGTGGCAAGAGTAGAGTTGCTTCAGTCAAGGTGGCCTAACACTGCCTTCCTTTTCTCCTTTTTATTATCCCACTGTTCTCTGCAAGTGCAAAGTTCACTTTTCTTATAAATTACTTCCTCTGGCTCTGGGAGCTGTTTGACTCCCAGGACTTGCTCCTGATCTCTGCTAAGTTGTGTTTGCTGCCTCTGCTTCAGAAGAAAGTGCCTGGAAGCTTGCCCCATCCTTTTACCAGCGGATCTAAGAGGAGATACTGCTCCTTCATGCAAACCTTCCTTCTTTTATTCTGTAATAAGAGTTTCAAACAGGAACTCCTAGGGAAACAGCTTAGACAAGACATGTTCTACAGTATCCCTGGCAAATTATTATAGATTGACTATTTAAAATTAATGATTTATATGTGCAAACTTAGATAGAGATTTTTTAAAGAGGTCTTTTGGTATTAGTTATGCAATAAAATCAAAGACTGCTATTAGTCAATGAAGAAAGCAAAACCCATTACGTAGTTTCTAATTATATTCTATTTAAACAGATCATGATGACAAAATCAGAGGGTCAATTTCTATCTAATCAAGTAAATAAAAATACCCCCTTCCTGAACACAGGAAAACAGTATTTTGTCAGCACAAATATGTCAAAAATAGATGAAAACTTTAGACCTTATTGACTAATATCCATGTTTGTATATCCATTTTTCAGTAGTGATTTCAGACAGTATTTCCAAGAGTAGTGAAATTTTTAAATATATTTTCACCTTGTACCTGTAGCTTTATTTTCCTTTTAGGATGAAAAACAGGAGAAATGTTTTCAAGTGACTAAATAGTTCCTGTGAAACAGCACAAATTGCAAAAATCTTCCAGAGTTTTTCAAGAGAAGAACTAAGTAGGTCAGTACTTACACTTTTCTGAAAATTTGATTTTCTGAAAAAACAGTAGAACAATTGCTCTGTATAAAGGGACAGCATAAGGCAGGCTGAAATTGCATAGAAATAATGAAAGAGAAAAATATTGTCAAGATTTTGGTGGGTGTCTGACAGCTATCATTCCAAACCATTAAATGAGCATCCACTTTGAGAAAGAAGGAGGAACATTTCCTATAGGAAATAGCTTATTCTGAAGCAGCAATATATTTTGTTTGCATTGTTAAAACCCCACCCAGGGACTCCTACTTGAAGGCTGCATTGCAAAGGGATGCTTGAGGCATTTATTTCCAACAGTTGCAGTTCCATACTTGCTAAAATGTCGAAATATCTGAAAGCACAGAAGTTATTAAGCCAGATATGGGTGACAGCAGGAAAGGAAGTCAAAATTTGTTGAGAAGTATGTGCTACCTGTATCCTGTCTCAAACCAGCAGTGTAGCAGCTGATCATGGAGTCTCATCACATAGAAATTTAAAGCCAGTCGTCTGGAAAGACTAGGGGGGAAAAAAATTAAGGCACTATTTGTTGTAGCTAGAAGATAATAAGCAACTTATCAGTGATGGACAGTTTCTCGTCAGCATTTAGACAGAAGAATTCTTCCAATTTTACATGTTATCAAAAAGTGCATGGAGATATTGCTACAATCCTTGAAAAAGGATTTATGAGCAATAAAAAACTAATTTATCTTAAAAAAAAAATCCAAACAAACCCTCACCTTTTATTGCTGCATTGAGTTAATATTGTGCAAGTTCGAGCTGCAATTCACAGAGAGTGATCCGATCCCTGCCCATGGCAAGGGGGTTGGACTAAATGACCTTTAAAGGTCCCTCCCAACACAAACTATCTTATCATTGTGTGATAAACAACAATTCTGGTTTTTTTCTGTACAGAGATGTTTTAAAAGTTTTCAAATATACTTGCAGCTAAGCTTTTGCTTTTTCATTTTTTCACCATTTGGGGTTTTTTTCTTTCTTTTTCAAGTATGAAGATGTATTTCCTAAAATCTTTTCAGCCAGCAGGTTGTACATTGCCCAAAGTTGTCTCCATATGTCTTATTGCTCTGGCTTTGTAGCATCTGGCTTTACAACCATTTCAAAGGTAGCAGAAATAGGTGTTGTGAAAAACCTCAGGTAATTAAAGGAATAGCAAAGAAAGTTCATTTTAAAAAGTCCCATTGCACATCAAATAACAACAGCAACAAATGTAGGACAATTTCTCCTGCTGAATCTGAAAATTATGTTACTATTTCTGCACTGGAAAGTCCCAACATTCTTGGATTAGAGCTGTTGTTTTTTTTGAAAAGTCTAAACAAGCTAACCTGTATTTTAAAAGATCCTACAAATCTTGGCATTTTGTTATACCCCTACTCTTGTCTCTAAGTTTTCCTTCTGACCTATGAATTGTCAGCATCTTTCCTTGAGCTTGATTGTCAGTGCAGTAGCATCCTAAATAATCTGACTAAATTTTCTCCCCAGTGCTCCTGTATTTATGAAGCTGGATTCAAGAAAAGGCTAACATGAACAAGAATGATATGGCAATGTACGTGTTTATGCTCAAAACTGTAATTAATGCTTCCCACCCCTCCTCTTTCCCCCTGCAGGCATGCTGCTGCCAACCAGTATGTTAAACACTAAACTTCACACCTCCTTCTTTTCTTGACTAGACTCGACATTACATTTTTCCAGGCATCTGTAATTAGATTTCCAGACAAACACGAAATTGCCATTCCTAATTCACTCTCTGAGTCGGGTGGGATTTCAAAAGCAAGATGGAAAGTCTCCATCCAGTAGGTGTTCTCCCAGAATTCCCACACCACAAAACCCAGGCCTCTGCAAGATGCTGTGTTAACATCATCCTTTTGAAATTGTACATTTGAGGCTCCCAGCTCTGAGAAGCTCAGGGTTTTTTGCTGTGCTTCCCCTGGCCAGTAGCAGACAGGTTATTTAAGCAAACAGTCTTCCCTCAGTCTGTGCCAAGAGCTGTAGGCAGCAAGGGCATGGGATCAGAAGCAGTCCGTTTTATTCCAGGCATATTCTATTTTCCTCCTTCAGGCAAGAGTCACAAACAATGCCGGACCTCATTTACCCATTAAAATATTCCAGTAGAGCTATTATACCTGTTTCTGGTTACATATTGTAACATATTGCCTTCTAGGAAGGATACAATCAAATGGCAACAGTCTCACAAGGAAAAGGGTCACCTTGATCCCAAACCAGTCCACAGCCAGACCATTAGGCATATTACTCAGAGGCCCAGGAATTCAGCTGAGGGCTCACACTGTACTCTGCATCTGGAGCTATAGTATTAACAGAAATGACAACCAGCTGATTTTTAATAGGAAGGTGGGACACTGTGGTTTCTACCGAAAGGAAGGATGTAATTTAACTCTGTAGGGTTCTAGGCTGTGGATTTGAACAGAGAGAGATGTTGGGAAGGCCAGAATCTTAAAATTCCCAGTTAGTACCTCAACATATGTCCATGCCCAAGAAACCGAAACCAGGAAAAGACATAGATACAAAAAGCCCCTCTGATTTGCAGAGGTTATCCAAACATGGACAGGCCTATTTATACTTAGAGAATCAAAGAGAAGTTATTAGCTGAAAGTTGAATAAGACTGGGTATCTGCACAGAATTTAGGTACACTTGTTGCAACCAAACAGCTTCAGATCTTTGAGGACACCTTTGCTCTGTGCTCCCAAAAAAAGCACAGTTCAGAAGAAATTATAAATGCTTTAATACAATTTCTTTGAACCATTCAGCTGCAAGTTAGAAAGGTCTTGTAGCATCTAGTAAAATCCCTGTAAAAAAGGGTTTTGGAGAGGAATGTTTCTGATCCTTTATTCTACTATTTGTATTAGAAGTCAAAAGGAGAAGAAAAAAACTTCTCCTCTAGCTTGTATTGAAGGAGCTGCCTTTGTAGTAGTGACAGTGAATTTTTTACAGAAAACGTGTTTACAGTCAGTGGAATTTCTCCACGTCAACATTCATCCAGAAGAGAGAACAGGTGAAGCCACATACAAGCTATGCATATGGAAAGGGTTGTGGTAGGCCTGCTTTTACTTATGTTCATTTATAAATCCTAGATTTAAGCCATTTCCATGTCCTCAGTATTTCTCTTGGTAACCAAGGAGGTTCCCCATGAGAGGCAGAGATGCAGAGAATTCTACTTTTAGTTTCCTAGCTTGTTATAATGTCTGTACAGGTGCACTGCATTATCATGCTGCATTGCATGGTCCTCACTGTTCTTGGCTGTCACATCATTTATTGGAATTTAGGGTACTTAACACCTTGAAATACCTGTTTTTCAAAGTATCAATTCTCTTAATGAGTCTGTTTGAAAGACTACACACAATCTGTGTCACCTCAGAATTACACTCTAAAAACCTCAGTTAAATATTCTATTAAATAAGACTGCTTCTGGGCACACTCCACATTAAGAAACAGAAAGAGAAGGGACACTGCAATAAATTTCACGAAAACATACTTCAGGGAGGATTACCCACATTAAACATTTACTGTCCAGTTCTCTGTCCACTTGCATCCCTTGGCTGCAGCTGTTTTACACTCCAGTGTTCTGTGGACTGAACTCCAACTAGATAATGTTCAATTTTTTGCTGCAAACTGTGACAAGTCCTTTGACTCTGTCCTTTAACTGTCAAGCTGTCCTTCATGCACATTCTCATTTCTTTTTAGAAACAGAGGAAAAAAACCATCTAACCATCTATCTGAAAAATTATTCTGAGGGCTGGGTAAAAAATGCCAGAGGTTTCCTAGGCTGGCCAAAACCCCCAAATCTTACAATATACACAAGACAGAGATAGTGATCCATCTTCACATTTTGATTTTGAAGTTTTAAGCAATAAAACATGTTTATAAAACTAGTATGGTTCAAACTGTTCTATTACTTATTGAGTTCAGGCAAACTTAACAGATAGGTATCTATCAAACTGACATCATATTGTAGGATTTTCTTCCCTGCCTGCTTTTTTACAATCCCCAATTCACCTTTATTCCTTCCTTTCATTTGTAATCCTGAAATGTCCTTTTCATTCGTCTCTGAGTTGTACTGAGAATTATTTAAACCTCATCTTAGTTTCTATCTGTCTTTAACTTTCTCAGCTAATTTTCACTTCAATGTGCCTAAAAGCACGTTCTTGTCTCCTGATCCCAGGAAAGGCTTCTGCAATCCCAACTGTCATTTGAAGGGACTTAGTTGTGCAAGATACAAACAGCACCTACAAGTACACTGAGAAACTGCTGCAGTCACAAAGTCGTTCCTCATGAGCCTTTGCTAGGCAAATTTTTCTTAAATGTGCTCCCTTTGGCAGTTAGTGATCTTAAAGGCCTTTTCCAAGCTAAATTTTTCTATGACTACTCACAGGGTCTACTGCAGAGACACATTTTCTTTATTACTGTAAGTTAAGAGAAAACACTCAGTGTTGCAACATGAAAGATCTACTGGGAAGAGGCACTGTAGTAAGATGAGTTTTTCTGTGAAGAAAACATAGAATTACAATTCATATTTAGAATAAATATTGGATGAAAAACTAGTAACCCAAGAGTCTGTGAAGAAAAATTTATTGAAATGGAAATTCCTACAGAACTAAGAGAAAACACAGAATAAGTAGAAGGAACTAAGCCTGTTTAAGGACAGGGTTGGAAGCACAGGGGAGTGATCCATCTGGGTTTTAATGCTTTTGTCCTGCTGCAGCTGCACAGGCAAGCACAGAAAGGATATTCACATTGTTAGTCCTGGACAGCTGACTTAGGGGTAACTCTGACTCATAATTTTCACCCTGCCAGATTCCTACATAGTGCAGGGATACCACTGCAGAAGGATAAGGACACAGATGAATGCTTAGCTTGGGTTTTAATAGACAGAATTTATGAGGACAACTCCCTGTGGAAAAGACTATGGAGCAATGATACTTCAGCCCGCCTTCACAATCCAACAGGAGTGATGCAGCTGTGCCAGCTTCCCAGACAGATAAAGTGAGCCCAGGGAGAGCTATGGAATAATTGTGTCTGGTACGTGAGTCAGCCCACTTAGCGCAGGATCCGCATTGGTGCCACGCAGCCACATTCCTGAGCCTTCCCTGCCTGTCTGTCAAAGGTAATAGGCACCCCCTTTGCACAACAGCCACAACACTACTGCCCAGTGCACCCCTCCTCCTTCAGCCCTTTTCAGCCTTATTTTCAGGCAGATAAAAAGGAAGGCATAATAATTTCATACTAGGACTAAAGGTATGAAACTTATGAGATGCTCTTCTCATTATCCACCCATTCCATTTTACTTTCAGGTGACAAAATTTCAAAGTATTCCTATTACCTCAGTAGTCAAGAATAGTTTCTTCTAGTGGTCATCCAAATTATCTTGGTTGTCATATGCAATCTATAAAAAGGAGAGCTATAGGTCCTACTTTAAAAATGATGTGATCTAATAATGGGATCATTGTCTGTCAGCATTGGGTGAATTTCTGGTGACCAAATAGATGGAAGAGTGTGCACTGAGATATCCACTGAAACTACTGGTGGAGCATACAGAATGGAGTCTTCTCATCTGGTCATTCCTGTGTAAACTGGTACTGTCCTGCATCCTGCCCCTTTCACCATTTGATGCTGCAACTTGGACCAGAAAAGTCCATGGCCCTGCCAAGGTTCTGCTACTTCAGGGTAAGGAAGTCTCTCCTAAGATTTTCTGCATACCAGCTAACCCCGCACAGTCCAAAAATCTATATTTGCGCAGACAAATTATTCCTGTAGCTTCAATTTTATACAGAACAAAAAGCAGTAACCCATTTTCCCGTGATTTTCAGGAAGTTACTTAGGAAAAACCAGATGGGAAAAATTTCAGGTGCAGAGAAAGGATACACCCTGCATTCAGGCCTGCAATGATGAAAAATTCTTGTTACCCCCACTCAGTTACTTCTGCTAGTGGGAAGGCTTCATGTTCTTGAAGAAAATCATAGCTTAAGTGAAAGCAGAGTAGCACAAAGGACACTTCACAGTTCTGTGAGAGCAAACAGCAAAGTCCTTTCAGTAATAGAGGAAGATGCAAGAAACTTAACCCATCACAGCTGATATACACAAGCTACAAACACAGGGCTAAGCTCATAATTTCCAAAGAGGAAATTCATTAATTGTGTGAAGCTGAGAAGAAGCCAGACACATGGCAGTACTTGCAAGACTGAGGGTTTTCGGCATCTTATATTAGGAAAGCAAGAGTTGTTGTTGTGTCTATTTAGAGAAACAGAACTTTTTTGTAAAAACGGGTCTGAGGGAGCAAAAGTCTGAAGTGGAGCATCTGAGGGAGCTGGGCTTGTTCAGTCTGGAGAAAAGGAGGCTCAGGGGCGACCTTATCACTCTCTACAATTCCCTGAAAGGAGGTTACGTCTGGGTGGAGGTTGGTCTCTTCTCCCACCTAATAAGCAAAATAAGTGGAAAGCGGTTCAAGTTGCACCAGGAAAGATTTAGACTGGATGTTAGGAATTTTTTTTTCACTAAAAATGTGGTCAAGCATTGGAACAGGCTGCCCGGGGAAGTGGTTAAATCACCATCCCTGCAGGTATTTGAAAGATGTGTTGATGTGGCACTTGGGGACCTGGTTTAGTGGTGGATTGGCAGTGTTGGATTAATGGTTGGACTCGATGCTTTAAAGACCTTTTCCAACCTAAATGATTCCATGATTCTATGAAACTCTTGTCCAGATCTAACGGTGAGTTATGACCCTAATGGCAAGGTTTAGAGAAGTTGGTAAAGCTGAGCAGAAGCTGCCTGTTACACCTTTGTGGTGTGTAATAAACACACAAATTCTTATCATAATAGGACTGTAAGGTCTAGCAAACTTTTATTCAGAAATGGTATTGGTTTAGACAGACTTCTTGAGAAGGAGGATGGACTAGGTGACTGTAGCGGGTTCAGTTTGTAACCGGGCAGAAACACCAATTTAGTGTAGTGGTTTGGTCCAAAATACTCATTACTATTTACCTTCTGTAAGATAAGAATTAGGAGAAAAACAAAGTAGGCACTAAACTTGAAAGAATAAAAAGAAGTTTATTAAGACCTAAAAGAGCGAAAAAGAAAAAAATAAAATCATACCACACCTTCAGAACTCTTCTCCTCCCCCCACCTTTCTCCCTTCTCCCACTGACAATGTAAAAAGACAACCCTTGAGATGTTCAGTCTGTTTACCACTGCCATAATAGCCTTGTTCAGTTCATTTAGGAAGAGGAGTCTCTCTTGCTCATGCTATGGAGAAACTATCACAACGAGACAGCCGCCCAGGTCGGTTCTCTGCTTGCATCATGTGAAAGTCCCTTCCCACGACTTGCAGCTTTTCCCACAACTGCTTTTGAAGGTCCAATCTTGAGCTACTGGAGCACCATTTTAAGGTTGAGCCGTTCAGAAACAAAAGTTCTCTTCACCCATCTCTGGAAGCATTTCATCTCTACGAATAGAGGCCCTTCTCCTTCCCTGGGAGCAAAGAGTCCTCCTCATCTTCATCTCTAGGACTATCTCTGGGAGCACCTCTAGGAACTGAGGTCTTCTCCTTTCCATTTGAAGCAAAAGTCCTCATCGCTTCCATCTTTCCCTGTTCAAACTTCTCATGAAATTACAGCTGCTTCAGCATCTGCCTATCTCAGCGCAGGTGCTTTTGCTCACAAGTATAAGTTGAACGCTCCACCCCCCATGCCTTCATGAAATTACAACGGGATACTCTGATACATCATAGCTTTACAACAGAATTTCAGCTTTAAGCATCTCCTCTCTCTTCCCTCAGGTTTTCAGCTCTTCACAGCACTAAAAGGGTTAACCTCACCCAGGCCTTGCAGCTGGAATGTCACTTATCGCTGTTGCTCACATGATCTTTGCTGGGCAGTGGTGGGCAGCTTTCAGCTGAATCTTGGCCACACTGGAGAGGGGGAGCCGAGCTGCTCCGGCTGCCCACAGAGCAGGGCTGGGGGCGGGGGGGGGGGGGGGGCCCCGGGGGGAACAGGGCCCATCGGCTCCAGGATGGCCGTGGCCCAGCCCGGCCTGGCCTGAGCAGGGCCTGGGTCGGGCCCGCTGGCCCCCGCACGGGGCCCACAGCCACCTGTCCCAGTGCCGGAAATGAGACAGAGCCTCTGCCTCGGGGTTTGTCTATTCTTAAATGTGGACCACAGAGGCAGTCACAATTTTAAGTGGCTTAAAGAATTGTCCATATTCAAACTGGCCAGCTGATAGGTTCTGTCAGGTCATAGAGGAGCTGTAAGAACCCCTTTGCAAGAACATCACTTCCGGGACTATGCTTGCTAACCCATGACAGTGACCTCTAGCATCTCTTTCAATCTATTTTTCTGTCATTTTCTGTAATCTCCTGGAAAGATTCTCTGAAGTGCTTTAAATTTACATAGGCTAAAAAGATAATTATTTTTAATGAGAACCATGATTTTAGTCTCACGGTGCAACTTCAAGGGTGCTGCATAATGTTAAGCATATTATTCAGGCCCTGTGGAGCTTTCCCAAGATAAAAAATGCCGCAACCATTCCCTACCTGAAATTTGGTCTGAATGGCAATACTGAGTCACTAATGACACTGACAGCTTTTTCACCCTTTCCTCCTCTATTAAAACAAACAAAAGTTATGGCTTCCTTCTTTATATTAGTGCTTTAGTGTTTCTTGATATTGTTGATTTTTTAATGTATCTTCATTGTACTTAGAAAACCCCCTAATGTTTCTACATATTTGCACAGGTAGGGAGTTTGACCTTTCATGGTGATTTTGCCTTAATTAAAATAATCTGAAAAGTGAAGTTTGCTCCTTTTAAAAGTAATTGGATTAATGCAAACATTTTCAGTGCCTACTTCAAACTAGTATAAATGGTCTGACATTAAATGAGGTTAAAAAGTCCCCTATAAACTACCACTACTGTTATTAAATTTAATTAAGATAAAACAGCAGGCAGTTTGAATGGGAAAGTGTTGCACAAAAATGGCAGCACAGAAAAATTATTCTGATGTTGTCATTAAAGCTAATTGGAAGCAAGGGTTTCTAAATGACAATATAATTAACAGGCTAATGAATACCAGATTAAGATTGTTATTAACAATGAAATTTGCAAATATACTTGGAAAACTAGTTAGGGGTATCACACCATTAGAGCTATTACAAGGTAAAACTCTACAAATTATACAGCACTTCATCTGATGATGGTACAGAGCTCCAGCCATGTATCAGCAATTAAACCTTTTGCCCTCACACCCTCTTCTTCTCCAAATTAAGTTAGAATTATCACAGATTAGCTATAAAATGTGTGTTTTGAGAAATTATGCTAAAACCGTGCATAGAGCTCATGAAAATAGCATTGTTTGATAAGGCAATGATCAAAGTCGGGAGAAGGCCAATGGTTATGTGCAGCCTATGGCCTGAGGCTAAAAACCAGCCACTGCTGGGATTCACCACTGAACAAAGTCTCCACACATTGAGGAACAAGGGGTCTGCTAAATAAGGCTAATGTGGTTTTACGCAGAAATGAAATTATTTCTACTTTTAATTGGAGCATTTGGGCTGCCCCCTTTTCCATGAACCCCTGCTAAACAGCAGATGGAACCGTGGTGGCTCAGATCTAGGAGACTGTCCTTTGTGTGTCAGTTTGTCACCATTTCAGTGCTTGAAGTGAAACCTCAAGGACAGGGCAGGAATGATGAGGGCTCTTAGTGAGGAGGACACCATAATAAACAACATAAAACGTGACAAAGTGAACAAATTACAGAAGAGCCTGATGGTCGCTTTCCTTGTTCCAAAAGATCTTGGCTGTGTTTGCAGTGCTGTAAGGATCCCGGTATTCTTGCTGGCTTGAGATAGTATCTGTAGAAGATATTATAGTTGAACAGGTATTAGGTATAGTATACTCTTCTCACCAGGCATGGTTTAGGTTTCATTCTGTTGCTGAAGAATGTGTCACAATTTTTTTGCACGTTAAAACCACATTTGCAAGTTTGGGCTCAGGCATGAACTTGCTTGTCCTGAGTCTAATTGTTAACAACTGCTATTATTACTTTCAGTAAGGAACGCAGGCTCTAGAAAGCAGTGTTTTGATTTTATAGGTCTTTCAATAATGCAAAGAGAATCGGTGAATAAGAGAGTAATTAAGCAGACTTGTGACAGATCTTTGCCTCTGGTTAGTTTCTGCAACATTGTCATTTGTATATGTATTTTACAATACCTCCATAGCAAGATGAGTTTGTCTTCTGCAAAATTTGTTAACATGAAGGACAGAGCTAAAAGAGCTGACAGACAAATATAACCTCAAATGGCCTAGCATGTTCAAATAAGTGAATGTTATTTTCTCAGAAGCTGCAAAAGGACAAAAAAAGGCCTGAAAAGAATACAGAATATGCCACAAAACAAAAAAGTGCTGGATTTGGGTTATGGTGGTACATGTGCCAAAATTGCAGGAGTTTTTAAGAAATCTGAGAGGGAAAAAGTGAAGTGCTGAATAAAAACTTAAAAGCAGAATTTTAAAGAAAGATTTTACTTAACTAGCAACTACTAGATGAGAAAATATTCTACATGAGTAAAGGTGTGAGTAAAAAAAGGAAGGAAGAAAATTATAAGAAGCACTTTACTGCAATTGTACCAGACTGATTTTCTTAGAAGACTTTGCAAACTTCTGTTTATAAGCATTTTTACAGGTCAGAAAGGTTCAACTTTTGTCATGGAAGAGAATTGTTCAAATCTGAAGATTCTGGCTTCTAAGCTAGAATATAAAACAGTATCATAAACAACAAACTACACAATTTCCTTTGCCTCTACAACTAAGCATATCTAGATAAACACATATTTCACCCTTAACTGGGGCATCCAAACAAAATGAAGTGCATTCAAAAAATTCATCCCAAAACTATTTAGTGAAAAACTAAAAACATCTGGAGGAGACAACATAAGAACAAGCACAATGACAAACTGTAAGAAGAGATGATCTGAAAAAACCCAAGATTGATCTCATATCCGTTGACTCAAAAATTAAATTTCCCTAGAAGTCAAGATTCTTTTCTTCACAGTAACCATTGGGAACCAAAGAAAATTTTTTATCAACTACTCTTTTGCCAAGACTGAAATAATTCACATCCTTTAAATACAACTCTTTATGTAATCCTTGCTTCACAGTACTTGGCAGAGCCAATAAGGTCCAAGTCATACACAGTTGTGTGGACAGAATGAAACTCTTAAAACATCAGTAAAATTGATCATATTGAACCCTGACAGGGACTGCATCTTGCAAGATAAAAAGTGGATTATTTCAGCAGTTACCAAAATGACATCATATCAAAAGATGAAAATCTTTGTCTGAAAGAGACATTTCTTACCTGTAATCCCCTGGAAGGGAAAGGTACACCTTTACTTTTAGGTTGGCATTGAAATGACCTCAGCTAAAGTCACTTTATTCCCAAATGAAGGCAACACAACACAGATGTTAAAACTGTTCTTTATACATATCACTCTTTTTGCTTGGCCTGAGTTCTTCTAAATTGTTTTGTGTGGAAAAGCTCTTACATGAGTTAACATTAAAGCTGTTATGATATGTTCACACTTATGTAACACACTTTTCAGTTGTTGATGGGAATATTATAAAAAAACACATTCATGCTAGTGTGAAACATGGCCTTAGAGAATCTTCCTGAAATTGGCAGCAAAAGCAGAACTCATAACTGAAAGAACAATGTTTTGTTATTGAGTCTTGAAGCTCCTCAAAACAAGCAGGGAAAAAATCACTACTTGTTTCATCAGACTATAAAAAAATACTCCCTATCTTTACCCTTGAGTAAAGCACCAGCATAATCATGCTATTGATAGAAACAAGATAAGGTTTTATTTGAAGTAATCCATCCTGTTTCTGTTCTGCTGCTGATTGTTATCATTTTCTGTGAGAGGATGCCTTCTGTGTGGTCCAGAAAGTACATGCACACATTGTTTTTAGATGCTGTAGTTGCTGAAGTCCAGCTGGCTTTCTGGCAGACATGGCACTTCTTAGCAAACTTCTGTCTACACTGGGTTATAAGCATTATATCATATCTACAGGAAGAGTGGTGCTGGTTTTCAAATCACAGTATGCCCCACTACTGATGGCAGTGTTTGTCTTGGGAATGAACACAGCATTATGTCGAGAGACTGAGCTCTTCTAAAGGGTCACTGGGTGGGAATTGCCCTGTGCAACTTCAGTTTCCACAGCTCTTGAGTGTGTAAAGCCCCTGGCTTTTAAGCATGGTGAGAAAGGGTCGGGGGGGATGGAAAAGGGACTAAGTCAGTGCTCTGCAGCCAGAAACCTTTCCCTGTATGAGTCAGCAAATAGACACAGTAGTGAGTTCTGGACCTCACCAGTACAACAGTTAATGCTTACACTTTCTTCACACTGTTGACTGGCTTGAAAAATCACTATTAAAAAAGTAGAGGTCACACAATTATTATTTTGTTCAGAACACTTTAGCTGCTGAACAATATCCTATAAGTCACATCTAATAATGAAAAGTTCTCCACACAAACCTTTGGGCTTTAAAGGATGGGGGGAAAAAAAAGCTTAAATTCTGTAGAATAAATCTCCATTTACTGCAGAAAAATATCCCCAGTGTATGGATGTAAGCTGAGCAAGCAGTGAATTTTTCAACTATGTACTTTTTTGGTTTAGTATTCATTAATATTCTCCATCTGACAGTGGTTTCATTTACAGGTGTGCAAGAGAAAACTGAATTCTAAGATTTATTTAGTTGAGAAGAGAAAGCTTATAAAGGTCAGCTCATGCAAAGAGGAGACATTTTCACATAATTTCACATACTGCTCACTATGAATATCATACAGTAAATAAATAGTAATTCCTAGCTTTTATATAGTGCTTTTCAGTTACATATAAAACAAAGCTAACACTTGAATTTGCATTGCTAACTCCAAGTGCATAAAAGAATGCAATTTTAACAAAGCCAAGATTTGTTCACAAACTGCAGAATAATTGATTTATGATGCTGGTCTTCCATGGCCATTATAAATTAATTTTTCATTCAAAAGGTTAAGAAACAATTTGCTCCATCTCCATAATAAACATACCACTTTCTAACTTTAATTAGTTGGAGAGTTTTTGTCCGTGAATACCAGGCTTTTTAACGATTCATACCCATGTGCTTCTGGCCAGTGGATGGCAGGCAGGCTGCATCCTGGGATAACAGGTCTTTGGTTTGACTCAGTGGGGACTTCCTATTGCCTTCCTGAAGATCTGACTGATGTGTTGGGGTCCAAGCTGATAAAAAACAGGCTCAGAATGACTGTCCTTGAGATATGGGGGCAGAAAGAGTGAGTGCATCAGTCTAGATAGGTAATCTCCCATGCCTGAAAACCTACCACCAGAAGCACTTGCAGAAAATGGAAATTGGAGGAGGAATAAGCCCACATATTTCATTGTGGACAAATTATGACAAATTATTACTTTTGTGACAGGATAAAAAGTCTAAATTATACAGGAGAAGCAGTAGCTGTCACATCATCCTGACTTCAGTAAGATTTTTGACATCCTGTCCTGTGAAATTAATATAAGCAACCAAGGAATCTGCCAGCATGAGGGGGCACAACTTGTTGGAGAGGTGGACTCAGGAGTGCTGCGCACTCATGTAATTGAGAGAGGAACTCATGTAATTGAGAGAAAGGAAAATGGGTAGGTCATCCAGGTTTGTTCAAGCAGTTTCGCTTCTGATGCAGCTATCAAATGAAAGCTCTGTTCACAAATCCTCAGGCAGTACTAAACAGAAGGAATGAAATGTTTTGGAAGGGAAAAGCAGACCACAAAATAATATTGAAAAACTTTTTCATGCATTTGCCACAGGATCCCCCCTTTACTGTTCACCTTCCTTGCATGTCCTATTATGCCATATTCCTGTAAAGTTCTTCAGCACACTGAACATTTTGAAGAGAACTTCAATAAAATATCCACCAGGTATGGTTTAGGCACACGTGCTCACACTTTAGGGCAGAAGGATAGACTAGCCATTATCAAAAATCCTTTTCAACTCAGTTTTTGATCTATTTTAACAAAGGTAACTCCCAAATTGTATTATCCACACAACTGAAGAACACTCCATATAAACACTAGAACATATAAACAACAAGAAATCATAATGATGACAAGAAAAACAGCTTTTCTCCTTCTCAAGTGAGGAAGTAGTATTCTTTAATTATCAGATAAAAATAATAATATTTCTAGTACTTTTAAAACCTCAGGTTATACTACCTGTCTCTCAGGAATCACACAGTGGCTATTTATATTCATGAAGCAGCCTTGAGAAGTTCACCAGTTTCATATATTCACCCTACTTCTGAGAAATGTACAAATTAGCCCAAAACCCTCATTTTAAGCTAAACTTGTTACTTCAGCCAGAGCACAGAGGACTTGATTTAAAGTTGCTGAATATAGCTTTTGCTAATTGCAGTGACTGGCAATGAAAAAGGCCTCCAAGACCTTGTAGTTTAGGATAATATGAACTTGCACCATCATCAGTTTCAATTCACTTTTTCATACATTCAGTGCAAAGACATATTCCTTCCCGCTTGCCAAAGATTAAATGGATCTCTTGCTCCTCTGGGATGCCAGAAGACTGTGTTTATCAGATTCTTAGGTCTAAGATTCTATTGACACGTGTATGAGAGTAAGTTAGATTTCATGCAGTCACCCAGAAATGAAACAAGTAAATGCAATTTTAAGGACCAGCTCCATGTAATGTAAATCTTAGAAATCACAGAGTCTCCACCAGCATAAATACATGGAAGGGTTTGCAAGAAAGTGTTATATCAGCATGAATTCAATTCTATCCCTCCCCTAAGCCACACAACATTGATTTTTAAAGATGGGAAACTAGCTACCATGGGAGCTGTACAAAAATAGATGCTCTCTGGTACACAGTGGGAGTCACTTCAGAAGGAATCCTGTGGTTAGAAAAAGCAAATGACAAGATGTTGCCAGTAATGTAGGTATCTGGGAAGTGACAAGAAATACCATGGTCTTTCATATCTGAGGTTTTGGACAGGTTTTATTATTATTTATTTCTCAGGGGACATCACATCCACTGTCTTCTGGACCATGCCTACCAGTCATCCATGCCTTGCAAGTTCACTATGTACTGTCTTCATTACACAGGAATAGACTAGCATTACTATGTGTAGTTGCACTCTAACAAACTGAAATCTTTTTGAGGAAATGTATTTTCCTGAGTTTAAACTTGATTTAATTCCTTGATTTGCTTTCTTTCCGAAGAGCCACCTATCAATACTTGAATTCTCACTTGTCCTCTACAATCTCTTTAGCTCTTTCATAGTGCTAAAGTCTCAACTTTGTTCCAGTGAATAAACATCTTTGCCTCTATTGATTAAAATTCACAATATGTGATTTTTATTTATATTTCAAATATTTCTGGATGCTACTCTTTGGTTATATTTGACAAAGTACTGTACAAGTACACAAGACAAAAAAAGGCAAAGCAACCATGGGTGCTTTGAGTCTCACCTCTTCAATAACATATTTTTACAAAAACCTGCTTTTTTCCCCCACAATTTCAACTCTTCAGAGAATATAATAATCTGTTGACATCGTTCATCTATTATTTTAATACACACAAACTCTGATCCAACCATAGGGACAAAAAGTTTTAGTTTATTGTGTTTCCCTAATTTCGCCAGAGTTGCCGCAGCAATTTAAAGAGCTGCTGCTGCTTTACACTCCATGCTAGGACACAGCCCAGAAGTTTGTCTTTTGTTTTTCTCTATTTGGAACAATCTGGAGCAGATTTCAAAGCCCATAGAAGAGTAACAAGAACATCAAGTCATATATTGAATTGTTAAAAACCCGATATTCACGGACAAAAACTCTAACTAAATAAAGTTAGAAAGTGGTATGTTTATTATGCAGGTGGGCAGCATGGGAGTCACCTCCTAGAGATGTGCCAGCCCCTTACACGGTTATTTGCCCACTGTTTATTTCACAAAGTGCTACATATTAATCATATACGTACCTCCAGCACCTCCCATTGCTGCTTCCTGTTAAAATGAGGTTACTAGTCCTTTGCACATGCACAATTCTTTTCTTGATTTGGGTCGGTGGTCTTGAAAGATGAAGTCAGGGATCTCTTCATCACCATGAACTTCCTACCTTCTATTGTGGCAAGCCTTGGCAAGCCTTCTGGAGATGGTCCATACCTCCCCCCTGTATTTGATCATGCAATCTAGGTGCTAGCTATAATTCTATCAGCTTCTTTTGTCCTTATGACAGTTCATTTACTATAAGCAAAGTTTCAGACAGGTACATAATAGTGAATAGCACTATACTTCTTGGCTAAATTTCTAACTCTTCATTAACTTACCCTTTGGTTCAATCAGTACAAATTGCTTCTAACTCCTAGGTAAAGTTTAACTCTTCATAATCTTGACTCAATATCAGGGATAGCTAGTCATACCAGTATTAGTAAACACTGTTTGCACCTGCAAGCCAGCCCCATTTTGGACATTCATATAGACAATTCACGGAAGCTGCTCACTGGACAAGCAGGGTTCAGTGGTGTGATACTAGAGAGCCTGCCTATAAACACTTTGTCTGGTTTTGGGGTACATGAAGTACACACAGATAAATTATCAGGGTAACAGAGAGGACTGGAAACGCTCTGTACATTTCTCCTGCTCCTTGCTACTGTGTGATCCTACAATGAATTTCAGTCACCTAGCCTAGACAGTCACAAGGCAGAGGGTGGGAGAGTTCAGAGTGAGCAGGGGAGGTTAAAAATGGGGAATCTCCATTCCTCTGCATGTTGAACATTTCTGTGTCCCTTGTGGCCCCACTGAAAGCAAAGCCACAGCATTCAGAGGAAGCTGCTGCTCCTGAATAACAAGTGCTCTGGGGAGAGGTAAGAAGAAGCAGATGGGGAAAATCACTGGTCTGAGGACAATAAACTATGGTAAAACCCAGGTCTGAAATCAAAAATGAGCAATTATTGATGGTAAATTTCAAACTACCACCTTTTCATCAACTCCTCAAAATTTTGCCAGCTCCCAGAGCATTCACTCCTTCTGTACATAGTGTGCCACATGTTAAGATTACCTACAGAAAGCACATTGATTTTTTTATGTAAAGGAGTGATCCTGTGGGGTGAGGGAGTTCAATATTCCACAAGTGTCATAATATATAAAAAGTCTCTTTATGTACCCTAGAAATCTGAAAGCAATGTGACAAAACTAAAGACAACTTTGAATTTGGTATGACTCCTAATTTAAACTAGTTGGAGAAATACCTTTCCTCCCTTTTGGCTAAATACACTATGTTGTGCAGAGTCTCTTAAATTTTTAGGGTTTAAAATACATTCTGTCCACGTGGTAGCTAAATATCTTGTTTTCTCTGTTTATTCAGAAATTACTTTTCAAGAAGTGTTTTATACTTTTGTCACAAAAGCTCTCAGCATTAAAGAGACAGTTGTATTACAGCATAAAGGAACCATAAAACAGTAATATGAGAAAATTGATACATATATCACGGTTATTTTATTTTAGTATTAAAGAGAAAAAAAAAAAGAAATGATGTTGATGGAATGCACATCATTACTCAGTTGCATTCCTCTTTCATCTCTCCAGTTTATCAATCTCTCTCATGTTATTTCTTTCTAGTAGGACTTACTTGTATCATCATATGGGTCAGGATCAAATTTTCCTGTGTTTCTTAAAGCTTCAACTACAAATGGCAAAGTGAGCCACAAAGCAGGCTGCTAACCTCAGAGAGGGTGTCTACATGGACTGAGACTGAGAGATCTTGGGAAAATGTGTTAACAAATAGTTAGCTGAGAGGAAAGGAATCCATCCTCCCTCTCCCAGGAGACTCAGTTTCACTGTTATAATGTAAAATTTTGATTCTTCAACTCACTGTTCTGGAATTTCTGCTGAGAAACACTTACAAAATGCTTGTTTAGAAAAAAAAAGAAAATAATTGACTGACATGTTTTGGATGCTGTGCTTTATAGTGCATAAAGGCACTGCTTTCAGGGGAGGATGCTGAGCTACAGACCCTGGTTGGAGGCAGTACCAGTGCAACCTCAAAAGGCCCTTCTCAGCCCTGCTGCTTGGCTAATTTAGACATTGCTCTTCAGCATTTGCAAGCTAACACGGAAACGTGCCTGCTTCCCCAAGGCACTGCTTTGGGCTCCAGGTACCCAGTGCAGAAGGTGTCCAGGCACCTGAGGTCAAGTAGCACAGCACCTAATTTCAAAGAAGCGCTTGAGTAGAGAACTGTTCCTGTGGGAACTATCTCGGAATGTAAGGATTAGAGTCATCAACAATTTTGTGGATTTGGCATGTAGTTCCCTGTATCAGAGAGTGTGAACTGCAAGAGCTTTGTGCTCTGGTCACTCCACTCAAGGCTGATTATCAGAGAGAGAAATAACACAAGTGTAATCTGAGAAAACCTCTACAGTGAAGACATTCCTTTTGGGATGTTAGCCAGCTTTTTAAAAATTCATATAATTATTTTATATGTAGAATTCTCCTATCGTGCAATTTGAAGAGCAACTTCCTTAGGAAAACTTGTAGGCTGTAATACTGCAAGTATTTTGTCTCAGTAGAGTAGAACTTGTCCACCAGGCATTTAGAATTCTATGCTCCTCACACAACTCCAGCTAAGCACATTTCTCTGTGCTTTTTTCCCAGACTCAGAAACACATTTCTACACATTTTATGCATTAAATGCCTTTCCCTTTGTTTTGCTTTTGCTGACTTAGCAATTGATCTGGTTTTGCTTGGAAACACTGTCTCTTTAAATAGGAATAGCTCATTCTTAGTGGCTACAGTTGGTAAATTATAACATGCCAGAAATATTGTGCATGCTTCTGAAAGGTGTAATAATAATGTCTCTCCAGATGTGTCTAGAAATTAAATAGCAGTTTTGCAATGCCAGTTTTTAATAAGCAATCTGAAGAGTCTATAATTTAGGGAACATTATAATTTAGTATGAAAAAAAGAGAGACAGATTATAGCCCTGTATGAGCCATGAAGCAGAAGTTGTCTAGATTTTCAGAGGGCACACATTCCCAACTAGTAAACATGTTTAGTACATTACATGTTCTGTTACAGCAGTAATTCCTCCATAGAATTATTTCTGTCCTGAATAATGGTGTGTGTGGTTACAGCACTGGTGCAGAACAGGTACCAAATTCAGTTCTGTGTATGAAGATCATAATTTCCAGAAATGCACCTTCCTACCTCATCTGAAAGAAAGATTTACATGACTCCCTCATCATACAAGCTCCCCTCTGTCCTGTCCTTCTCAGTAGTAAGGCACTCACTATCACTAGAATCAAGGCCCCTATCACTAGAATCAAGGCTCACCTTTGCTGAACTGCCATGGAGTAATGATGAATGCTGATGGGATGATTGGGATGTCACTTCTCACAGGCAAAAGGCTGTTTCCCCTGGAACTACCTCCTCTGGCTGCAACACTGGCAATGGTGGAGGGAGCCAGAGGTGTACATCCTTATCAGCACTTTATATCCACTCTGTCACCTAGAGGAAGAAAACAACAGTTCTTTCATTTTCCTATGCAGAAATTCATAGGGTTGGTAATTGATGGTGTCATAGTTCAGCTCTGCAGCAAAAATTCAAAGACAGCAGGAACACTATAGCAAAAAAAAATGTACTTGGGAAGAGGTACATTTTAAATTGCAATTATTGTCTTCTGCATGCGCCTGTATATTTGGGTTCAGCTTCTCTAAAATTTTTGGAATTCATTTAAAGAAAATTAAAATCATTATAGACCATAATGTCTTATCAGAGTTGATAATTTATCAGTGAAGATGTCCATTTCAAGACCTTTTACTAAAATGACTGATACTGAGACAGTAGGTGACAAGAGCATAGTGCACTCCCTTCTTTAAGCATTCAGAAATTTAGCAAAGAAGTTGAATTTGGGCTGAGTCAGCTGGGGCCATCCTAAAGGGGTCTGTGTTTGCTAGAACTGCTGGTGTTTGTGTACCCACCCAATCACACAGACTGCTCTGAAAAAGCCTTCTTCCCTCCCATTTCTTCACTCCTGCTCCTGTAGTAATACTTCCTCTCCTGGTGTTCAGCAACAAAACTAACACCAGTTCCAAAGGAATTCCATGAGAATATGGACAGACTTCTAGGAGCAGAGGAAGCACAAGCTTGTTGTTGAGTCACACACCTGCACAAAACATTTGGGTGATATTGCTTCAAATCAGGATGGTCATGTTTGAGTTCTCAGTTTTCCTGCTTTATTTTCAAAATGACAGTAATGCATTTGTTTTCACTTCACTGTTTGCATTCACATTCTTTGTCACTGCACTTAAAACACTGAATTACAATTTAGCTGCTCTTTAGTGAGAATAATTGCCAGTATCTTGCCAAACAGCGTGTGTCCACTATAAATGAAACCTGCATAAATTAGAAAGGAGTATTTTGCTTGTTAAGAGACTCTGAGAATAATTTATGCTATAAAAAAACACCCTGATATGGCTAGTAGCAAGTAGATGATTATAAAATTATAAAATTATAAAATTAGGGAGCACGTTTTTGTGTAATTAAGAAAATGAATGAGAACTAAATTTTGAGGAGTGCTGATGGTATTGCCACCATACTGTAATATAGTACATACTGACACATGCATTACTTTTATATACAACTACTGTAATTTTTAGGAATAGTTATTATATTAAGCTAGAAATATATTTTAAACTTCAGAAATGCCAACAAAACACAGTGCTTAAAAAAAGAAAAAACCCAAACACTCAGAGAGATAGTGTCATACATGAAATCCCTATTTGTGCTTGGTCTTTGCATATTAAGTGCTTTAATTAATTAATTCTGAGTTAAATATTTTTAAATTGAATGTTAAAATTAACCCATCAGCCCAGGTACAAAAATCAAGTTCCATTATCAGTGTTTTCAGTTGTTCAAAGTAGTTTATTAAGAGAGTTGCACCCTTCCCAGTTAAAAATTCCCAACTTATGCTCCCTTTTCAAACTTCAAACCACCTTTACACCATAAGAGTTGTCTTTCCTGTGTTTACTGTATACTTTTACAAGTGTTTTAAGATGGGTTGGATGTATTTTAACACTTTTTTAGGTGTTTTTACTTGCACTTTGGTTCCAAGGCTAACTCCAAAAAACCCAGTTCTAACAGCCAGCAGCTATTTTTAGCCCCATAGCCAGTTACCCTGTAGGCAAGCTCCACGGCGACCCGAATTTTAATGAAGGCATTTTAGCACCCTTACCTCAACTGATACCACCCCTCTGACAACGACGAGCCATTGGTGGACGGAGATGATCTGTCAAAGGGAAAGCACCAATCACTTTAAACTGAAGGGGCGGGCTGTGGGTGGCTGTGGGTGGGCTGTGGGCGGACTGGGGCGGAGCAAAGGCACTATAAAACAACGAGACAGGCTTCAAAAAAACAGATCGAGAGAGTGTCCCCTGCTGGTTAGCTATGGTGGGTGTCAGTGCTGGGCATTAAAAGCCTTACTCCTATTAAGGAGCCTTTAGTAACTTTGCTTTTGGACCAGCCAAAAGCCAGCCCAGCACTGCAAGTCCTTTTTCTCTACCTGAGGTCCAGTGCTGTCTCAGTTGGAAGATCTCAAATCCCGGCGCTCCTGGGGCATACCATCTACTGAGCCATAGGATCCCAAATTTTTATATTTTTCTAATTTCTGTAATTTTTCAATTTTTCTGTTTTCAATAAATTATTTTAATTTTTTTTAACTAAGATTTGTCTCATTTCTCACAGATAGCGAAAAAAAATCCACTGTATATGTAATGATTCCATTTTGATGTGTTGAAAGGAAACTGTTGGGAAAGTGATTTTTCAAAAAAAAGTAAGCAAGTTATTCTTCCCCTCTTCTAACATAATTACTTAATACCTAGAGCTTGGGTGCTTGTTTTTTGTCTGTTCGCTTATAAATTTCTCCTAGTTTAGAAAATTCTGTCAAATTTAGCATAGCAAAGGTATCACATGAAAGAGAAAAACAAATGGAAAACACTCCATTTTTTTTCAGATTGAAACAGTGGCAAATATGAGAGACTTTGGGATCCAAGTTCAAGTACATACGTGTACACACATGTACACCTGATACCATTTATTCTCACTCTTTGAGCTGGAGTGAGCTGAAGAAACAGATCTTTATGACCAATTTTGTCTGAAAATAAGTGTTCTGATCATAAGACAGTTAATGAATGGGTATGTTCCTTTGGACTAAATATTTATTCAATCTGATGTTTTTCCTGCAATGCTGGTACTTCTTTTTATAATCTGTCACTAGCTGTGGAAAATCTGTATTTTTATTTTTGCTTTTAAATCCTGCCCAGGTTTCTAACAGTTGCCAGGTGAAGCAGATTTCACCTCTCATGTCTGTACACCTGCTTAAAAAGTGACAATCACCCCGTGCATTGAGGCAAAGTACAGGGCATGGAAGTAGCTGCTTTTCTGGAGGCACAGGTAAGGTATCATGTGAGAGAGCCAAGAGTCCCTGGCAAGCATGAAATTGTGAGTTCTGTATTTTTTTTTAGTTCTTTGCAGTGGCAGTGACTGCAAACCTGATCCCATGCAGGAGGTAATTAACATGGTGGTTTTTCATTCCAGTGCCTTCTCTGCAGAATGGATGCTGGACCCAATGTTGGACCTCAGGACACTGGGGTGCTAAGAAATGGCAGCAAGCTGTCCCATGCAATGAATTTGTCATGCAGCCACCTGTAACTACTCTCTGGAAACATTCAGTCCCAGGCCCTGTTTCTCTCACTTGTACAACTACTGTTGAATATACGGAAATCTTAACTTACCTTCATAAATAAATTTTTGGAATCTCTCTGTAAGAGAATATGCCAGCACAGTGAACTGACTGGTACTGTTTTATAAGTAGTGTTCCTGAAAAAATGTTATTTCACTGAGAAACAAGAAAGAAATGCCCAACTCCACATACTCATTTCTTCAGTAAGGAGACAGTGTAATGTCTAAAACCCTGTCGTTTAGCTGCAGAATATTTTTACCGCCTTTTAGTGTAACATGCACAGAATAACAACCAGCACCCAGAACAGCACAGATGAGGACATAAAGAAGATTACACAGAGATCAAGTACTGTTTACGCTGCTGTCTCTTGAGTGCATGAACCTTACACAGGTAAGTGACGGTTCCTGGAAACCTGACAGTACTCCTGGGGAGCTGCTCAGTCTCATCTTCAAGACATTCAAGTTTATCTCAAGGAAGAAAAGTTTTTATGATGAGGTGTCTAAGCAGGACTTTAGGATTACAGCTGGCATTCCTGGTGATTATTATAGACACTAAACTTTCACTTTTCTTAACAGCTGAAAATCCCAAACTACTGATTTCAATGCAATTTTCAGGTTATTCTTTTCAGCTCCTTTATAAGGATCCCCTTCTGCCAGCCTATGCCACCTCTCTGCACTGTTGTTCCGCAGCAAGCCAGATGTGGAAGCCTCTTTTCTGTCTTCACAACCCTCTTGCACGGCTTCTTTGTGTTGTCATGAAAGGCCACTGTTTTTTCCATCTGGAGGTGGCTGCCCCAGTAAAAAAACACTGTTTGGGCTGCAAAGAGGAGGAGTCACAGCTACAGTGTCTGCTACCAAGGTAAACAGCTCTGCCGAGCCCTGGCTGGGAGGTTACACTTAAGCTACAAGATGCAGCAACAAGGGCACAAAACATGAGCTTTCTTGCCTTTAGGGAATGGTAAAAGGGAATGTCCAGGAATGTCCATGCTTTGGATAGCAAGCAGTCAGCTGCCTTTCATGTTTGGCAGTCACTTGCCTGCCTTCTAAATTGTAGGCATATGTATTTCCCCACAGGGTTTTTTTGTGTTGTTTTGTTTAGGTTTTTTTCCCCCAAGTTTGAAAGTTGCTGGAAATGGCATCAGGAAATCCCTACTGTCTGCTGTCATGAGAATGATTTCCACGTTATCAGGTTCAAATTTATTTATACAACAACTGAAAGTAAAACAGAATGGAGGAGGGGGTGGAGCATTTGCTACTGTCACTCGTGCAAACCTTATCCTAACTTCTGTGTTGACGTGCTGCTCAGCATTCTGAGACTTGTGAGTATTTCAGAATTTTTGACATCCTCTTGTTTTTCTTTTCTCTTCATTGTATTAAAAATATGAGGGAACTTAGAGATTAGCTTCAAATTATTGAATACTTTCAAAAACTGTCTCATAAGATTTCTTATAAAAGATACAGTTTACGTATTGTGTTTAACGTTGCACTGGGATCTTGTTTCTCTGTTTCTATTGTGTTAGAGAAATCAGCAAATAGAGAAAACTGGTGCTAGCTCTTGAAAATCTGTCATTGTTTGGCAACAAATTCACACAGCAAAAATGAGGAGAAAACAAAGCTACTGCTCTGAGCCTAGTTAACACACTAAGGACAGAGACAAAAAAAAGAGAAAAGTTATTTACATACTAGTGTATACAGTTGAAAGAGCATTAAATGCAGGCAGAGAACAGAAAATCTGCGGTCAGTGGAATCCTACTGAAAACAGTGACAGAGTTTCTGTACGTGATAGCAGTGTAATAGGAAGGTTTTAATCAGTAGCAAACAAGAGTAAACAAATGCATTGATGAGTCTTGTTAAAAATAACACTTTCTACCTAGTCATGGAATCACATATTCATTTAGGTTGGAAAAGAGGGAAAAGATGTGTAGGACAGAAACTTGTCAAGGATTGTATTGTCAAAATCTGCAAGATATATCTGTGTAAGTCTAACAGGAAGTCCCCATTCCTGTGCATAACCACTACCTTGTGATTCCTTCTGTATACAGAAGATATTTTTAGGCAGCTTACTTTTAAGAGAGTCTGATGCTGCAGAACAAACTCCTGATGATAATTATCACAACACGTTTGGCTATACTTTCCAAGTAGTAAATCGTGCAGCCCTTCCTTTTTCTCTCAGGATTGTGTTTATTTCCATTTACAGTTAGTTACCAGTTTATTTGACATGTACCAGTTAAATGGAAAGGTAACGCTTGGTTATTTTGTCTTGGAAGGAGATAATTATAGATCAACATAGTGTAAACAAACAATATTTATACCTCAATAGAGGTGTTAAATTTGGGCATCTACTGGGCTGTTCTAAGCTTAAGAGTATGACTTTATAGCTGTGCCCTGCTCTGCACCCGCACCAGAGGGCAGCAGTAGGAAACACCTGGTACAAGAACCAGCACTCTGGGAATGGGGATATCCGGGAACGTGAGAGAGACAGACTGCGGGAATTACACCCTGTGCCAGAGTTTCAGGAACGAGGATATCCAGGGGTGTGAGAGAGACAAGCTACTGGAATTGCACCCCAAGACCGTCCCTGTATGACACAGGGGATTCCTGGTCCTCTCTCTGCCTGGCTCAGCACAGTGACTGAAGGGCTAGAGGAATGCTGTCATGCTCCTGCATGTCCCACCTGTGACTGCCCCAGCACTCCTGGTGACCTGGCACATTAGGTGGGAGGTTCTGCAACTGGAATGGAACAATAACAAGGAGGATGGTCCAGCTGGCTTGGAGCTGTCACTGAGGTTAATTCAGTCTATACCCTGTCTCAAAAATTTCTTCCATAAAGAGAAAGAAGATTCTTTCCTAAGGGAACAGAAAGCCCCATATGCAGATCAGGCATGCTTCTTCAGGAAGTCGACTTCCTTCCTGGGGCATGGGTTAAAGATGTGAAGTGTCCTCCTGTGGCACAACCCTCCGATTATTATCCATTTTCTGTTTCTTCAGGTAGGCAGTGATAAAGTTGCAACAAGAAGTTCAAGGGCAATTAAGAGACTCCAGGGCCTTGGGTAACTGTTAAGGGGTCAGGAGCACAGCTGTTGCTCTCCTCTATCCATCCAGTTGCAGGGAATGACTGGTACAATCCAGCAGACCCATACCTGGCTCCAAGCCTGGTGTCACCTGCAGAATGTAGGGATTTTGATCATGATTTGGCCTGCTCAACACCAGACCTGCTGGCAATGGATGGGATACACTTGTCCCAAAGGAGGAAAAGCATCTTTGCACAGAACTTAGCAGGGCTTAGCGAAACAACTTTAAACTAAAATGGAGAGAGGGGTAAAACCAGGCTCACTAGAGGCAAACTTGAAGGTAGCTCACCAGTTTCTGAGTGACTATGTGCTAGCAAGTTTTTTCTGTCTTCCACTAGAGGTGGGGGATGGAGATCTACATGGCAACAAAGACACAAGGGTCAGTGATGTTTTAGAAACCATGGAAGTACCTGAGAATGGTCGTGTAGGAATTAGAGCTTCTTTCCCAAGGAGGTGGTAGAATCAACAGCTCAACTGAAGTGCATCTACACCAATGCACACAACATGAGCAACAAACAGGAGGTTAAGCAGGAAGAAAATTAGGAGGGCTAAAGCCCAACTGAAGCTTTATCTGGCTACTGCCCTAAAAGACATAGAAAATTGTTTCTTTGAATACATAAGCAATGGGACCAGGGCTGTCAGCCTGACTGTGCTGCTGGGTGAAGGTCATGGAGCAGATCATCTTGAGTGCTATCCTATGGCAAGTACAGAACAACCAGAGGATCAGGCCCAGTCAGCAAGGGCATAAGGCAAGTCCTGCTTGTCTTATCTGATTTCCCTCCACAGCACTCTTCTGGAGAAACTGGATGGTCATGTGGACTGGTGTACTCTTTGCTGGGTGAAAAACTGGCTGCTTACCCAAGCCCAGAGTGGTGGTGAATGGAGTTAAATCCAGCTGGCAGCCAGTCACCAGTGGTGTTCCCCAGGGTTCAGTGCTGGGGCCAGCCTTGTTCAGTGTCTTTATCAATGATCTGGATGAAGGTGTCAAGTGCACCCTCAGTCAGTTTGCAGATGACAAGTCGGGTGGGAGTGCTGACCTCTCCTGAAGGGTGGGAAGGCTCTGCAGAGATCTGGACAGGCTGGACAGGCCCAAGGACAACTGTTTGACTTTCAACAAGGCCAAGTGCCGAAGTTCAACCCCATGCAAAGCTACAAACTTGGGGCAGAGTGGCTGGAGAACTTCCCAGTGGAAAAGGACCTGGGGGTGCTGGTCAACAGCAGCTGAACATAAGCCAGCTGTGCCCAGGTGGCCAAGAAGGCCGATGGCATCCTGGCCTGGATCAGCAATAGTGTGGCCAGCAGGACCACGGCCGTGATTGTCCCTCTGTACTCAGCACTGGTGAGGCCACACCTCGAGTGCTGTGTCCTGTTCCGGGCCCCTCATGACAAGAAAGACATTGAGGTGCTGGAGCGTGTCCAGAGAAGGGCAGTGGAGCTGGAGAAGAGTCTGGAGCACAAATCCTGTGAGGAGCAGCTGAAAGAGCTGGAGAAATTTAGTCTGGAGAAATGGAGGCTCAGGGCATGACCCTATCACTCTCTAGAAGTCCCTGAATTGAGGTTGTAGCCAGGTGGAGATTGATTTTTTTCCCCAAGTAACAAGTGATAAGACAAGATGAAATAGCCTCATGCTGTGCCAGGAAAAGTTTAGATTGCATACTACAAAAAATTTCTTCACTGAAAGAGTGCTCCAGCATTGGAACAGGCTGTCCAGGGAAGTGGTAGAGTTACCAACACTGAAGATTTTTAAAGGACACATAGGTGTGGTGCTCAGGTTAATGGCTGGACTCAATGATCCTGAAGGTCTTTTCCAACCTAAAAAATTCCGTGATGTCATTATGAATGTTTGAATTCTCTGGGAAAAATAAGATTATGGTCAGATCCATTCTAAGGCTGCCTAAGTGTTCACTGAAAGGGGTCACAGGGAACAGATGTACAGGCTGATGCGGAGTAGTTGGACAGTATAGATAATATAATAGATTTTTTCTTATAAGTGAAGAGTTCATTCTCAGCTTGCAGTGTCTTTCAGGCCATGGACAGTGATACATTTGACACAAACCTGCCAATGTCAGGTTCAGGGTTCTGTCAGAACAATGTTTCTCTTCTCTGTGCTCGGAGAGTTCAGCTTGTGCAGCCAGCAGGGAACAAAGCAGTCTGGAACAGCTCACTGTGAGACATTCTGTTCTGTCCAAACAGTGTGGTTGGTGGCATAGAGTGGGTCACTGCAGGCCAGCACAGTGCTGCTGCTTGCAGGGATCAGGGAAGCACAGCAGCCCATACTCAGTTTTTGGAACAAACTTGTTAGTCTGCACAAAAGTACAGATTTTATTCCTCTTGCTTTTTTACTTGACTCAGTCTTGTTGCTATACTATTTCAACACTGCACCATCAGTAGGAGCTAAAACCCAGGAGAGTGAATACTCATGCATTCCTGGTTTTTATGAGGCTTTTCTGTGCACTTGAACACTTATAATGGAAAATAGTGACTTTAAAGGTTATTTTAATACAGGATGGTAATTCACTGCCAATTCTCATTATTATAATACATTCCCAATTCTTTACACCGAATTATAGTGTTAGGCAAAACAAGAACATCCCAAACATGTCCATTTGCTCTCCATGCATGCTAAAATCTTTCTAATTTTCAGAAGTGTTTTAAAAGTAATTGCTTAGAAATTGAGGGAGGAAATCCCTACTATCAGTTACTTATTATCAGCTACTTATTTCTCAGAGAAACATGTATGAAGCAAAATCTCATTTTCTTCAAGCAGTTCCCAAATTTAAAGACATGTTCTCACTCAGCTGAGGTGTCTGATTCCCATTTTACAGGTTTTGATAGGACAGAAATTAATTCCAAGAATGAATGCTGACATATTAACAAACAAGGTGATAGAGTTTGTCTCTGCAAAGAGCAAACTATTGTGGAAAGCACTATTAATAGTTCCTCATGGGAATATATGCTCAGAACTCCTTTTTGAGCTGATGTTTAATGGGACAGAGCCATGTTGGAGGTCCCTGGTACCTACACAAACAGATTATTCTTTCACAGAGGAAAGGAGTTCTGGTTTCGTATCATTAATCCCAGATCAGTTTACCTTATCACTGCCTCTGTGCCCAACAGAGAAGGTTCCTGCACACTGAAGGTTCCTCTGCTCTTGCTGGTCCACTGCTGTTCCCAAGATCCCATGCTCAGAATGAACCTGAAGGTAGGACCAGAAGAGAAAGACATTTCATGCAAGCTGCCTGTACTATATCAGTGTAAACAGAGATCCATCCCACTTGTCCAGGGCTGTGTCACCTTTGAGATAATATTCTGCACAACTCTCTGAGAAGTCTTGTCTAGGATTTCATCCACATCCTTTAAACAACTAGGGGCCTGTTCTCCATCGTCTATCAGGATTTATGGATGGCTGGGGCTAGATTTTTATGTCATGGTGAGAACACAAAGAATTTAGGCACCTTGGCATCTAATAAAAGCTTTCTGTGTTCCATTCATGAATTAATGTACTATTGTAAAATAAGAAAACTGATTCCTATTTATTTATTATTTACCTTAGAAATTAGTGACAAACAGCAGAAACATTTGGAAGTCAGCAGGAGATGTACTATATAATTAAGCTGTTGTCCCTGCTGGTAAGTTATTATAAGCAGGTAACCAGATACATGCATCATTACAAATTATCATGCAGTATTTCCTGGTATAACAAATGAGGTATGCCCTTAGCAGCAGCATAGGGTGATCATTCAGACATTGTTGATACAGCTGCTATAAATTACAACTGAACAGTTTAATAGTTTACCAATTAACTCAAGTGTTAATGCTTAAATATTCTTTACCAAAAAATGGCTAATGGAGTTTTTTTGCCCACCAAGGAACTGCTTTTAAAAGCCTCTTTTATAAAAATACATGTAGACTAAATGGGTTGCACTCTGTCATAGTTAAAAAAATCTTATACCAAAGTTGGTAATCCAGCCCACTCATGACTAAAATTTATCAAATGTATTAGGATGATATAATTTAAGAGAAGAAAATTTACTGACTGCAGTTTATTTTTGAGTAGATGGATCACCATATTCTAAACAGCTAGTCAGAAATGATGCCCTGCAGTCTCTGCCAGAAGGCTGTGAATGTCAGGTGTTGGTAATTTTCTTCCCTAGAGTTTAAGCTGTAAATAAGTACAGTGTGGGAAAGTTTATTGTCTCTGCTGGAGAAAGGACCTGATCTCATTGACAATGTCGGGTCACCATCTGCCACAGACTGTGTTTGTGCAGATACAAATTGGACAATGCAGTTGTCGAGCTAAAGATCTTGTGAACAACGTGTACAGTAGAAGACCCATTTTTTGTAAAAGAATAACAACAGTGACAAGGTTTTACTTCACATATCTTAAAATGAATTTTAGCTGTTAATACGTTGTTAACATATTATTAACATTGGTTCTTGTTGGTTGATAAACAACATGATAGAAAGTTGGGCATGAACTCTTTCGCTGCTGCATTGGCTAATTAAGAGTTATGGCACTTCTACCAGTGGGGCCTGCATATATTCTGGCAAATGACAAAGCTGCTGTCTGTCTTCCTGTAAGGGGAAGTGGGACCCTTACCTGCCCTTCCAGGACTAAGGAGAGGTTTTGCCGGGACTCTATGGAAATCTATGTGCCTGACTTCTGAAAGCTGCAGCTGGTTACTGCCATCAACCTACTTGTAAGAGGAGAAGCTGTCAACATGAGCACACTTGCTCAAAAATAACCGATTATATCTGTTAGTATAAGCCATACAGTCAAGTAACCTTGGGCTGAATGTCATATTAACCTCAGGCTGAATGCCATGAAAATAATAGACACAGAAGAGGCATACCTATAAGAACCAAGGGTTTGTAGTGTGCTTGTAAGAACACAGGAGTGGGAGTCACAGTGGCTCTCGAAGGCTCATCTACTGTAACCTGTGGCAGAAAAACAAGGAGTACAGTTTGTTCAGCAATGGTGTAGTTCCTAGAGTGTTGCGGTGGGGATTTCTGCAACATGTATAGGCAGCGAGGCCCTTGGACAAGAAATAGGGAGCGATTCTTGATAGATGTTTCGGAGATGTTTATTTTCCAGCCACATGGCTGGGGTCCTGCTGAAGAACTCTGCAGTCACGGCACCAGCAGGGTCCTTCCCAGGCAGGGAACACAAAACAACCAATGGGGAATGAGGTTGACCAGGGGGTAGGGAAAGCTCGTAGGCTGTGTCTCTACTCCAGGGTCCCCTCCCCCTGGACCCCATGCCAGGGGGGAGGAACCCCAATACTAGAGTTTTTCTTTATGCTGCTTCTTGGCAGAGTAAATAGGTCAATTGGTGTTTCACATTCCTGGGGTTTAATTAATGCTGATACTATGATCAGTTGTACTCAGGGCTGTCATGTGCAGTGGAGAGGCTGGGCAGCAGAGGGGATGGGAGGAGGGTAGCACTGGGAGCCCACCTGGGATTGCACTGGTGCCTGTTCTCAGCCTGGGAATTCCAAGGGTAAACCTGGCCTGCAAAGACCAAAACTGGATACTGGTGATGGCCAAAGTCATCAGATTGGGGTTCACGTATGCTGCCTCACTGCTTACAGCTTTCTTTCACTAATTTTATTTTATTTTCGGCCATTTTTATTGAATAAAAAAATGTCTACAGCCTTAGCTACACTATCTTACAGTAATTACTTACATGGCCACAAGACATGTGATTTTATACTGGCTGGAATATATATATATGTATATTTATGTGTGTATGTATACATATATATATACACACATATATATGTATATATATATATATATGCTGCTTACCAGTATATTATCCAGTTTCTTCTTGATCATGGATTAGTTAATTTTTCTCAAAAGTTCTGAAGGATAAGAAAAGAGGAATTTCACTCTACAAATGCAAAAATATTGGAAGAACCTAAGTATTTTGGGCCCAGTATGTGATATCTGGAGATGAATTTTTATTTTTGTTTTAACTGATTGTTCAGTGTTCTCTAGGATTGTCTGTGTTCACTTTAGCCCCCAGTGTGTTCCTGTGCAGCTGTAAGGACTCGCAGCCATTTTGAACTAAGCCCTGCAAGGGCACTTTTTCTTCAAGCTGTAGCATCTACCCTGGAGAAACCTGAGCTAGCATCTGACCTAGCTGACTATAGCAACTAGAAATATTTACTTGGGGAGCATGAAGCATCCCATCTTAGGGGCAGATATGCAAAGCAACCAAAAGGTAGGATTTCTTGTAAGAGGGAACTCAGAAAATTATTGTTGCTTGTGAAAAAA
Source organism: Corvus kubaryi (assembly GCF_017639235.1). Taxonomy (NCBI): domain Eukaryota; kingdom Metazoa; phylum Chordata; class Aves; order Passeriformes; family Corvidae; genus Corvus; species Corvus kubaryi. The sequence continues at coordinate 670,975 of NW_024582064.1, read as the reverse complement.
TCTGTGTTAAGGAGCTTGCCCAAATCACAGGGAGTTGGTGAGATGAAGGCAAGGACAAGACTCAGGGCTGCATCCTGCTGCCTTTGTCGTTGAACCCAAGTTTTCTTTTTGTGATCTTGTGTCTCCTTTTCTACACATCTTTTTTTCAAACAAGGACATTTATACAGGGGTTTGCTTTGGTTTGTTTGTTTTCCAGGAGCTTGGTCCACTCAGTGAAAACAATCCATCTGGCTCACAAACTCTGTAAAAGAAAAAGGAAATCATTACATCATACTTTGAATAAAGATGTAATACCTTTTTATAATTATGAATTCATGGGAAGGTAGTGAGCATGGGATTGAGTTTCAAGTTCTTGAATACAGTATGCTTTAGTGTTCATAAATCCTCCTACTTCTGCTACACTCAACCTTTCTCCTACCTTTCACCTCCACCATGTCTTAATTCTTTGCTGTGCTCTCCATCCAGTCATACAACTCAAATTCCACTGCTGTGCACCAGCAGCATCACTGATTTCTGTTCCTAAGCCTTCACAATGCTGTTCCTGTAGAAAGCCTTTTTTATATCTATATACACATATACAAAAAGTTCTGCTTGCCTTGGAAGCTCTGAGATGGAATATGTCCACGAAGAGACTGCTGGAGACCATCTACGCAATGCCAAAAAATCTATTCTGCAATTATGTAAATAAATTAAGTCACTCAGGACTTGGCCAGGTTTATGCAGGTTTTCTAGGCTGCCAAACTTGAAAACACTACCAAAAAGCACAGCTTTAATTAAATACTTAAAAACATTATATGAAAGAAAGGCATATTTTCTGCTAATTTGTTTCTGGAAATGAGTGAATTACTCTTAAGGGGACTTAAAAGAAAATCACTCGCCTGAGTAAATGACTCGGTGCAGGAAATTCCAGCTCCAACAAGTGCATTGTGACCAAAATAAAGGTAACTGAAAACTGTCTTATTGTTTGAGACCCAGCTGCTGAAGGGCTACAAAACTGGCAACAGTGCCTTTACACATTACAGAAACAACACTATTCTCAGCCCATATCTCTGAAATTCTCGATACTTAATTTTCTATGAAGACAGTGCTTATGCAGTCACACATCTGTATTTTCGTATTTCCATCCTCCACCACATTTCTTTTAATTCAAGGCCTAATTTCATTCTATAATTCACATTGGAAGAGGCACCTACAGGACCCTTCTTCAAGCCTCCCACCTAAAGCAGGGCTAACTTTGACATCACAGCGGGTTGCTCCAGGCTTGGTTGATTTTTCAATTATCTCTGAGGATGGAGCTTCTACAGCTTCTGTAGGCAGCCTCCTTCACAAACTGATTTTCTTGCAGATTATGTTGGGACTGCTTTTATAAAAAAATGCTAATATTAATGTCCAAATAAACTGTTCTGTGTTAACATGCTTTTGTTTTCTGCTGTATCTCTTCAAGGTCTTGCTATGAGTACAAAACCAGTTGCTTGAACGAAAATTTGCTTGTTTCTTCAACCACAACCCTTGCAAGATTTGAACAAAAATCTAGGGAAAAAAATTTATAGAAGGGAAGTTAAACATTCCAATTGTATTTTATTGTGTTACCTGTAGAAAGGTAACAAAAAGGGCAAAAAGAACTGGTTAGACAGTCACCATGACTGTCATGAGAAATCACAAAAAATTATCCTTTGCTGAGAATATGCATTTTCCAGGGACCCCCCCTTTATCCTGCAAAATTCAAAGATGGGATTCTATTATCTAAATAAAAGTAACCTTTTCAGAAAGTCTGTCTTGTGTTTTCCATTTATTTAGAATATGTACAGGGGAATTGGAAAAGTTACTCATGAAATTTCAGCAGCTTCCTGCTTTCAATGATCTTAAGGATGGGCTAAGAGACACTCAGAAATCTACTGTGGCTTTATACTTGCATGTTTTTCTCCCACATGTAGGTCCTGAAATGTAGTTTCCTGATCCAGATGCAGTGCTTCTCTTCTGAGTAATGGTCCAGCGGGCAGGATGCTGGGGACGGCACGGCCAACACAAAACTCTGCTGGAGCATTGAGCAGCCTGCAAAGACAGGTAACAGTCACTTAATGTGACATGTGGAGGGCTGGGAGCCCTTGGTACAAGAGCCCTCTGCACTCCCTTGGAGGAGAGAGGGCTGAGGGCAAAAAGACTTTCCCCAGAGATAAGCAACCTTCCTCTGGGTCACGGTGAGAAAGTGAACCACCCCCAGCATGCCTTGTTTCTATATGGTAATAGCCTGTACCCAGTTGGCTAGTTGGTTTCTACCCCACCCTCTGCCTTCCCCATATAACCTCCGTCCCCAAGCCGTGATGGGAGGGAGTCTTTGTCCCTGGCCTTCCCTTCACAGAGGCTGCGGGACAATAAAAGCCACCTCTGTGGAATTGCCATACGAGGCTGCTGTCTCTCTGTCCCCGCGTTCGCCTTGGGTGGTTTCACAAAGAGCTGAATCACACGAGCTGGAATCACTTGAAGCTGAGAAATGCTGAAATCACTTGCTGCCCAGGGAGGCTTGCCACGCCTCTGGAAGAGACACTCTCTCTAGGAAGGCTGTGGCACTCCGGGTTGTCCACCCCCAGCCTCCTGAATAGCAACAAAGACATTTTTGGAAATTTCAGCAAAGCTCTTAATGTTATTTTGCAACCCAACATGAGAAGTAGGTAACAGAGCAAATTTAAGGCTTGGAAACATCTCCAGTATTTTAGATTAAATCCCTACACTCTGTGATTTTCTACTTTGATTTTCCCACTCCTTGTTGTTCAGTTGTACAGAATTACATCATAAATACATCTGGGGTTTTTTTCACTTTCATATTTTTCAGTTGATTTGTGGCACAGCAAGTTCTAGCCAACTTTTCTGCTTGGACCTAATCCCTATATCTGGCTGATATTTCACAACACTGGAGGTCAAAACCCCTGATTCTCAAGGGTGTTTAGTACAGGGGGAAAGTCCTTTAAAGTGTCCAGCCTCTGTATCACTCTTCAGAGCTCCCCACACATCTCCTAGATGACTCAGTAGCAGTTGCATTTCCAGTAGGCACTGTGGCCAGGTGACCTTTTTATAACCCCAAAGTCATTAGCATTTGGTGTCATCCCAAAACAGGTTGTGCAAGAGGCAGATCCTCGCACAGAGCTGAGGTATTTGACTAATTTACAGTTCTGCCCAGAAATGGAGGCTGGATGGCACCTCCACAAAGCCAGAACAACGGTTAGCAAAACTTTTCACTATTTATAAAATTTTAGTGAACAAAGGCATTAATGTTCATTGGCTACAAGTCACATAGTTCTCTTATTCATATTAATTCTTCTACTGGTTGATGATTCTTATGTTAATGAGTCTCATGCTCGGTCTTTCTCATCTTTTCTGCTGGCTTTCCAGTTGTTTTTCTGCAGAAATCACAGAACAAATTAATCATCTCAAATTTGAGTTAATTATTGATTGCCCAATAGCTTTGTAGGATTTATGCAAAGTGCCAGAGTGATTGCATCAGTCTTAGCTTTTATTAAAAGCAAGAAAATAAAGACCCCCTGATTTTGGAGAAAAATTTGGAACTCAAGTGTCACCAGTGAAGGCTATGGAAAACTGGGAGCAGGTCATGAATCAGTCTTGAGCATGCCAGTTCTTCCACAGTGATTGTCAGTAGTACATGTGAGTCAACCTAAGGTTATTTACTCTTCCAAGGCTATGAAAAATCAAGTGCACCACAAGCAAGTCTTTATTTATGCTGAGCATTTCAAATACAAATTCAGCCAATGTTGTTTTGACTACAGATTTTCCTCAACAGCTCTTAAAAGAATATAAAAAGCCATTACTCTTGTAGCAAGAGGCAGACACAGGATTATGCGACCATCAGTAAGCAAGCTTGTTTTGCCCTCTGGTCATACTAATGTTGCTGCTGTTGTGACTTACCTATTTAAAAGCCTTCACTCTTCACGATAACTTAAAGTAATTCTCATATGTTCTGGAAGAAATTCTGTTTGCTTCCAAAGCCAGTGAACATTTTTAAATACAACTGTACCACTACCTCTTTTAAAGATATATATAAGTTTAGTCATCTGTTATTTTTGCTATTACTTTATCATCTCTTAAATTAATAATTTTATTCTGTTTCTTGTGTTTATACACAGTGAATGGTGTAGCTATGAAGGTGCAAATGAAAAGTCAACATCCTTCTCTATAAGGCTTAGTATCTAAAAACAGGTGTAACATACAGCCAGGTGTAACATACAGGTGTAACATCTATATTGGGCCCCTCGAAAGGATTAAAAAGTGCAGATAAGTTGAAAATATAAATCATAGTAGAATAATCTACTATTAGGAATAAAGCTGAGGGGATTCCAGCCACTAAGAATAAATATATTGTTGTGCACTCTGTGATTGTTTTCTACAGGTTCTTTTCCTTTAAATCTTTAATAATCATTAAGGACTTGAACTATATGATGCTTTTCTAGATAAGCTATGTTTTCGCTTGTTTTTAACAGAGATTGTTTATAAAATAGTCTTAAAAACTACTGCACAAAAGCTAACTTAAGCACATTCTGCTCATGTCAGAAGTTTCAGAACAGTTTCCAGAGGTCAGCTCAAAGAGGTATCACTCCCTGCAGAACAGACAGGTAGTTACAACATAACCAGAAATTTAGGAACCAAGGTTCACAGTCAGTTTCCCAGAAATCAGATCAGCCTTCCATTACCACCATTACTGAGTAAGAGAATCTCTGTCTGTTGGCCACTTTACTATGAGTTATCTTCATATACCTGAAGAAAAGAGGCTATAAACAAAAAGTTAGTAAGTAGCTAGTCCTTGGGAACTTGACAGGCAAGCAGTCAAAGAAGATACTAATCTATAGGCTCACAAATAACCCCTTACCCTTAGCATATGCAGGGCACTGAAGAAGCTCCTGTTCAGTGCCAGTCTGTGAGCTGTGATGCTCTTCAGTGGTTCTAGAACGTCATTGTTAAGGATATTGCTGAATGAAAGTTTTCCCCTGACATGTTTTAGTATTAACCACCAAACTAACACAAAAATGAGACCAAATTTTAAAAAGAGTGAGGAGATGTATGTTTCATCTGGTGTCTTGCTTCACTGATTCTAAGAGCCACTAGTGCAAGGATTTTTCTCCTGTCCATGTTCCAATGACTTCAGTCCTCTGACATCCCTGGCCTAAGCTGGAATCAGACCTTTTTTGCAAAGCTGAATGAAAATGTGTTCTGTCTCCAAGTTTTCCAGATGGTAGTGGGAACAAGGGGAAGACCATGAAACAACCATTCCAAAACTTACGAAAAATACAATTTTCATTATTGGCACAAAGGAGAAATGGATGTTATATTTTCTGTTCCCTAGCTCCCAAGTGAGGATAATAAACAAAGTCTCTTCCATTGGTCATTCTACAATTTCTCGAGATTCTCCTGCCTAGGCATTTTGTCTGGTGACTGAATCACAGGCAGGGTAGTGGAGTGACACCACATCAGTGTCCAGCACAGACTTGTGAATCACTGTTCTTTCACAGCATTCAATAGTGGTTTCCTAAGCCAAGAAATAATACTTTCCTGAATGAAGTTATTCTGGGAAAAGTTTATTCACAGCTGGTTTTTCTTTTTTTTTCCCTCGAGGAAAGAGAGAAAAATGTCAGTATGGCAACTTACTTTCAAATGAAAGTGTCTTTGAGTGGCAGTATATTAGCACTTTTTTTTAAATTAAGAAAAGCTCTTCCTCTAAATACAATCTAGAAGTTTCACTTCACCTCAAGACAGGTGATTCATTAAGTCCTTTCAGAGGGAATGTGGAATTTTGTTGAACTGACTACAATCAAAATCCCCCAGTAGTTTCTAACAGAGCTTCTGGGGAGGTCGGGCAGCAGTTGAGGGAGAAAAAGACCTCACAATGCCATTTGTATGTACTGATTTAAGGAATGCAGGTACAGAAATAACAGTTATTTTGATGAATTCTGTTAGTTATAAAAAACGTGCAGTTTATATTAAAAAAATATTTTTCATGCAATTCTCTTTTCTGTGCTATCAGACAGCTTCCAACTAAACTTATAAAGAAAAGGCTGCTATAAATGCAGCTGTTTCTCCTGCAACATAACACAATGCACCAGATGATTTCTGTCCCACAATACTCTTTGCAAAGTGGAGTTGCTAACCTTTATATTGACATTGACATGGCTGAATTCTTGTGTAGGTATCTCCCCTCTCTCTTGAATCCTAAGTATGCTTTTCTTCACATCTCCTTGTCTTACTTTCAAGCAAACTTTTCAGCAGAGAGCCTTGATTTGCATGATTTGTACTCTTTGCTTCTCTGTCCTTAATTGCTCTGCAATTTTTGTCATTTAACCAGTTGTTTGTGTTCCCCAGAAATCCCTAGCTACATACAAGTAGCTGTGACTTCCCATTTTCTACAGAAAACAAGATAATGACATGATTTTACTTTTTAATTTTGTTTTATTACAATTCCAGACAAACACAGTATTATTTAATGGACTATGGCTTTGCGCCTGCAGTTATGCTCATTTTGTTTCATACAAAAGAGATGTTTCTCACTTCATTATCCTGTTCTACACAGTTAGAGACTAACCCCATTTGCCTGTTCCCTTGCTTCTATTCAGAATGAGAGGTTGTACCATAATTTGCCTTATCTTAGACTTTTCAAGCATATTTTGGTGGATTTAGTTGTTCAAAGCTACAACTCTCTGGGCTTCTAAAGAGGCCTTATTTTAAAGTTTTCTGTAGTAGGTGATGTGAATTTCATTTTGCATTGCGATACCAATGCAAAGGGGAGATGATAAAACAATATAGCTACATTAAGGTCTGGAATCATATGAATCAGCTACAAAATTTCTCATTCTTATCTGCTGTTGATTTGAAAGTCCATTTAGCTTGAGAGGTATGCTATGGCATTTTAGACTTAAGTTTCTGTCTTCATGTCCTTCTCACTGGGATAGAGTTTTCTTCCTAGTACCTGGTACAATGGTGTTTTGGAATTGAGATGAGAATAATGATGATAACACTCAGGTTTTAGTTGTTGCAAAGTAGAGCTTATGCTAATATGAGGACATTTTATCCTAAGATTGGCCATTCTTGCTACCAGTCTTTAATAAAAAAAATTCTCAAAGTGCCAAATAAATTAGGACCAAATTTTTGTTTAGTCTGTAGAAAACAACTGATTCAACCAAGGTCAGGCATAATCCAAATTCAGTGGTATCTTTTACTTGCCCATTCTGACCAGCAGCTCCCCCTTCAGAGGCTCTTACAAATATGATGGCAAAAGGCAGTATTCAGATGTCCTGAAAGGTCTTTCCTCTTCTTTTCCATATCCTTTTCCATTTTGAGAAGAGTCCACATGCTGTTACTACAAGAGATTAGTCTGTGATATGCAGTTGCAGATGTGTTATGAGACAAATAGCTCCCCCAAAATGTTGAAGAATCTTTTTAGAAGCATAATATAAGTAGCACTGAAGTTCTAAGTGCAAAGTATGTGGTTTAGTAGCCAATCTCTCAAGAACAATTTCACGGTGTAGGCACAGAGGAGAAACTAAGGGAACTTCTAAGGAGGAGGATGGTTGTTTACATGAAAATCTTCACTGGCATTCAGAAGCGTGGGTATAAACCCAGTTGAAAACTGCTGTGGGTACCTGCTGCTACCATTTGCGTTGTCTCTAGATGATCAGAACACAAAGTGTAGCTCGCATGTATAGCATTTAAATTCAACTTTTCTCATGTTTTACTTTTGAAAGAGATCAAACTCACAAAGACTTTTTCAGTCTTTTTTACTCTTGCGGTTTTTTTTTTGAAGGACAAAAGCCGCACTCATCTCCTGCCGGCATATAACGGAAAATGTCTCTCAGATTCATAAGATTTTATGGTTGCTGTAGATTATTTTGCATAATTTAAATGACACATGAATATTTCAGGTCTCATTTTAAACTGTGAGCAATTTCAGGATATATGGGTCACAGTGAGGACAAAGTAGTTTTCTAGTAGTTTTCATCCAGCTAAAGACGAACAATTTGACAATAATGCACATTTATGTGCTGTGAATGTGTGATAACTTTTAACGAGAAAATAATAATTTCACTAACACTCAGAGAAAGAGAGTGTTGAGAGTGAATCCTAACCCTAACCCAACCCTAACCCTAACCCCAAACCCTAACCCTAACCTGAACCCTAACCCTAACCCTAACCTCTGTATTACCCTTAGTAAAAGTGACTTTTCAACAACAACGTGGTTCAATAAGATGAAGGGCTACAAGTGATACTCAGCCCTCTTTAGGATGTGAGGGGTTTTGCCAGTACCTTTCCTAACAGCTTAGTGCTCAAGCCAATATCGAAAGTATGGAGCAGCCAAACACTGGGACTGAGTGATTTATCTCAAAGCAACCTATGACACCTGTTTTGTCCTGACTAAAATATCAGAAAATAAAATATCCTTCATTTAAGTCATGAAAATTAATTTTTATTTCTGTTTATACTTATTTCCTAAGGATCATTTTCTCTAATTCATATAACCAATTAAAATTTTTGCAAATGAAAAAACCTCTATTTAAACATCCTACTTGGTGTTTCTAACCAGTAAGAAACCATAATGCCATATTTTAAGCAATTTTTAAAGTTATACATTCAGGTTCTCAAAATTGTAAATGACAACTTTTTGCTTTCTGGTTTGTTTTCTAGTTTACTTACAGTTTTTGTCAGTCTGGATGCCAAAGAAATGGGACTGGAAATAACATGATCAAAGAATATTTGAATCTTGTGTGAGTTAAATGTGACTACCTAAACTATTTCTGACACAGAAGAAAAAAAGGAGCATTCTCAAAGTAACAGTTACTCTTTTTGTTTGCTGTTCTTCAGATTTTCTGAAGGACAGGGAAGCACCTTTGGGAAAAATATGCTAAGCATTCGAGTAGTATAAATGCTTCCCTCTTACTGAAATCAATAGAATGAACTGGTATTTATCATCCCTTCAGCTGACCACAAACTTGGGTTGGTGGGGTGCAACTTTGCTATGTGCTCTGAAAAATTCTACACATTCCTGCCTTGGTGTAAAATGTAATCTTGAATGTATGCTACATAGTCCCATGTATTTAGAATTAATAAACAGAAGCCTATGTTTTTTGTAATTCATAGTTTAAAACTAAGAGAGAAGAAATTTGTTTTCTCTTTCTCAGCTAGATTGTTCAGTTTTGAAATGATGAAAATGTTCCCAGAGTGCCTGGTGAACTGAAAGAAAAATAAAGAGATCAAACTCACAAAGAAATAAAACACCTCTTTTCAGAAAAAGGGTATCAATATTTGCTCCATTGTAATGTCTGAAAGTAATATGTATGTTTATTCAAGACATTGTGACATTGTGACTTACAGAAAACTCAATCTGACCTAAAACCCAAAAGCTATGTTCTCTTAGGTTACATATGCTTGTAAAACCAGTGCTCTTCAGAAAATAACATTATGAAGAGGCCTCCTTAATGTAACATTTTGCATTTTTAAATTACTTGCCATCATATTTTATGTTTAGAACTCAACAGTGGCTGTAAAAATTGAAACATAAGCTGAAAATATATTTGCACAGAAGAAATTTTTACATAAAATTCCAAGAAATTAATTAAAAAGCAAATATTTATCTATGCTGTAAACAGCAGGGGGAAAAGGGCTAGAGAAGTTATAAACTTGAAAATGCTAGCCCCAAATGTTACAAGCTTCATTATCAGTCTCTTTTGTTGGAAAACAAGGATATAAGAGGGAGGTATCAATAAGCTAGCTCTTCCCTTGGTATTCTCAGCTGGAAGCAGCTGGAGACATCAGGCCTTTACTTGCAGTCAGCTCTGCTATTCCTAAATTTTGTGTGCTTCTCTAATTCATATCAGCAGCATGTACCTATTTTAACCATAAGGAATATAACCTCATCCTATTACCCATAAGGTATATACTACAGGAGACCAGCACAGGCTAATGAAATGTCATTATATGGGAAATAATTCATCCAGCAGGGTTTTCTGCAGACCTTTGAATGTGCAGAAGCTGTGTAAAGAAGTTATAATAGGAAACAGGTCATCAGCAAGATGACTTCTGTGGCCACTCTGATGCAAAACTGTTGCTGGCTGTTCATACAGATACAAGATAACGATCAGTAATGTCCTTCAGGCTCTAAAAGCAAAAGGTTGAAAACCCAGTGGGACAAGAGCAGACACAGCAACTTGCAGGCTCAATGTCCAAGTGTAAAACAAATAATAGCATTAAATCTGGCCTTATCAATTTGCAACAATGACTTTCTGAGACAGCATACAGTAGTGACAGGAAAGCCTAATGAAAAAATCAAGCACGTAAAATTTTGAAAATGAATTAGGAAGAACATTTTGTTTCCTGGGTCTGAAATGCTGCTGGACCTGTTCTTGCAAAACCTGGGAAAACTTCAAGGTGTGTGTTCTCAGGAGGAGGAGTCTAGTGCAATAGTTTGGAAATTCAGCTGCTGGAGAGGGAGCAAAATCAGTAAGCTTAGAAATGTAGAAGTTCCTGGTTTTAGGGAAGGAAAGTATTAAATTCTTCAGCATGCGCATTTCAGCCGTACTCTCTGCTATGCTGATTACCCAGTTTACATGTCCTATGGAGAGGGCACAAGTAACATTGGAGAAAGTTTGTGCTCTCTCGTGCCTTAAAATAAATGTTTTTTTTGCCTTGACAACAGCTCTGGTTTTCATTTGGGAGTTGGTATAATCTATCAAAGTAGCAAGAATGTGCTGATGTGTTCACTCTGACCCAAAACAGATGCAAGACAACTACATTTTGTTCTGATTTTGTTCCCCTTGTGGAAACAGGCAACCAATGCTATCAGTTAAGTCTTAAAAAAACCCTCAAAGAATAATGCTCACATGGACAGAGTCAGCTGGCTCCTTGGCCCCTAGAGGTCCCACACTGAAATGCCCAGAGATTTATTATGAGCAGCATGTCATAGAGAATGCAGTCATAAGACTCTGGTATAGAGCTAAGTCTAAACATTCTCCAGCATACAGTCAGGGAAGTTTCAGGAGCCAGGTGGCAGGTTGGGACTCATCTGTGATAGTTCCCATGAATTTTCCCTGCTGCCTTCAGTTGTGTTTTGGCATGTGTCTCTATGGGCATGATGCCTATTTTGGCTTTCCACCAAAAGGTGCCAGGCTGTATGTGAATGGCCAAATATATTTGGTGACTTTTGATTACCAACCATGAGGACCTTACATGGTATTTGGGTAAGTATCTGCCAAAATCCAACTCTGTTAGCTGTTCTTTGCAAGACAGGAAAGTAAATTAGTTTGCAATGTTGGGCTTCCATTCAGGATGAGCAGATACCTTGCTGTGGTGGCAGGGAAGCGGTAAGCTGTTGGGAAAGCAAAAAAAAACCTATATAAGACAGCAGGGTTGTATTGCCTTCAGCACACTGAGTTGTGTTCAGGCACGCAGTATGACACACAGTTATTAATATCACCAGTAATTTTTTTATTCTTAAATAGAGACCATGACTGTGAGACAGATAAAACACTGTATCAGTCCTTGTTTAGAATGACATAAGTGTGATTTCTAGCTTTACCATTCAAAAGTGATGAAAAAACTTGCTTGAAAGAAAATATTATGGAGAAATCTGATCTTTAACTTAACCCGTTCATATGCCTTACCACAATGTGGATGTGGCGCATACACTAAACCAGTTACCTACAGCTGAATCCAGCATTTGTGTCAGTGGGAGCTATGGAAAGCAGTCTGATTTGAAAATGAGGTTTTTTTTATTATAGATGCTAATCTGAAGATGTGCACTTTCCAATTTATAAGAAGTATCAATTTTTGTGGCAGATTACATTATACCCCAAATTTTTCTTTTACTTATCAAGACTAATCATGATTCTGTAAGTAATAGACACATATATGGGTAGAAAACTAATAGAATTGATTGGCTTTTTGCAATGTGGTCATGGTTTATACTTACAATGTGTATTTCATCTCTTACAGTTTATCTTGCTTCTTGTATGAGCACATCAGAATCATGAATTTTCTCTGAATTACTCTCAATGAAGTGAGTTGCTTCTGGCTTGACATTTTGTATGTTAAACCCATGAAGTAAGCAATCCTACAGTGCAGACCTGTAATTTTAGCCAAGAGTTTCCCCTGTTTCAATAGTATCAGTCCACACAGCTTTAGAATACAAAGGCATCCAGGGATTCATTTGTGCTTTGCAGTGTTGCCAATTATTTTATATACTGCTACATTTAACACCCTTTTCCCAATCTTTTTAAAAATACTTTTGTTTAAATGAATGTTCTCACTTGTACCGTCATGTCACCCCTTCTGAAAGAAAATTTAAAATTTTCTGGATGAGTGCTGTGCTGCACTGGTAAGAACTATGACTACCACTTACGGTTTTTTGAGAGCTACAGTACAGAAACCAGCTTAATATAATTTAGTGTTGCATTAGGTCTCATTATTTTGCAAACACGCAGCTTCTTCCATTCCTCTATTCATTTTGAGTTTGGCTGCCAGGAAGTAAAGGGAAAATCATCATCCATATAAATTGAAGAAATCTCAAATATTGAGACCTACTGTATTGCACTCAGCCCCTGTTACATATAGAAAAAAGTGGACCAGTGTGCAAGCTCACAGTGGCTACATTCCACAAAAATACATTCAAAATTTACATGAAAGGGGGAGGTTTCTGTAGCACACACACTAAAGCTTTTCCAATAATAGTTTCTCCTGTATCCAAAGACAAGAGACTAAGAATGATTGTCCTGTTGCTGTAAATCCTATTACATTGTTATTTGTACGTGATTTAAAGTAACATAAAGCAGAAATAATTGGTTTTCCAAATTTTCTTCTCTTTTCTCTGCCTATCCTATGAAATAAACCTGTAGTAGTGATACTTTGTTCTTCTTAGAATCCTGATTCTGTTTTTTTCTGCCTGTTGATCTGCTAACAGTGGTTTGTGTGCTGCTTCCTCAGTTGTTCAATGAATCTGTTTTTCTTTGGTTAATATTTTGGTCAAATTCTCAACAACTCTGGAAATTAAAATTTCATTGGTTTCAGGAAAGCTATGGCAATTGTCACATATTAGGATTCCATTCTGCTCTTTAAAGAAGATTAAGAGCGGAAGAAAAAGTAGAGTGTTTCAAACTGCATCCTGCCTCTTTAATTCAGGATCCAGCAAATTCCAGTAGAAGTATCACTGTAAGAGAGGGCCACAGATTATAATTCTTGTTTTTAAAAAAGCTCTGAAAATACTGCCTTACTTCACAATTTTGAGAATTCCATTTGCTATTTTTAGTCTTTTATCTATTACAAGTGTGTTATGGACCTCTATTAGTATATGGTATTATTCACAGTGTTTAAGCTGAGTATTTTGCTAAGGATGAAATATTATTTGTCTGTAGAGGGATTCCTTGTGGAATATAGGATACCCCAGGAGAGCTTGGGCATCCCAGGGCTGCTGCAGAAGTAACCCTGATGGGGCCTCAGGCTGAAAACAGGCTTGCAAGGCACCTGCTAGCCGGCAGCCTTGAACAGCCTTGGGAAAAGGTATACACTGGTCAGCTCCCCCGCTGCTTAGAGGCTTTCTGATGGGAAAGGGGCATGAACTTTGGAAAAAAAGTATAACTTAGTGTAACTGAATAATAAAATGGGGGCACGATGCTCAAATCGTATTGGTGTTCGTATCGTGACTCTGGCTGGATTCTCCTGCTCCCGGGACTCCCCCCCCCCTCCCCCGCTACATTTGTCCAGCAGTTGTTCCTGTAATAACTATTTTTATGGTCTCAGAGTTTCCAATTATATGCATCAGTATGACATCATTTATATTTTTTTGCTGTTTAAGTTTCCATGTTTAATACTGTTTTAGATGTTAACATGTTACCCCTAAAGGCACAAAAATTTCCTCCATAATTGTGTGCTCATTCCCTGTTGGGTATTTGTTGTTACGATAAAAATATCACAAGTAATATTTACAAGGAGTGCCTAATAGCAAACATATAGATCAGGACACATTTTGCTAAACAAACTTTAGTTCTGGCTCTATTTTGTGTGTTTTATTAATGTCCTTTACACTTTGAATCTCCTGTTATTTTCACTGCTTATTAATCTGTGAGAACTTACTCTGAAAGGCCTTTTAACTAATTATTGCATATTGCATCCTGAAGGGTATAATTTGGGGATAAATCGTCAAATCTAACCATCTGTGCCCTACAAATGAGTTTTTTGCTATGTACGTTTTCTTTACTGTGTGTTTGAGCTAAATTAATTTTTCCTCTAGAAAAACTTGGGGAGTCTTCTGTGTCAATCATCGTGTTTGTCAAGCTAACCTAGCATTAATATCAAATATCCTTGCATCAAGAAAACATTAAATTGATCTTTCACAATTTGAGGAGTGATTGATACCTTGAAAAGACTGACATTGCATGGAAGGAGGTAAAGAGAAAGAAGCATTCTTTTCTGGCTGGATTTTGCCATCTGGCAAATATAAGGCCTATAGTCAGGTACCGGACACACCTTCACTAGGCAATGGTCTGAGCTCTGGGCCTGAAGCCTGTTTTGCAGGAAAAAAAAGGCCAAAGGAAATATTTAACTTCTTAAATTTCAGGTTCTGATGTTTAAGTTACTGAGTGGAATAGCAATGACTCTGTGACCTTTTGGCAAAATTTTCAAACAGGCATTGTAAACTTTACTCTCTAGTGTAAATGCCAATTAGCAAGAGCATACAGGAGAAGGAAGGACTGTCAGGAGGAAGAACTACTTAAGCAAACAAAGAACATATAAATACAAAATGTGATTAAACTGAGAGAGTCTCCTGCCATGCTGACTACTGAGAATACTCTTGAAGGTTAGCACTACTCTAATACAAGCAGAATAAACCATGTAGGATAGTACTCCACAAGACAGTCACCACTATACAACAAAAACAAGGAAAGCTGTAGTTCTCGGGGGAGGGAGGTGAAAGGGAAGTAACCGAATAGGAATCATATTTAAAGAATAACCAGTTTTAATGCTGAGAAAAATGCTTTAGCCAGCCTAACTCTAGCTAAATACAAAACTTCTAAAAAAGCACTTAATGTCATAAAAGCTTGAAGACTTAACAATCCAAGGCATGGTTTGGCTCTTAGCCAGACAAGCATGCAGCCATATGATTCAGTTTAAGACCTAGTAATTCCACTGTCCTCCTTTCTGGATCAGTAAGTAAAAGCCAGACAGAAGCATGGAAAGCTCACTCTTCGCCTTCAAACCTTGAGGCGAAGAGCTGCTGATAACACCTGGTGGAGCTTGAGGGCAGATTTCCTAGGCTTCTGTGCAAAGATTGGTAGGAAGAGAGAAGAGGAACTAAATGGATTCAGGCACCATGATAGCATAGAAGCAACTCTTCAGTAGCTGTGGCATCAAATGGTATTCAGAAGTAACCAGAGATGTAAAATAAGTTTCTTTGGTAGATGGAACTAATCTGTAGAAATTGGAAAAGAATTTAAGGTCCTGGTACTAGATCCCATCATAAGTAAATATTACTTGTATTACTTCTTTCTGTTGATATAAAAAATTCCTGATACGCAAATAAATTCACCCTCAAAGTGTGTTTGAGGGCTGTACCTATAGGTAGCATCTGTGCCAGAGTTTCTCATTGTCTCAGAGAACATTAGTGTGGTTCTCTGTCTTTATCTCTGAATTCGATTTGAATAATTACATTCTGATACTAATTCACATTCAGGGCTTTTCTTGTTTGTTTCCCTTTGGTTGTTTCCTGTAAGAAGCCTAAAGGAACTTAGGAATGAAAGAGCAGAGAGATTCTTCAGTGAGTCTGCTCCTTTGACTTTCAGTGTTTTCCAGCATTTACTCCATGACAAGGCACTAAGAACATGTCTTTCCTCTAAAACTTACCCATGAAAATTTGATTTCAAAATTACTTATTTAAGAGCTCAATATGGAAACATCTGTCTACTTCGGAAGTACTGCTTTCTTTATGGGCTCCATTCCTCTTCCAGTCACTTCCATTAGTTTATGAAATCTTTTCTCTCCTTGGCTTCTCCCCTGAAAAAAAGTAAAAAAGAATGTTCTTTTGGTACAAGACTAGGGAAAAAAAGTCTGATTTTCTTCACAGTCTTATGGACTCTGACATTCTGTATGCTTCTGAGCAGAGAGAATGTGCTCTAGTATTAAGCACAATGCACAACCTTAAACAGATACAGTGCTCTAGTTGTGCAGCTACTTGGCACTTGTCCCCTTGAAGGTAATTAATTGTACTAGAGCAAGACGACAGAACAATTAGTTAGTAGAGCCAACAAGCAGAGGACAGCAGAACAAGAGCCACAGGGTGAGATTTTGATGGGGGAGGAGGCAGAGTTCTCTAAAGGAGGTTCTAATTATTGTGACAAAAGAAACACTGAAGAAGAATTGCTGCAACAATTCAAATGAGTGGGTGTAAAACTCAGCTCTGCATGATGTAGACAGTACTTGAATAGGGATCTAAAAAGACCCCTACTTTATGCATGAGATGTTGCTCAGTAAAATGTCAAAGGACTGGAGAGAGCTGGAGGTGAGGGTACAATTTTAGAGGGAAATTTGCAGCAGTAACAGAGAAAAGAAGATTTGAAGTACTTTGCTGCACAAGAAGCCGAAGAGAAAATGCTGAGGACACGTATTTGTAGAACAGGGGAGAAGACGAGACTGACTAAAATGGGGTAAATAATGTGTAAGAAGTCTATTGCACTACAGAATGAAGACAAGAAATGGGAAAATAGGTTGTTACGAGAGAGGTTTTTGAGAAGGCTGATTTGCCCATGGGAACAAGGAAAGGAAAGGGCTGATCAAGAAAAAAAGCTGTGTGCTAGAAGTCAGGAAGTTACAGAAAATCTGAGAGTAGCCAAAAATTAAGAAGGTTAGACTTCAGGGCTCTGGGGTTTTTTATAGGCGAGAGTTTTCTGCAAATAGTGAAAGGTTGTCAGGACATACAAGGATTTTGAAGGAAGTGGACATAAAGTTCTAGCAGGGGAACATATTGAGGTCTGAGCCACGTGTGTGATACAGTCATGAAGAAAACACTGGCAGTAGACAGTTCCCTTTTTCCCATAGAAACTGAAAATATTATCACCAGTTTCTAAATCCCTCATAAGATCTAAGTACATTGTATGTTTCCGCTCACTTGTTTTCAAGAACAAGGAAGCAGATGAGGAATAAAGATATAAATAAAGAATAAAAATCAGTTCAAAATAAGGAGAGAAAAGAGAAGACCTTTGCCAATAGCACCAAATGGCATGGCCAGGAAATAAACTTTCTTACTTATGAATATCTCATCTCAAGGATTCAAGGAGAAATTTATAAGCAAATATTAATAAAGAAGTTTAGACATGTGGTGTATAGGCAGAAACATGTAATTTTAGCTGTCTCTATTTTCCATCACATGTGACTTAAATACTGTAAAAAGCCATGAGTATTTTCTTTTGACTAACTTAGATTATTGTTTCTGTGACAGCTAAACCAGCAAAATCATTGGCTGTTTTCTGCTTTGTTAAAGACAAGTTTTTTCATTTGCTTATACATTTGCTTCTTTAAAGAGAAGAACAATAGCACTGTATCTTAGATATCACTCAGAGGTAACTGCTCTTAAAGTGCTTAATTTAAATTAGTTATTAAAAACCAGCATTCCTTTCCCAAACATTACTGTGTATATCATAATTGATTTTTTTGGAAGAGCATATATTCATTTCCAAAGGCTTTAATCTTTAGAGTAGCAAGTAATCAGGACACAAGCTACAGATAAAAATATTTATGTCCATAAATATGAGCTACTCCCTTTTCCAATGTTCACATGGGTAAATACCAGAGGTGTAATGAAGACAGAGAGTAATTGGTTAATGATTACACAGAGTAAGAAATCAAAACCAGACATTATGCAAAGAGAATTTTTACATTACAACATTATGTTTTCAAGGCAGGAGAGCAATTTGTCAAAGCTTCTAAGCCGGCTAGCAATGCTTCTGTAGTTGAATAATAGTTTGGATGAAAGAATCAAGAAATTCAAGTAGAAAATGGCCCTGCATTTATGAAAGGAATGTGTTGGGGGATGTAGTTGAAATTAAAGCCTCTTTATGAACAAATGGAGTACCCTTTAGAGTATGCATGTAGTATATTTTTCACATATTTATAATCAGTACAAGATTTCTATTACTCCTAAAAACTAAGCATCTATTTTACGTTAGCAATTATAATTTTATTAGTTACCTACCACATTTAAGAAAACCAAAGATGCAGACAATGACATTTAATCATTAAGAACACAGTGTTCTGGTGTCATTACAATGAACAATTATTAAAAACAGGACAGAAATAACAAACTACTGATAACCCTGGTCCGTTATTCACTAGATATTATAATATATTATTTCCTCACCATGAACACTTTGTTCTGCAGCATAAACTTGACAATGCATTTGGACTGGGACTCCCTCTCAAAGCTGCTTTTTAAGGACCCATAACACTAATTATAAATTACAAAGTTGGTTTGTGTTTATGGACCCATCTTTCATATTTTAATTTGTTGCCACCTCATCTCATTTGATAAAAACTGGCTTGTAGAATGATAAAAATGTTTAGCTACTGTAAAATATTTCTAGTATACTTAAAAGTATTTTCGTAGAATTTGGGGTTAAAACATGTTTTCTTCAGCTGTGTCCACCAACCAGGTGTAAAATTTCTTTAAATGCACTTGGAGTTTCCCCATAGGGCTATTTCTGAACTTCACTTAAATAATAATAATAAAAAATACCCCAAATCCAACAAAAATAGGATATTTTCTAAGGA
Organism: Corvus kubaryi; assembly: GCF_017639235.1. NCBI lineage: Eukaryota > Metazoa > Chordata > Aves > Passeriformes > Corvidae > Corvus > Corvus kubaryi. The sequence goes on along the minus strand of NW_024582064.1, from coordinate 652,174 downwards.
TGAGCGTATCAAATCAAAGCAGTTAGTATGCATATTTAACAAAAAAACCCAAACAAAACCCAAACCCAAAAGAAATAACATGGCAATTTCAAATCAATTTTAACTGTAGAAAGGTTAAAGCCTTTCTGTCATACTGTAGCAAAATGATTTAGCTCTTTTGACCATATCCAAGAAGTTAATAATTACTTTCCATTGCTTTCCTGTACATTTGAAAAATATATGTGTATAAGTACTTAATATTTTGAGTTTAGTATTCACATATTTTCAATTTCCTTTCATTGTGGAAGCAGTGACAGGTTTAGCCTTGCTTGTGGACCTACTTTGGCTGACCATAACACAGCATCCTCCATATGGAAATTGTTCAGAAGATGTAGGAGGTGTTACTTGCTCCGTCCTTACTGCAGTTTAGATTGTCATACAATCATTCATTTACATAGCTCTTATTTAACAGATTTTGGACAAGCAAAGGGGATAAAAGGGGCTGACACTGCTTCGCATTATGGGATGTGGAAATTTATGTAGGATTAGGTAACTATGCTATTTCAGCTATATCTTTGGGACTTGGAAACACAGTAATTACAATGTATTTAAAGCATTTTCTGTTTAAAAGAGTAGCAAATATTTGTTACAAATACTCTCCAGGTGTCCTGTCACACATGATCATTATTCTCCTGGGTCTGCTTTACTAAGGTGGCTTTCAGCAAGTGAGCTGCAATACTGACAGTGCATGGATCAACCTCCCATTTGGATATTTTTACCACTACAGAGTGCTAGCTCTTGTTTTATTATGTTCTCTGGTCCATTTAAAAATATTTACTTGCAAGTTTGCATGTAAATAAACAGCTGCTAAAGAACTTTGAGTCAGTTATAAAGTATTGCGTGTATATTAAGGAATAAAATCTTGGATCAAAACCACTGCACTGCAGTAGATAATTAACCTAAGCCTGTGAGGGAACTTAATCAGCTTAAATCAAAGGGCTTGTGACTTTGCAACAAAGGTTACCAGGCTGTGCACAGGGAAATGTTTCTTGGTGGACAATGCACAGCTTCTCACAGCTTCTCCTTATTTCCAGTTGCCAAACTCCACTGAGGAAATTCTTAAATGCATCACTGCCCACTATTAGACACACATACACTGTGTAAAGAAATGTAAGTATATACTCTATCTAAATATTATATTTAATAATTATACACATAACTATAGCATTTGATGCATTCAATGCAGAGTCTCACATATATGCAACCACAATATTGGAATTAATGTTGTAGGTAATTCATTGAATTTGGGTGACAAATGGTAGCCAGGGGAGAGGTGGAAAACAAAAGTTCTTTAATACTGCCTCTGCATTGAACTGCAGCCTGCAGTATGAACAGACAAATAAATAGGGAGCCCAGAATGAGTTCAGGTTTTCGCAGTGTGCCTTCAGCATGATTTTCTACCAGCTCTTTGGTAGAGATTATGTATTTCTCCAAGCTACAAATCACTTGGTCTTTCCAGCTACACACAACAGTGTCTTGTCTTTATTGGATGTCTTGGCAAATTGGTTAAGTCAGTACTAAAGCAAAATTCTGTGCAATCAGATTGTGACAAGGTATCACCTTGGTTGTGTCTTTCAGAATACACACCTGAAAAGTGCTTTTCTGCAGTATCAGCTGTATCGGCTTCTGAACAGCCATTGCTTTTGCCTTTTAAAGAATGGGATGGGACTAATCATCTTCTTCCTGTGGTAACTACAAAGTCAATGTCAATCAGACAGTAACTACAAATGATTTATGTTTACTATCACAGCTGTCATTTGTCTCCAGTCACTTCAGAGAGTGGATTTAGAATTTTATTTTTACACTTTAAAAAAATTTTAGGTATTTTACATCACGTAATTGAACTTTTCTCTTGCATTATGTTCTATAAATCTGGCATTTTAAAAACCCCACATTGTTTATACAGTGTGTGACGTGAGATGCAGTTTTTATGTATCTATGTGATTTTATGATTTGTCAAATATGCTTGCTTGCCCCAAACATTTACCATATGTATCTACACATGTAAACAATGTATCTGTAGTACCTTAGAATGCTGACTCTCTTTTTCAGCATAAACATGGTAGACACCTCCTGTTTAGCCTAATGGTCACTGTTTCTCTTCTGTTCTAGTGCTTATGTACCAAAGACAGAAGCAGGTCGTTGCAAGTGGGCAGCAGTTCTGGAAGATTTGGAGAGGATCAAGACATCCAAAGTAAGTTCATAAAACAGTCAGCATTTAATCATAGAAGAAGATAATCAAATATTTAGCGCTGTACTCAGCTAAGAAGTGCGAGTGAGAGGGAGAGGGAAAGGGATGGTGTTTGTTAGCTAATGTTCCTAATTCCAAATCTTGTTTTCTTGTAGGATATTGATGTCAGTTTATACACTGCAAACGCAGATGAGGATGTAAGTAAACTTCACTTATGACCACAAGTAATGTTTAATGTCATGGCTTCATTTCCTTACTAGAAAATTTCTCCTAAACCAGACTTGTTCTAATTTGATAACTGTGTCTAAAATCAAATAAATTGCCTTGGAATAAATAGTTTTTCTAACCAAAGTGCCTATGATAAATTATGCAAGCAGGTATTAATTATTTTCATTTAGTCATCTGCTACTAAAATTAATCAATTAAAAAAGATGATCAAGGCCATGTTGGACAGGGCTTTGAGCAACCTGGCCTACAGAAAGGAGTCCCTGGGCATAGCAGAGAGATTGGAAGTACAGTATCTTTAAGGTCCCTTCCAACCCAAACTATTCTGTGATTGCATGATTCAAAAATATTTTATCAAATGCTAAAATAATGCTGGTATTCATTTGTAATTTAAGGGAGCATGACCTCCTTACCCATTCTGAATTCAGATCTCTGAGTTAAAGTGTTAAAACTACTAAGAATAATATCAATTTAATTCCACTATGTTTAGTTATATGCCAGGTTCCTATCCTAATTAATTATTTTCCTATGTTCTTCACTAAGACACTGTTTCACCTCATCTTAGCAAACTGCTTGGCCTTTTTGTTCTTAGCTTTCACAGTGCATCTCTGCAGATATTCAAATGTATTTGAACAGTAAGAAAAGATGCCCAGTAAGTAAAATTCAGCCACTTTGTGGCTGATTTTATCTTAGATTATATCTCACTTATATCATACTTGTGTTTTAAATTATATCATAAATTATGTCCTACATTCGCTTATTGCTTTTTAATCATAAAACTATTGCAACTGCATTTTTTTTTTTCAGGAAGAATGCCAAGAACTTGTAATGAGGTGCTTTTTCTTAGAGACAGCAGTGATTATTCAAGAATGTCGTATCAAAAATTGTAGTAAAACACAGGATGTATGGAACATATGGAAAAATGGAAATGAAAGCTTTGAAAAAAATAAGGTAAGTAACACCAACAGTCTGGAAAAAAGGCAGAAATACCTCTTTTTTACATAAAGAGTGGGATGGTAGAGATGAAAACTAGTGAGATTCCAGTAACCTGCACATGTAACAATGAAAAATCAGACATAAGTGGTTTTTAGAAAAGCACTTTCAGGATTCCCATCAAAGCAAATACTTTTGTGCATGCATACATATGCCAGGGTGTTCGAATGTGTGTGTATAAATGACAGTTTGCAGTTCAGTACCTGAAGTCAGATATATTAGACATATGCAGAAAAGTATCCTAATTTTCAGAGGGACAGTCATTTGCATCCTTCACTGAAGTGATGCACATCTCAAAGATGATCCTATTCAAAAAGTAAGCCAGGAACTGCACAGACCATAATGACCATGGAAACCTCCACTAATGATTTCTGCAGCCATTATCTGCATTGGAATTCTTCCCAAAAAGAAGGCAAAAAAATTAATTCTCTGTCAGGACAAATGGATCAGTATCCTGCTTTATTATTTGCATTTTGTTTTTCAGTTGACTTCCACAAAATCAGAAAAATGCAAAGAATGTGAAGAATATGAAGAAAAAAATTTTGCAGAATTTGTACAGAATTTTGTAAAGGTTATACAGAGGGATTGCAAACACTGACCAAAAGACGCAAGCTGGGAAACAAGATTCTTACATGAACATCTTCAGAGAAATTAGATTATCACCAAAAATAAACTGGAAAAAGAGCACAATTTACAATCCTCTTGGCTATCTCTTAGTATATCTATTTCCATTGTGGTTTTCAGGTAAAATCAATTACTTCTTCTACTCAAGAACTCAAAGTCAAAAGTTAGAATATTTATTTAAAGACTCTTCCTTGCCCTTTCCCCCTTTGGTACAATGCTAGCATAAGGGCATTAAAAATTATCTCCAGTCTTCTCACAGAAGGTAAAGCTGGTGCTTGGTTCTGCTGTCCAATGACAACATGTTTTGTTCCTTCATTTGTTACGTCTAACATGACTTTATTCATTAATGTAATGACTACAACTCCTTTATCAGTTACCAAAGATTTCAATTGAAATTTCAACCAAAGGAATGTTAATTTCATTCTCTGAACAAAGGAGGTGACCAAGTCTTTTATGCACTTAAAAAAACCCCAAAACTATGTGGTAGAAATCTTTCCTGTGAAGTAGGGTTCGTAACTTTAGTCTCCTTTTGGGAAAGAACTTTGAAGGCACAAATCACTTTTGACCAGTTACTGGAAATCTTAACTATATTTCTATGACTCAATGCAGTCAGCTGTCCTCTGGTATCTCTGCTATGTTTCCCAGTCTTCTTTGGGCTCTTTCTAAACTAACTGCTTTCCTCATGATTCATATCCATGTCATACCAGCTGCCATCCATAATAAGTAATTATTTTCTCCAGGCACTTCCATTTCTCTATCTTCAACTGATAAATGGCTGAGTCATTCAGCTGTCCACTTACCAGGAAGGAAGTCTCAATCTCATTATGGCAGCAAACACACTGTCTGCTTCTCTCTTATTGTTGGGATGCTCCCAACAGTTAATCTTTAGCACTCTGAGGAGATGAATCTCCAGTAAACTGCAAGAGGAAGAACATAAATGTGAGCATGTGGGATGTCATCTTCCAGGGGACTTGTAGACAGACAGGTTGGTAAATTTATAAGCACATTGATGTCAGCATTAATCACTAGTAGACATATCACAAAATAAATAAATTATTTGCCACCACAAAACATCAACAACGGAAGTGTTTATTACGTAGTTTGGATGAGATAAAATGGTCCTACATTTTAAATTTTTCCTTAATTCAGTATGCACTGAATATGATTTCCCTTCCTGATGTCATATGCACAGGAAAGGTAACACCAAGTTACAACTTCAGTCAAAGAGATAAAGGGACTTTCCTTATTTCTAGCTTTGAGAGAGCAGCATTATACTCATGATGGGAGAACCAAAGAGCTGCTTTGCTCAGAGTTTTCTTTATCTTGACCATTTTGAAAATAAATTTACTGATTAATTTTATTTTGTTTTTCACTAACGTATTTACCAGTGGCAAATATTTTAAATACTGTGAATTTGTCTTTTCAAAAAATATTGCTAAGTCTGTGACCCCTCAGCTTGTCACCCTGTTAGCCACTTTCTGTTGGACACTGGCCATATCCCTTTTATTTCATTTTACCTCCACCTGGTCCAGGTGCATATTCTGGAATGAAAAGAGGCCATTTTCTAATCTGCCCAACATTTCTCCTAGGGCTTACTTTTTCCTGAGAGCTAAGCAGCCAGCTTTACTACATCCTGAATCCAATGGTTACAATAAATTGTCTGATTGATATAAAGGCTGGTCTAAATTAAGGCCAGCTTGTTATTTGTTTGGGGTTTTGTTTGGTTTTTTTTAATTAGGAAATTCATATGTATTCCAGAGGAAAAACATGGACGTATCTGATCTGACTTCTTAGTCCTGTAGGCAGAACAGTAAAAACTGATTCAGAATGGCTACTTTTGAAGTAAACATCCCCAGATTGAAGAAGGTATTTCTTCTATACAAGTTTGAGTTATTTGTGTGGCATTTACTAACTAATACTTTCCAACTGCTGTTGGCAAAAAGTAAGGAAAAGATTAATACTGTATTTTCTCCAATTAATCCTGCTCAATTTGGGGACTAAGGTGACTCACAGCAGACTGTTTCTATGTACAGAAAGAACAATAACTCTACCTTTTGACATTAGAAGAGAAGAAAAAAGCTCTTCCACAGAAGTTTTGGACTACATAGTTCTGTGTTCCTGACTTTGCAATAATTTAAAATCTGCTTTTCCTTTCCATTCCTACTATTTGGTATCCACATTTCTTTTCTATATCCTAACAGGACAATGCAAGTAGCATTATCCTGTCTGACGTCCTCTGCCTTCTTGTTTTATTGGACCCTGAAGATAAATATGAGTTGTTCATCCATAGAATGTTGCCTCTAGTGGCTCCCAAATGTTCAAGCACCTGTTGATCGTGTACTGCTCAGATGATTTCACAGACATTTTAAATTCTGAACTACAGATACATTTCTTGTTGGGACCTTCACTGTTTTGAGGAAAATATAAAAGAAGGAATTCTTTACATGCAGTGAGATAGCTGGGGGATCAACAGCAATTTCAGATTATCCATCTTGTTCATATGGTTATGTGAGCAAAATAATACTAAAAAAATGTACTTTAAGCAGCTCCATGTGGCAAAAGCTCAGAGAGACAATGAATATTTGAGTCAGCCAGCCCAATGTACAGTGGTAACACTTACAAAGGAGGGCAAACAGTGTATTTGAGATCTATATATCTATATAGTATATATAGATATCAACAGGCATTCTCCATGGATAAAGCACTGTTTCAGCTGCTTCAACCTTCAACCAAGGGTTCAGGTTCAACGTTAATAGCACCCAAGGTGGGTAGTTACTGTAGAAACCACAACATTCCAAGTACATCAATTACACACACAGTTGTTGTTAACTCATTTGTCCAGGCAGCTGCATCATAGTTACTGTGGCTCTGCTGCCCACTAACCCCAAACTAAGAGCCCTGTCATCCTAGTGAATCTTTGACTCTAAACCCTTTTCTATTTTAATGTGGGCAACACCCCAACAAAATGAAGCTCTTAATATTTAGTTGCATTTCTCATAGGAATAATACAGAACAAATATATAGGAACAATATGATAATAAAGTAACCTGAGATTAGCCTAGTTGTATTATCAACAACTCCTGTATCACAAGACTTGCCCTCATCACAGTTATACTGACAGGTGACTGAGCTGCCAACCCCTTCCTTGTAGTATCAGAAACACACGGAACATGAAACATCCACTACAGGAATGAGAGCAAAAAGGAGGAAGGAAAATGAGTGCAAGCCACCTTAAATGATAACAGTGAAAGCAAAATTATTCCAACCCACTGTGAATCAACTGCACCAGATCTTTCTGAGCAGCAGAATTCAGCAAGGGGCTGGATGAAAATAAGGAAATTTGCCTGCAATTGGAAAGTTCAACAGTAAATTTCAAAGAGTACTTCCCAGAACTGCAGTCAAATCATTCATGTCTTCATCTTAACAGGAGCTAAAGGCAGCTTTCTTTGGACATTCCTGTCCTGAGTCTCTGAGTCAAGGTCATAATAGGGTATCTTGGCAGGAGAATTAAAATGTGAGAATGAATTTGCTGCTCAGAACAAGTGGATCAAATCAAAGCAAGAGACACAAATTTCATTGTATCTTCAAGTCGATATTGGTGTTCTTGAGAAGAGAAATAATATTAATTTTTATCCAAAGTGGCCTTCACTTGCAGCTTATACATATGAAGGCAAAACTTAGTAGCAATAGGAACAGCATCACATGCTGGAATTCCTGTACAGCATCAGGAGACTGATCAGCATGACACCGAGCCATACTTGAAAGGGACATTCTGTAATGTCTTAAAGGGTTATATCTTCTCTAGAGGCAGAGAAGAAACAAACTTTGCTCATATGAACTCTGTGGCATTTTACTCTCATGCACTTAGGGAGGAAAAGAAAGCAATAAATGAGCAAGCTAAGCATTTTTTCAACAAAAAGTTAAAATCAGCACCTTGAAACCATCTCCTTCCAAATAGTTTCCTTCAAACAATGTCAGAGAATCCACCTCTTCTTATCAAAAGGCTTAATTAAGCCAATAATCAACACCTTAAATAAAGACAAAAGGAAATAAATACATTTCATAACCTCACCCTCTTCTACATGCTTATTAGATGTGGTATTTTCTTGACCAAGTCAAGCCAACCAGGAATCAATTGGCTTTCTAAAAATGAGGGAAAAGATGAGGCAATACAGTAAAGAATGAAAAATCTGCTTAGATGACTGACTTACCTCTGCCATGACATAAGCACCTCACTACCTCTAAAAGTTAAAAACATATAGGAGGAAAAGGAGTGAAGTTAGAACATAAACAGAAAGCAGGGGTTTTCTGGGAATTTTCTTGAGAAATACCAAAGGCTAAAAAAGTTTATTTTAACTTTAACATACAAATTACTATCTTATACTGCTTCTCTTCCTTCTGAGTCTGAATCAGATTTTCAGAGATGAATGGTGACTACTGGGTTAAAGCTTTAAAATCTCAGGCAGATGATGAATTGGGAGGGAAGCAGCCAAAGAAATATCAGGAGTTATCTAATGTGTGAGGCATAATCTTTAGAACGTGTTCTCATAAACAAAAGAAGAGAATTGAGTCATCCTGGTTTAATTGATTATAGTCCCTTTATAAAAACATATCCAACAGGAATGCATCATGACAGTTCCTATCAATTCTGATGCTATGTCACCTAAGGAAAGAATTGAATCTTTCATCCTATTCCTTCAAAATCTGATACTAATAGGGAACATAAAAGTGTTTATATTCCAGTGGGATGTGTCCACAGTTCCTTCAAATTTCTAAACCTGAATATTTATTTAAGATTTATCTTGTAACACAGTCTCTCATTGTATTCGAATTCCCTAGGCAAGGAAAAACAACAGCGTGGTTTCACCTCCAGACTGTAATTCCACAAAGTCCTCAGCCATACAAATTTTGCCCCTTTTTTTCTTTTCCTAGTGGGACTTAATACTCCTCAGGGCTTTCCTGTACATTAGAACTGTTTCTAATGTACTGCTTTTACAAGTTTTAGTAAAGGAAAACAAAGAACTGCAAGCAACTTCTTCTAAGTCAAGATGCTTTCTTGAAATCAAATTTTAAAATACATTGACAGTGTTGCTGAAAGAACCTTCATTAGACCGAAATACAGTATTTTGTTGTCAGGTGAACAGAAGCCATCAGCTTGCAGGTTTTTTTTATTTAAAGTCTTTCAGGAAACAACTGCATTCAGCTTTTCAAGATGAAATATTGTATATCAGTAATCCTTACAGAACCTTAATGGCCGCTCTACCACACACGACAGACCTCGATAAAGTGACAAAAGAGAATTTAAGAGAAATTTAAAATATACTTATGTTGTTGAAATATGACACAAACAATGATAACATTAATTGAGTGTATCTGTGCCACAGATAAAACTGAGAAATCATTCTTTTTAAAAGTTGCCTTTCCCAGCTCTTCTAAGAGTCACATACTCCCTGCAGTTAACTGGAAATCTATAGTCTTGCAGTAATACAGGACATATTAGTAATCCCAGCTCGGGGGTCTTTTGAGCCATTAGTTTCCCAATGAGCCAGAATTTTCTGTATCAAGAAAAGAAAAAATCTAGTATTTCTTATGATTGGTAGAATCTACTGTTTTTCAATGCAGTACTGAGAAGTGAAACCATACTTTTGGTCAATCTCAAGGCATTCAGGTCAGTGTATTCAGTCTGTAGTACCTGAAATTCCCCTGTCCTCTGAGGCAGTGATACTGAATAGCAGTTGTTAATCATAATCCATTATAACAGCTGGGAATTTCTTCTCCTCGTTAACCTTAATTGTGGCTTTTAAAATCGTATTTTCCAAAAATCTTCTTTTTAATTTATTAGTTGAAGATAACAAATGAGAAATTACATTTCCTTTGGTTGTTCCTTTGGCAAGCTTGCTACAACTAATTCAAAGAAAATTAGATCATTATGAATAATTTCTGCAACTTTTTTCTATAACAAGCTTCATGCTTTCATGCATCATTTGACATTTTAAAGTTTTAACTGAAGTCTTCAGACAACATTTCTCTCTCTTATAATTCCTACTGCAGGACAGTGACCGGGCTTTATTTTACCCCAGACAATCTTCCTAGCAGTAGGTATCAGTCATTTGGATAAGTTAACTTAACCAAAATCCCTTGGCTGTAGGGTAGTTTTATCAAATTGCATAATTCCTTTTTAGGACCTCATCTTCCAGTATTTTATACCACTAATAAATTATGAAGATCTATCTGGGACAACTTAGACAGAATTCAGTGAATTTCTGAAGTTGTTTGTAAGTTTTAAGTTCTCCAGCTACAACAGATAAGATGCAGATGTTAAGCACTGTCTTAAAGACCTAAATGGGGGGGGGGGGTTCAGTTTTTTGTCCCCTTTTTTCCCCATCGTGACCTTCTGGGATCTTCTGAAAGCACAGATAATTCTGGATAGTCAGTGACTTATTTCAGCAGTGGTGAAGGAATCTTAAGCAGACAAACTTCCACAAAGGGGGCATCAGAGCTGGGACATAAGCTTCCGCAGATAACGTGCTTGTATAGGGTCTCAGTTATCTGGTGACTGACAGTTAAGTCAAGCTACAGAAATGATGCCCTGTCCTCCTCAGTGCACAGGGAAAGGCACCATCACCAGCAGCCAGTGGCTCTTTGGAAACAGCTATTGAGAAGCCATAATTTCTGTCTCTGTGCAGCAGAGCTCCTGGAAGTCCCACTGCCAGCCAAGTAGGATGGTGATGATAGCTGTGAAACTATCTTGGAACATGGTGTTTATACAGAACATTTTCTTCCAGGAAAGCTGCCTTAAAATAAAAATTTCAAAGCTGTGTTCTCTGGACTTTATGAAAGGCCTCTATGCATATACAAATAAAAAGAAAGGCTGGGGAGGCCAACAGGCACAGCACAGCCTATTTGGGCTTGGCCACATGAATTAATGAGTCTGCATTTAGTCCCAGAAAGCAAGGAGCAATTTTAAGCTGCATTGACCTAAAGGGACAGGACACAAATAATAGCATTGTTGACAAATATGCTATAAGATAGGATGAAGGCATAGAAAGTATTCTTTTTCCCTCTGGTCCTTGAAGTTATTCCAAACACTAAATATTAAAGTTGACAATATTTGGAATTTAACACTCAGATATCTGTGACTCCTCTCACTAAGCTGTTACCTGCATCTTCCAAGTCTGCACACCATGACCAACTCAAGGAGTACTGTATGTTGAAACCAGAGCATTCTTTCTCCCTGACCAGCTACAAGTAGCATTTCAAGTGCAAACCAACTCAGTAATGGTAATCTCTAACACCTAAAGTACTTTGTAACCACCACAATCATCCAAACTCTGGGAAACTGAGGAGGAAGATAATGCACAGCTGTTTTCTTAGCTGCATATCATGCCCCTGAATGCTGACACTAGCAAATCTCAAGGTTCTGAGATAAAGGAAGTAAGAACTAAGTAACATATTCACTGTTTACAATGCCAACCCGTGCTGGGAACACTTTTGTTTATTAATGATAAAAAAGAAGATCTGCCTTTTCCCTTCCCACCTTCTTGATTCATGGTAAAAAGCATTGTATGTGCTTCCTTCTACAGCCCTCTTCTCTTTAAGGGAGTTACACTTCACACAATAGTTAGGACATGGGGACATATGTTGTAACTTGTAACTTGAACAGTGCAGCTGGACAATATTTCTGCAAAGAAAAGGTGTTTACTTCAAACAATATTCTCTCACAGCTGTTGCTACAACAAAAGCATTTCAAGAGAGCTCAGAAATCTAATCATGCTTCATCACTGGTTGTTTTCTGGTTTGTAAGCAGAGTTGCAAATAATTTTTTTTACTTGAAAATATTTTCTACCAGAAACATACTGCATCTTCAGAAACAGTGTTTGAAGCAACTTAAGCTGAAGGTTTATTATAAGTCTACTGATGTTATTGTAAAAAGAGAATAAATATTTTTTGTCAAAAATCCTGTAGCGAAGTAGTTTGCATTTTTCGCAATTCCTAGGAAAATACCTTGTGGCATATAAAGAGTATAGATTACATTCTCAAACTTTCTCAGTACTTGAGGGAAATTTACAGTGGTTTTTATTCTCTACTCCAAAAAGTCTTACTGGCATTTTCAACTTTCACTATCTTCAAACAAACAAAAAAAGGCAACTTTAAGTCAATAATGGTTCTCAGTCAATCCAGAAAAACCGGCTCAACAGTAAAAATCTTGGCTGTATCTAAAGCCGTTAAGAATTTTCCATTCCTTGTGTAAATGTAAAACTCAATCTCCTTTGAATACAAGTGTTTCTTGTAGATTTTTTCCAAGATTGCTCAAATACTATCTGATATGTACCTTTGGCAATAGTTCTACAATGAATTGTAAACTCATTCTTGTTTTGCAAATATAATGGTAAAATCCACATTGTGCTTGAAATTTCTTGTATTTTTCCTTGATGAAAGACCTGGAAGTGCTTTTTACTAATTAAAATCAGAGATGTGAGTTGTCCAAAATATATACAAGTGCTTTTAGAATCAAAGGAGATTTAACTCCATTTTTATTCCACATACAAATACTCAAAACTTTCCCAGAATATATTCTAACAGGGCAACATTACTGTAAAACGTCTGAATTTTTATAACTTCTCTATAATCATTTCAAGAGTTAGAAATTCAATAACACCCTTGCTGAGGGTAGAGGGTTAAATAAAGAATAAAGAGAAAATTTTTAAAAATTGATAAGCAAAATAAATTATTTGAACATGAGCCAGATGACTATAATTTAATTTTAGTTTTGTATATTACTAATTTTTTTGTCTTATCATCTTCCTTATAGTCTCCCTTCCAGCATTTCTTTGAGTTAGGCTTTAGGCTTTTAAAGAAATCCCTTAAAGCATATGGTTACACCTTCAGGGTTAGATCATGCCTCCAGGACACAGCCTTTCATTTGGGTTGTGAGAATGGCATTATCCTGCTTAGAACAAGGAAGTTGAGGAGCAGTGAGATGACAACTCCTTGGGATGAGAAGCAGAATTTACAGAAGTCTGTGCATCACCAGCCTTCTGCTGTGGACAGCTATCAATGCTGTACTGTTTAGATGCCTTCTTTTCAGGAATTTGAAAGAATTTTATAAAAGCAAAAGAAAATGAGAAAGGTAACTGAGACGAGTCACTGGTAGCAACTCCTCTGCTGTAAGGGTCAAATTTCAGACTGATATACAACTTTCAGCTAAAAGGATATTCCCAACTACAGCAAAGTGGTAAACTCACTCATGGCCAGGCACTTGATTGCAGGATCAAAAGAAAGAACAACTAATATTTTCTCTAAATAAATTAGTTCCTTTTTCCTTGCTATTTAACCTCGAATATATTTATAAATAAGTCAAAATTAGTAATCTTTCTATGCCTGCTGACATAAATATGTAATTTGCCTCCTTACCCTCACAGTCCTTCTTTAAACATAGAGTTGCTAGAGGTGTAATCTTTCTTAGGGACTCATGTGAACATACATAAGATCCAATGTTAAATGGCAAAAAGCAGACAATGCACATACGAAAAGTTCTTGTCAGCTGTGCACTGTAATCAGCCAACAAAGAACCCCTGAACATCTCTTATCCCCTGCTACTGAAAATATCTAACTAGCTGTCCAGCCATCCACCTGTCTTGCAGGTAAACACTTTTGGAAGTCCCCCTGCTGAGGAGGGGAGTGAGTGGAAAGATGGGGATGTGTTTGGCCCAGAGGTCAACCCACAGTACTCATTCTGTGCACTGTCAGTACAGAGCTATTGCCCTTTTGAGCTCAGAGGCCTGCAAATTACAGAGATCCCTAATCACACTTCACTGCACACAAATGACCTCTCAATTTATTGTTCCATCCTCAACATGCACTACTCAGCATATTCAGTGCACTAAGCACTTTTTGGAGTTGCTGTGGATTAAAGATTAACTGTGACAAACTGAACTTTTCAACCAAGTATCCAAAGGGAACATACCAATTAAGCAATGCTGAAGTTCCATGCAGACAAAGCACACGTTCTAGTAATAGCTTTCCAAACTACATGGCCAGGAGTAATTTGTAAGCTTTACAACCAGGTTAACAAACTGGATATGGATTCTCTTGTGCTCCCATTTCTATGTCTGTGTGGTCCCAGAGAGGGTTTCTTACCAAAGTGAGGGTTAATGAACAAATGTATGCAGTCCTTTCCTCCCTGCAGAGCCATCACACTACCACAGAAGAAAACACAAATGAGTTTTGACTGTGAATGTCCTCAGACCATCAAAAGGAAACCTACTCTGAAAGATTAATCTGAGCTCTCAAGAGCATTGCAGGCTTAAGCTGCATATCAGTGTTTAGTATTTCACTAGAACAGTTAAAAAAACACCAAAAGTGAAAATCTTTGCTGCATTCTGGCCCTTCATGTTGGAGGATTTCCCAAACAACTTCTAAGAAATTAAAGGGGTATTTATTGTTATTATTACTGCAACAGTAATAGTTGACATAAATAGAATCTGTCTAGCTCAGTGAACTATATAACCTCTTCTTGGAAGTGTTCAAGTAACACCAAGTTTATTAAAAAAAAATTCTTGAAACACATGCAGTTGTACAACTTCTTTCACGGAACAGACAGCAGATGATAAAATTATAACCATTAGACTAAATCACAACAATATCTCTCTTTAAATCTTAGACATCCATGATACACTTACTAGAGTACCTGTAAATTAAAAAAATAAAAAGAAAAAAAGTAGCACTAACAAAACCAGAAACAAAAAAGGCATGACTGGGCTGCTGATCTAGCAATAGGATGAAGGAATGAGTAATAAAAATCTCTCTTTCAAGCATATTTTTCTAGTAAGCTTGCAAAGTAGACAGCTCATGAGTGCCAGGTTGATTTGGAGGGAGATATATTGTTGGGGGTAAATGCACAATTTCTACGAAGGGATCAAAATTATCCTTGAACTGACAGCTGTAGCTGAAAGACTGAAAATAACCCTTGTGTTTTCAGTGCTCACACACTTCGTCCTTTCCTACGATTTCATTTTTAGCACATGCTTTATATACCTCGTGATTAGTCATGAACACCCAAAGGTGTTTGTAGTGCTGTACTTAGTAGAAGTAACTTTAGAAATTCCATTACTAGACTGGGTTTTTGCTGGATCAAAGTTCTAATGAAAACTCATTTAAGATAATAAAAAACTTTATACCTATATTTTTCTAGCAAATTTTGATTAAATTTAATAAAAATAGATGTGAGATGAGATTTTTTTCAGTCATAATGGGCAGGCAATTTAGTTGCGAGTGTTCTTTAGCAATGTGCAAGGCATATAGTTCTGCAGGTGTAAGTCAGGCACAGACCTGAATCTTTTTTTTTTTTTGGTCTATAGAGAAGCATGTAAAGATATTGTCCATCTATTAAAGTATGCAAAGGAAATGGATAACTGTCATGGGATTGCACAGAGAAGATTTACATCTTCACTAAAGAATTTGGAAATGCCATGAAACATTTGTCTGTTCGTGTCCGAGCATATAAAACACTTGTCTTGGAATTCCATTTAGGTAAAGGCTTCATAAGCTCTGGTTTAGAAATCACCAGATGGTTGAGATTGAAGGGACTTCTAAAGGTCATCTGGTCCAACCAACTCTGGTCAGGCAGAGTCATCTAGAGGAGGTTGGCCACAACCATGTCCAGTTGGCTTTTGAGTGTCAGTTTTCTTAAACTATAGAATGACAGATAATAGTAATGGATGGTGTCATGCTTTCGTTCTGTGCTGTTCACCAGGAAATTAAGCTCCTTGTGAAGAACATAAAAACAATTAGTTAGTTATACTTTATGTTAAGTTTGTCCTGATTCCTATAGCATCCTGGAAACAGCAGTCTGACTCATGGTGTTTTTAACTCAGCCCACTAGGAACAATATGCCAATAGTACTTATGAGAGTGGACATGATAGTGGGGGTGTGTATAAATAAGATCAGTGTTCTGAACCTTAAAAAATGGCTTTAAAGAGAATTTTTTTTTTCATATTGTATTCTGTGCATTTTAACTGCATTACACATCTGCTTGATGGTCAATAAAAGCTATTATAAAGAATTTCAGATTTTAATTATCACTCCTGGATTAATATTTTCATAGAAAACAGCAACATTTTCAATTTAAGGATAGATTGGAAGTTTTGCATGTAATTGCTTAGTGTACTCCTTCCAGATTAAGCCAAATGCCTTGGCTCTCTTAGGTACTTAGCAACACTATAGACAATTAAAACAGAAAAGCACAGACAAAAGAGCTCACTGTGCATTGAAACACAGCACAGAAATCAGACAGACTGATCTGTAGTTTCAAGAGGGTTTATTCCTATAATGCAACCAACCAACAGTTGACACTTTACATCTGATTTTACCTTGGCATATGCTCCTCTAGCTAGGCACTGGGAAGAGTTTTCTTTCAGATCACACTTAATACTGCTCCCTTTTATGAAGTACTTCCCTTTGAACAAGTAATTGAAAATACTTGAGTGCATTTCATTATAGGATTATCTCCCAGTCACATTCTAATAGAAATATATTTATTGTTCTGCAAAGACTTGTTGAGCAAACAAGAAAAGCCCTTGCCCTTCACTAGTATTCTATTTACCTGAAGTCTGATTTAAAGAATTTTGATGGCATGGGCATCTCTGTGCAGCATTATTTTTTCAAGATGCCTATTTAGAACTTGTTCAGCATTAAAGTTAAGTCAATTGGTTACTTTCAGTAAGATTATAATAATTTCCTACCATGCACATTAACAACAAGATGATTCCACACTATTGGACTACCTTATAGCACAGAAGACTAGAAGTTATATAGCAATGAAAACAAAATTGAATGTGAGGCAGAAAAAGGATTGTATTTTTCAGGGTTGGAAGAGATAGCATGGGGAGCTGGGAGAGGGAAAAGGCTGGTAGAAGGCAAAAGAGTATTAAGCAGGTTTAACTGAGAAGGCCTGGAAGCAAGCTGTCCATGAAAAATATGGCAGCTTAGGTCTTGTGTCTGAAAGACACTTTGAAAGGTACCATGAGGAACAGGAATTTTTCATTTCCCCCTTCCCCTGTTCCTCTGCTGACATGTTTTCTCTCCACCTCATCCCGTACTCCACAACCCATCCTAGACCAAGAACTCCACCCTCCTCCCCACCGCCAAAGGCATCGTAACATCCATCCCCCATTCCCTGCCTCTGATTAACCTGCTTTTCTTCCCTGCCCTTCTGGGCAAGGAGAAACTCCTGAAAATGTGAGTTGAAGACAAGACAGAACCAGAAGCCGAACCCAAAGATCTGTGGATCTCAGAGAATAAAGCTTTCTGACCTTTTTCTGGCAGACCTGAGGCAGATGTGTTGGTAGGACAATATCTGCTTTGGATTTGGGCTATTTATATGGGCTGCCATTGCCTTCCTCATCCTCACATAAGCAGCAGCATGTGGGGCAAAGATGGATTCTTTAGACCACAGCAGTCCGTCTTTGCCCACTCAGGCACAAGCTAAACATGCAATTTGCAGCACCTACAGACGGACGCTGAAGAAAACCAAGCAAGTTGTATGCATATACAAGGCACTGTTTGCATCCTACAATCCTGTTAAGTGTCCTCAACAGAAGAGGCTGACTGGGTAGGCAGTAGTGCATGGAAATTTGAGAGCAGCTGTATGACATTTCAGGCCTCGAAGGCAAGCGTGTATACAAGTGCTGTTATCCATATCTTAGAGACTTCACCTAGGACAGATATCATACTCATCAGGGCTGCAGAGAGCTCCAGGTGAATCCAACCTGTCCCCCAGTTTTTGCCCTGTTTTTCAGTTTTCCTGCTTAGGGAATCAGTTGATTCACCCCAAACACAAGAGGATGTGTAGGTAAAACATGTTGGTTCCTAATTCTCTCAGATCTCGTTTCCCACCTGTTCATATTTTGAGTGTTGCCCTCCTGTCTCTGGCACTTCCAGCTCTGCTTCATAATCTGCCATTCCCCAGTCTGTCCAAGCACAGTTTCAGGACAGGCAGAGAAAGATCTCATCAAATCTGAAGCAGGAGTTAGTCAGGCATTAACTTGAGAGACCCTGGAAATTCTCAGTATTCATCACTGAACATAACACTTCACTGAAGGGGAAAAAAGACATTGAGAAGTAAGAAATTATTCTTTTTGGGGGGGGATAAAAGGGGAAAAATTATCAGTAATGACTCTACAGTACTTTGAATATTTAAAATGCTATATACTTTATGCATTTATGAGGTTGATTACAAAAATCACAATCACGAGAACAAGTAATGGGAATGTGGTGTGCAGACTAATCTTAAAATTTGGGAGTCAAATTCCAAATGCCTAGAAATGAATTTCCACTCAGTCCCCTATGAATTTACTCACCACAGTACCAACAGGACTACTTGAACAAAGGAATGTTCTCCTATTTAATAGTGATTACATATTATGTATTGTAATTATTGCTGCTCTTACTTCTATAATTATGGAGGCTTATTCATGAATATAAAATTCACAGTTTGGGGTGATGATCTATTTTGAGCTAATAGGCTAAATTCAAACATAGCTGTGTCCAGGTTTCCACTATAACCTTCTAAACTTCAGTGTCAGTAGAACTTATGGTTCATTACCTACTAATGCCCACAACTCATTTAACTCACATAATGATATAGATGTTAAGACATTACTCTCCTCTATTCGAAGACTGTACTACCTGCCACAGAGCCACATAAATCATAAATTGTAGTTGGTCTTTCAAAGGTCTTAAATTCTACTTTTATCAGGGACTCCCTTTCAGAATAAAGAATAGTGTTTCTTGCTGCGGTCAGTTCTAATATTATAGCTAAGAGTCTTGGTGGTGTTATTTTTTGTATTGTGACAGGCCTGATTACAAGAAGGAAATACAATGGAATCATAATGATGTTACTTATTTTGTATTGAAAAAAAGTTGAGGCATGTTCTGCTAGGCATTGCACAAACACAGCATAGTAGACAGTGACTGCCCTGAGGAGATTACAGTCCCAGTAAGATTTACAAAGAGTAGGGAGTAAATGACATCCAGTACTAGGATTCTCTTTCTTGGTTTACTGATACATGACTGCATATCCCACCTAAATTATTTTATTTGATGAAGAGATATTTCAAATCACTAATGCAAAGGAAGGAATTTTGATAATCCAACAAATCCTAAACTTCAAGCCTCAGACAACATCTATTAGTAAAGATGCTGTTTCTCACACAGAACAATTACTGTATCTTCTGGCTTACATTCAGTGATGAATACCTGGGAGCTGTGCTTAAAGCAACTTGTTTAGCACCATCACCTACCTTGCATGCCTTCCGTGTTTAGCAGACTAGAAGGGGCCCAACATGAAAAAGTTAATAGCCCATTCCATGCATCCCTGACCTAAAGAGACAAAATCAAGCCAAAAGGAATACTGCTAGTCCTAGCAATGCACATATATCTCTATAAAGAAGTCTTCTATCCCTTTTTTGTTACATCTAGTGTTAAAAACAGCACTGCTAGTACAATAAAGGCCATGGGTTTTTTAAAAGTGCAAATAGAGAAAGGTCAGGTATTTTTTGTACAGAGAATTCCATCAAACTCCTGTGTAAAGGAAAATGGCCAATACTGCAGCTGCAGTGAGATTCCAATGCTGTTAAACTTCTTGAGGCTCACTATTACCCCAAGGAAATTTTTGTTTTTCCAGTTTCATAAATCTCTGTTTTCTTTATGAACAAAAACCAAACAACAATGTGAGCAGTTGGGCCTGAGCGTGTGACTTTATGGTCAGCAGGAGCTTTGCCAATGACCTTAGTGATCCCAGGAGGAGTAAAGCCAATGCACACATGAATTCTGGTGCTTTTCACTCTTCACTTCTGGATCTGCTTGTATGTCCTTAAATGCTGTACAAACCAGAAACATTGATTTCCCTTAATGCCTAGGTCAGCATCTGTAATGATTTAATTAAAAGCTTGCTCTCTGAGGGGGTTTCTCTCCGTGATGATATCCGTCCACTCAGTTATTTTGTTTCTCACTTCTTGAACTGAATAAAGTAGTAACCTTCATATTTTTGAAAATAAAATTTTCTATTAATTTCATCATTATTAAATCAGATTTAATTTTCTACATATGTTGACTTATCTCAGTTGGTCCAAATCCTTACTGAGGAGTAAGGTTTCTTCCTCTGACTTACCTGCTTCTGATACCTACACACAGCTTAGTCACATTTAAGGGTAATTAAAAATATTCCGGTCTCATTCTGTGGCACTGTGCAGTTTGTGAAACATGAAAAATTTCCAATTTGTACTATTTTATCTCTCAACTCAGTTGCTTTTTTTATTTTAAAATATGTTTGACCATTTTACTGGTATCAAATCATCATATCAAAGCATCAGATTCAAAAGAGTGATGATGCTGTGAATAAGCTGCATTGCTTTGCTTTTCATATGCCCACAGCTGAATTCTTTAGAAGGTCCCAATTTCAGTCAGGCTTAACCTCTGCCCTCATTTATGCCATCAAACACAGCTGGGCAAAATTCAGCATAAAATCTTTGGTTTATCCCTTTTGAAAAAGCGATGTGTGAGAAAATTAGAGGATGGTTTAACTTAAGTTATAACCTAAGATTTCTCAGTAAGACAAGCTGCCAGAAAGTTGTATAGTCAAAGCAAAAATCAAGCTACCAAAATATGTCATACTCATTCTTTTGGAATGTTGTCACCTGAAGCAAAGAGAAACCATGATTTTCAACACAGTTACATTTTAAAAAAAAATAACACAAAATATTTTAAACTGAAATGTAAGAGAAAACCCACAACATCTCTCTACCCCATTGCCAAATGTTTTAATTAAAGGTTTTAGAACAAATTATAGAAGGACAATTTTGTAAAAAAAAGGAATTGTTTTGTTTGGAAGTCTTATGAAATGGTGTGGAACCAGATAGCAATTTTTGGTGTGTGTTGGTTGTTCTACCACAAGTGTTACTTTTTCTCTGTCACTAAAACAAATCAATTAATGGAAGTGTACTATCTTGCATGTTTGAAAGACTGTTCTTGCTTAATAAATACTCTTCTGCAATCCAGAAAAAAACCAAAAAGGTTTTAAAAGAAATTAATTCTTTTGTCATGTCATGGTCTGGGGTTTTGTTAGTAGTTTGTAACGAATATAGTTTTAGTAGTCTATAAAACATATTAACTGTGTGTGTCTGTGTGTTACTACATACATATTATAATGTGCTTAAACCCACCTGCATGATAATATACAGTAGCATGTCTGTATATGTAATGCACATGGAGTAGTGTGGATAGATAGACAGCAAAACATGTAAACCGCTGCAATGTTTTGAAGTATTGGCAATTAAGCCTGTTTCTTCCTGAAACAAAATCACAGATACAATTCTAAAATATGCAGAGACATGCATATCTACACAAAAACTAGAATACTTTTTGCATTATGACTCCTATTTGTTCAAATGTTCCCAAACATGAAGTCCTCAGGACACACAAAGCCCTAGAACACACCTAGGTTATGTCAAAAGGGGAATTATAAAAGTTAAATATCTGCTCAAAGTATAGTTAGCAGTCCACTACTATTTTCAGAATGCTTAAGTCACTGGACTGCATGAAAGAACTATTCTTATTAACCTTAACACACTTAATCTAACAAAAAATAATTACCATAAATTTAGCTCTCTGACCCTTTCAGAGCCTAAGCTTAATCATAGCCCTATCTGCCCAGATGGTTTTATCAGACTTGGAAAATGGTATCATTTATACCACCAGGTTCAGGCAGAACCTCTTGATTCTTCCAACCTCTCCTGTCTCCAGCCAGTGTTCAGCAGTAGCTACAGGTGTCAATACTAATCCCAATCCTAACAGCATCCTTAACCTTATGAAAACCCATCAGGAACCACATCCACGCCTAACCAGACAGCCTATGTCAGGTCTGCTCTGAATTTAGCCCAGAAGCTTCTTCCAGACCATAAATTTACCTTTGGTTTTCTTGGAGACCTACCCCTAGAGGGGTGGTGCAAAACAGGCAAAAAGTATTCAAATGGGATGTTCCTAATTATGAAAGTAAGAGAACTCTTATTGGAGGTAAATGGATATTTTTTACTCAGTCGTACATGTCAAATCCCTTTTATCCCTTGCCCTTTTTGTTGTGGAAAGAGGCAAAGTATTTTAAGGAGAAAAGCAGTCCTTTAAATAAAGTTGAAGGACCAGTAAAGTACCTTCTTGGGAATTTTGCAATTAAATTTTATCACAGCAAAAAGAGGTTATGATGAAAAATTAGGTCATTGGTGAATCAAGTAAGCATGCAAAAGCAGAAATGAAGTGAAGAGGAAATAATGTAAATCAACTTCAATTTATCTACGGAGAGAAGCTAAAGAACCCAGCTACAGCAGGAGATGTGTTCAAAAGTTGGTTTGGCCTGTCCACCAAACACTTGGGATCTCAAGCTGATGGGACAACACAGACAAAGTCTCTATTTCCAGCACAGCTGTTCCGTCCTTTTGTTTTCACTGTCTGGAATACGATTCTGAGCAGAAGCTACTGCCATTCTTTGTAACAAAAAGAGCAGATAAGTGTGGACACTGTTCATCCTTTAGCACATTTAAAACATGACTGCAGACAAAGAAGCACATGTGAATGAATGCATGTTGATATTGCTTAAATTCTTCCAACATTTTTTCCAATAAACTGAGCAAGAACAAACTGAGACCTCATAGAGTAGTAGTCTCAGTTTGAGAATTTTTCAAGCTGACATTTGAAACTTCAGATCTAGTCCAAACTGCCAAACAAAACTTATTCTGTCAAAAATACATTTAACATTGCTATTTTTTTGCCAAAAATATTTTGGAAAAAAAATGGTCTTCTATGTTGTTTTTTAAAACTTATTTACAATATTTCAGTGTTTGAAACCACATTATACAACTGAACTTCAAATACTTTATGTGAAAACTGAAAGCACACATATGTCAGAACCATCCATCACTGGAATTCATTAAAATGAAATCAAGATTGGTATTTAGCATTTTGTCATTTTACTTTACTTGAAACATGTTTTAGTTGCTCAAATCATGAATGTGATGTAGTGGACCTGTTCCAGTCTACTTCAATGAGGCTTCCACTGGATCTCATATCCTGTGGAATTATGAGATGTTTTAATTGCTCAAACATAAAAAACTATGAAAGGGTTTCATTTTCTTAATTTGAAGGTTTCGTTTTCTGCCATAGACAACTCAAAGCATAGCCTAATTTTAGTTCTGTGACTGAATAGAAATCCTCACTTTGTACTTTACACATTCTACACTTTATAAGTACAACCCTTGGCACAATTACACATTAATTGACTCATTCTCATTGGTATTTGTAAGATAATAACAGAACTTTTTTGCACTGCATTTATATTCTATGGAGACTGCTTATAATTTTTAAAATAACAAAAATAGGAACTTTTCTTTCCTAGTATTCTTCAAATTCCTCTGTGTCTCAAACAAATT
This sequence comes from Corvus kubaryi, assembly GCF_017639235.1. Classification (NCBI taxonomy): domain Eukaryota; kingdom Metazoa; phylum Chordata; class Aves; order Passeriformes; family Corvidae; genus Corvus; species Corvus kubaryi. The sequence goes on along the minus strand of NW_024582064.1, from coordinate 628,623 downwards.
ATTTTCACTGATGATGTTTCAAAAAAAACCCTCCCAACACAAAAATCCCCACATCAACATGTGAGCAGGAAGGACCTGAATTAGCTACCATTCTCCCAGAACTGCTAGTCTCTTGTGATAATGGTATTTACCTGCCTGCAACTACATATCAAGACATCAGTAGTCCAAAAAAAGTGAGTTGTAAACTACATTAATTGTGCATTTCCTCTTTTTTTTTTTCGTGAAACACATAGTGAGACACAGCCTTCTCCATCCCTAGAAAATGGCAAGGAACATTTCTACATTAGTGGAAAAGGTTATTCACCTTGCATTCTTTTATGAGACAGTAATTGCTTCTCTGAGTTATTGCCAAATGGTGCTGGAAACACTGGTTATGTGATCTCTGAAGTCTTCACAGACTGGCATCCACAGGCCTCTTTGACTTAGCTGATCAAATTCATTCACCGGATCCCTGCTAAAACACAAGATTTGCCCCCACGTCAGAGAGGGGAGTGAATGGCAAGCCCAGCTTCTTTTTAGTCAGGTATCAGATCTGAGAGGAGAAGCAGTAGCTCCCACATGAGGGGCAGTTAAACTATACCTAGAGGATGCAGTTTGCATGGACTACATGAAATCACTCAAAGAAAAGGCAATCATTTGCAGCCTGATGCCTGCTTCAGAAACTCGGTAGCAGAGAGGATCAAGAATGTGTCCAGCATACCAGTCTTTCACTTTCTTACCCCCACAGCAGGAAATCTGTCTTCAGGCAGATGGCTAATATCACCCAACTCTCTTTCTCCTCCAATACTCACTGAAACACCTGTTCTCCCTGGGTAAGGAGAAAGCAGAACACAGGGCCTAGAGGACTCCCCTTTTTTCTCCTGGGAACTGCAGTTCTTTATGCTCTATCTTTAGGATCACAATGTGTTCTAGGTTAAAATTCTCGAACTCCCTGAGTCCTTTGACTCTTCCTTGCCTAGAGGTTGGGAAGAATATCACATTACAGAGAAGTCTGAAGTTGTACAGCAGACTCACAGATCATAAAGTGACTCTGCAAATATATTCCCCACTTCTAACAATGACTGTGCTGATTCTGTGCTGCCTTTCAAGTAGAAGAGTGATGACATTTCAGAAATAATGTGATTTCACTGTTCTGAATGAATGAAAAAAACCCTCATGGAAACCAGAGGCTTTAGATCAAGATCATCTCAATTATTTGGAGGCCATTTTTATCCTTTGCAACTTTCCAAGATAAAGAGAGTAGGATTGAGACCTATCCAGCCTCAGACACTCTATCCTGCTTACACTGATCATTTGAGCCTCTGAGAATCTGGACTCCCATCTCTTTCAACTGCCTTTAAAAATAAAATATTGTTTTTATCTCACAAGGAAGAAAATGGATATGATTATTTACACCCTCTAGGGATCTAGCACAACATTTTTGTCTAAAAAGTTCACTCAGTTCTGCCATGTTTGAAAACACTGTCAATCTAAATTAGCTCCAATTTTCCTGGTTATTTCACTGTTTAATATAATTTTCCATGAAGCTATTCTTTTGGGGCACGGATTTTTTTTTTCTTTGTTCAACTGAGTTTTTGCTAATAGAAAAATATCTCTTCCATCTGGTGAGAACCTCCGGAGGCTATAGACATTAATAAAGACAAGGGTCACAAGCTTATGCAACAATTTTATTTTTAAGAAAATATTTCTCCTGGAGTTGTCTTCTAAAAATTAATACATATCAAATATGATTGCTGAGGGAAATAAGGAACATTTCTTGAATAACACCAGTTTCTCCTCATTTCTGTTTTACCCTTAAATGTAATGCCCTCTGACACCATTATCTTTGAATTGCATTTCTGTAGTATATTATAGAAAAGTCATTTAATGATGAAGGTTTAAGCTGCCTTGTGAAAAAAGGACTATTTTCATGAAAGTGAAGGGGGTCTTTTAAAAGGAAGGTTAAAAAGACATTGTGTTATGCTCCAGAATAATCTTAATAATCTTAATTCTTACCATGCTAGTGCAGATCTTGAAAATCTTACACTTTCTTCCCCATTCCCTCTTCTCAAAATTACTCCTTCCTGTGAGTTTCAGAGTCCTGCAGTGTTTTATCTTCTACAATATCCACTTTTCCCCACAAAATTCTGTTCCAGAATTTGCTTCAAATAGGTAAGCTTATTTTCAGAGCATAATTAACAGTATCAGGATAACAAGTACATAGATCTCAGCAAGACAGATACTGTACCAGAGCTGCCCATCAGAAACCTTATCTAATTTTCCAAATTAAATTTTTCTTTACTTTTCATAAAAGTAAAAACCTTGATGCATTGAGGACATGAAAACTGTGGGATTTTCACTCCCAGAAGCCCTCAAGCAGAATGGTCTCAGTCCTGTTTAAGTCATTCTTTAAAGGAGTTAATATTTAGTCGACACCAGTCAGATCCTTTCCTAAGATAACTACAGTATTCCGTCCAGGAGGATGACTTGGGAATGCCTCTGCCAGTTCTCCTTGCAAGAAAATATTTTCATTTATTCCTTGCAATTTCAGAAGGCAAGGAGCAGCCTTTCTGAAAGATACCTGATATCTGTTCCTCTTGGGACCCCAAATGGTGGGGTTTTTTCAAAATTTCTCCATTTCAAGATTTGTGCGGCCAACAGTGGGAAGATGGCTAAGTCTGAAGCTGCACCTCAGATCCCTTCATTGTACTTGAAGAAAATTTTCTCAAACACAGGAAGGAGATGTAGCAACAGCTTAATTTGCCAGCTAGAGGTAGAATAAAGTGAAAGGCAAATTTCCAAATCCAAGTCTTAAGTAAAGTAATATGAGCTGTAATTCAAGTCTCCTGAAGACTTTACAGGAAGCACTGAAAGCTTGCTTTCCTACCTAGATGGTAGATAGATCTAAGAATAGAAGAGTTAACAATCTGTCATTTATCAGATAGAAAATGGATATTGACACTGTGACTTTTTGTATTACAAAAATCTCCAAACCAAAGTAAGAATCACCTGCTAATTAATTTATATTACAGCTGGTTATGTTAGGCTTCCAGAAAAGACCAAGCTTTTCTTGGACTGTTTTTCACTCTCTTTATTTACAACCTAAGCAGACACTAATGGAACTGCAACAGCAATCTGACGACATCCTGACAGTCCCACGCTGCCAGCCAATTCTAAGAAAAACTTTACCTGCAACATATGGCTAAAAGCCTACTACCATTTTGCTGTAAGTTGTGGCAAGTCTCTTCTCTTTCAGATGATCTCAACTTCTAACATCCTACCTCCCCCATTAAAATTCTAACTGACACAGTCATTGTCACTTTCTGACATGAAGGGGTCCATGGAGCCAGTGAGGCATTCATTGGTGACCTACATAGAAAACCTGTGGAGCCAGTGTAAGGGTGCTGCTGAATGCCCTGAGATGTCAGTTCGTGTAAAGGAATTCCTGGTGTTACCACTTCATATGGAGTTAATGTTTTGCAGGAGAGAAGGTGCACACACTATGCAGAACTGGGACCAATTTCTGTGGTAAATTATTATTATTCGCCTTTGCTTGCCTTCACTGAAAATCCTTGCTTGATGGCCTGCTGGCACCTACACAGAAAAAGAATGTAGGGCAAGACCTCATTCAGCCATCCCTCTTCAGAATCAGGCGTGCTTTAGATTGTCGGGAAGAGCAGACCTCTGTCGACAGCTACAAAAATCTAAATTGAATCTTTAGTGGACCTTTTCCCTTTCTGACAGGCACACAGGAATGCTAGTGTGGGCTATTCTTTTCCAACGACATTATTTGCGTGACACTTCTTTTCCAGTTGTCAGCTCCTTGTGTGTCAGAGGCAGTACCATACATGCACGGGCTGTACATTGGTGTGGGATTTGGGCTGCCCCCTTTGCTTTAATGCTTTTCAAGAATGGGTATTTATTTTTGGAATATTCACCAGACTTGGGAAAATCCAAAACTGACAGTGCCTTCAACATCTGCACTGAAATACTGCTTTCCTCTGTAAACTAGTTTCTACATGAAAAAGTCTGATGAAACTGAAATCCTGAAAATACATACTAAGCCCTGAAACACATATCACAATTGAAAGGAGAATGTTTTCTTTGTTATCCTTTTATTGATTACCAAACTTCACCATTAACCTAATCTAGATAATTCTTGTGTTATTCTGAGGGGCCACCGGCAGAAATTCTTGAGCACTGGTCAGACATAACTACTTTTGAAAATCTGTGGTAAAACCATGCTGGGAAAAGAGGCTACCCATAAAATAAAAATACTTTTTCTACTCCTTTAGGTGAAGAAAGATGGATTTTTATGCCATCAACATGGAATCCTTTCTAAAATCAGTGGGTATTGGAGAAACACACAGATTTTGTTGCACAGATATAGTATCGAAATGGAGTCCCAAGGCTCCACTTGAGAAAGGAAAACATGTTTTTTTCTGACTGTTGCTCCACTTTGAGTCCTTATTAATTAGTAAGGAGAAATACAGCATTTTTCATATATGTTTCATTAAAAATTGTTACCAAGATTTCTGTAGTGATGCTTTTTTCTCTTTACATCAGTAGCTTTTGCAGCCCATGTGTTGTATTGATTTTCTCCTGAGAATATTTATGGTATGTTTGGTTCCCTGAAAAAGTAAACCATTGACAATTTATTTACACATTATCTTCAAAATCAGTGCAGTGAAATGTCATAGCCAAAGTTGAACAACTTGCTGGTCTTACTAGGATTCAGAAAAAATCTGATGTAATGTGCTGAGTGATAATTTTCTGGAACATATTACCTGACATTTTCTCACCCATGTTCTTTGATACAAAGAAAATCATATTTTCTAGACAGTGAAAATTAGATTTTCTGTATCAGTTTGGCATGTTTTGTGAAAACAGGCAGATTAAAAAGTTATCAGTCTAGTAAGCAATAATAATAAATTAATCTCATCCAGAAAGATAACTGGTATCATTCAAAGAGAAATTAACACAATAAATAATTTTTAAATGAGCATTTGAATAGCCAAAATTGCCATTATAGAGTTGGCTGCAGAAAAGAAGAGGAATGAATAAAATATATGTGTTTAAAATATAATAGGGTCACAGAGTAAATTTGAAAACTGGATTGAAAAACTAGTGAAACACAGTCAGTGAATAAGACAAAGATTTTTTATGAACCTGCTTCTTTTTACTTCGGTTTTGCACATAAAACCCACAGCTCTTCAGCTGATTAGTTTTCATTAGATGATCAAAAGCAGCACCTTGTATGACTTTCACAATTATTTTGTCCTCTCAGTTGTAGACATGGTACTAAATGATGTTTTTAGCTCCTTGATAGATCCAAGCCTTTTTAGTGTAGCACATTTTCCTTTCAAGTGTGGCAATATTTGAGGCATTATTGAACACCAACAAACAAAAAGCCCAAACAAAAAACAGACCTCATTCTTCTTTGGGAAAATAGATTATTATGTTTACTATATTTCAGGACCACAAGATGGATATTACTCCAAGAACCGGCTTTGTTACCTTCATGAGAAAGTTGCATTGTGTAACCAATGGTGCAGAGCCAGGGTAAATTGCATAGGAGAGCTTTCCCTTCAAGTTAAATAAAGCTTGAGGACAATGTCAGACCATCACGGCTGACCCCTTCACATGCCAGTGAATTACCCATTGCCGAAATGATCAGTGACCTGTCTAAGTCTTCCAGCTAAAGCAAGAATGTTAGTTCTTAAAAAGAGAGCCTGGCCATGCTGTTGAAAGACCATGGAAGATGAGACCTGAAAGCCATGAAAGATTAGGAATTTACTTGAGATATGCCAAGATAATCTCAGAAAAGCTACTGCATGAAAGCCAAGAAGAAATGAGTAGCTCTCTGGATATTCCAAGGATTTTTAGACATGTATCTGTTGTATGTATTCCTCGGTGTCTGCTCCAGTGTCTGTCACAGAGCAAGTTCTCACTGCTGAACACAACTTCTGCCATGGCCATTAACCCTGTTGCCTCAAACCCATGGAAGATTAATGCCACTGACACTAAAATTTTTCCTGCCATTTCATTAAAATTAGCCAACAATTTCTGAGTTTATTGGAGGACAAAATCAGACATGACTATATAAATCTTGTTTTCTTAGGAAAGTGGATTAAAAAAAATTTAAAGGTGCCTGGCACTGACCTGCAGAAAAAAATCATAGCCCAGGCATTCAATGTCACCATGAACATATTAGTAGGGCATGAAAGGCAGTGGAGAGGGGTCTCTGTCGCACCTCCCACCTTGCTTGGGATTCCCTATGTGATCTACAACTCTAAGTTGTCTTGGGTGTTTGAGAGAAAGAAAAATATAAATAAAAATGCCAGAAACCAAATTAGCATGAGAGAAAGGATTGCCTCAGGCACCTGACTGAAGTCCTGATACATGACACTTAACTGCAGTCATTATTTCAATGTGAAGATGTCACTCTGCCACCCCCAGATACTGACAGGCTCCTGCTGAGATCAAAACCCCCACCATTATCCCTTGTCCTATTATAAAATATCTCCTATCTTCATATTCAAAGACATCTACATATAATAAAGCTCTCTACAGCCTTATTGACTGATCTATTGAAAAATAATGCAAATGGAATGCTGTAAATTCACATAGCTTGTTTTCTGCCTAATCTACATAGCCCACTGTTTAAGCCCTCCTTTCTATTAATTTCCATTTCATACAGAAACCAGAACTGAGCACCGTTTCTATCTGAAAATTCTGTATGTGTTCATTCCAGGATGGCAACCAATCTTTTCCCAGAGCATCATGCTGAAAGCAAATGTTGAGGCAATCATCTACAATGTATTTAAAAAAAAAAAATCATAAAAAAGCATAGCCAAAACCAGACAAAATATTTCCACACACTCTTTTGCACAGTTTAACACTGCAGTTTTATAAGCTGATTCAAGTAATCCATGTAGGACATTCTTGTTCAGACAAGCCCTTCTCAAGTCCATGATTTCAGAACAGTACAAGTGAATGTGAACAAATGACAAACTGAAGCAAGATTCAAACCTGCACAAAGCATGTCTGCGAGCATCAATCCATTCATTACCACCAGCTTCCCCTCCAAGCCAACATACTTGATTTTCAGTACCATCATCTTTACAGCACCTACCAGAGGCCAAATCCCACTGGAGAGCCTGAACTTTATTCTGCCATGTGTTGTACTGAAATCAGTCTATTTCCAGGACACACACTTTCAAGAAGAAAATGTACTGAAATGAAATGAAAGGAATGAAATAAATGTGCTGGCATTTAGCGGTCAAAGGGGAAAATGTGTTAAACATTTCATCTCTATACATGAAAATTTTGTAGTATTTTTAAAATTTTAATTCCTCTGTTTGGAATCTATCCCAGCTACTTACACACATTCCCTATGTCAGTATCTGGGAGTCCACCCCACCCCTAGAGCTTTCATCTTAAAAGCCCTCTGAGAGCAACAGGAGAGTCATGCCAATAGGAATGCTGGCACAGAAAAGGCTGCCTGGCCTAAACTTGCAAATAGGAACAAAACATTTCAACCCAATGCACAGGCTGGGGCCACAGTGGCAGGATATAGTGACAGAGGCAAGAAAATCAAGGCTGAGCATCTGTGAATGAAGGATAATGCTGTACTGCTGCATATTTCTTATAGCTTTGGAGGCTAGACATGGGAAATGCTCTTTCCTCTCAGCTCAGTTAGATCAACACTGAACAGTGCAATTGCCTGAGCTGTAAAACAGTCCTTTTGTCACTTTCCACTAATCGCTAGTCTGCCAAAAATGCATTGCTCATTCTGTCCTTTGCCAGATGTAATTGAGGCAAATTCAGGTGCATACCAAAGTATTTTTTGCGTATCTTTTGTCACATCTCAGTTTGACAGCATACTATTAAATAACATGGCCCATGGTATAAAAGGAAAGGCTGTAGTGAGTATTCATAACTTTTGTACAAACTTATCATTTCTGATGTCTTATATTTTAGAGGACATGTTTAGAGGACATGAAAGTTGTCTTCTTTCACCTTCCAGCAAACAGAAGTCTGAGCTAGGTAAGAGTCAAACCCCTGCCATGCCTTGTCAGGGCGGCTAATGGACTGCAGGGCACAGGGATGGCTCCTTGCTCTCAGCTGACTGTGCTGTGAGGGCTGTCACCTGGGGAGTGTGCTCAGCATGCCAGGGCACTGCAGCCCTTCCTGCTTGGCTGGGGATTGCTGCCCTCCTCAGAGCAGGCTGGGGACGCTTCCTAGAGCATCCTGCTCTCCTCTCTGCCATGACTCTGGGACTGGCCTGCCCTTTATTATTCTAGGTCTGTTCTTAATCTCTCTGTAGCTATTCCTGTCCCATGACTTAAAACCTTAATCTTTTTCTAGCACCCGCATTTGATTTTAAAATGTTCTACTTGGCGCTTGACATCTTTTGAAGAATTTCACCTGCACTGCCTACAGCCTTCTCATGCCTGTTTTATTTTATGTATCACCTTCCACTCCAGAGAGTAATATCATTAGCGCACTGTCTGCATAAAGCTTCACTTTGACATCAAATACAATGTTTTATTATACTGTAATTTTGTCAATTTCTCTGCGGCACTTAACAGTGAAGAGATATCTTTTTTAAATCTTAGTGTTGTCTGAACCGTCAGAGCTTATCAAGCCCCCTGAGTGCCAACATGGGTCTTTTTTATGCTGTTATTTCTTGGCTGAGTAATTTCAATATTCTGTGTTTTCCTAGTTGCAGTCACTTGATCTTCTTGACATTTATAGTAAGTACAGTAATCCAACTACATGGATTTAATTTCCAAGTTGAATCTCGTTTTCTAAGAATTATCACAACCAATTAAATGTGTCTCCCTCTTAGGGATTGTCCAGCTTTGGTAACTGGAATAGAAGGCTAGAAAGAGAGGAGAGTGTAACCTGAGTTCCTCGCTGGTGGAGAATTTCATGCAGTGAGGCCTGAGAATGTGGTAAAATACAGAGTTATATATTTTGCTTTAGAAAATGAGGGTGTATGCATGCACAGTAACTAGAACAGCTCTGCTGTTACCAGTGAAAAGAATGTCTATGTAATCTGAGTTGAATATGTTGTAATAGTGTTCAATGTGTTCAATAAATAGAGATTTATTAGTTCATCCAGTGCTGCATTGTCTAACTTACCCACATTTCTCTCTATCCAATTGGAAAATCCAGGTTCTAATATCAGTGAAAATCCAAGTTCTAATATCCTATCAGGTAAGATTATATCACATCAAACTTTTCAGGTCTTAACTGCTTTTCCCCTTTGTGGTAGCCCTGCAGTTATTGCTTTTATTTTCTTTATAGCAGTAGTTTTCTATATGCAGAAAACACACCACTGCATTGTTAGTTCCATAACATTTCCCTCTTGATTTGAAGAGCATCCAGGGAAACCATGAAGACAGCAAATACCTTAATATTCATTCTCACTTTTAATCCCATTCAGATCATGACTCTGCATTGTCTCTGTACCTTCCCCCTCAATAAAAAGAATAACTCCTTGATAATAACATTCCTAATTTTTACAATATTAATACTGTACTATAAAGACAGATGCCTGTGCAACTTGCATCACAATCAACTTTTTGCAGTTAGTACAAAATATGCCTTTATTTATGCTATCCACTACTACTTCCCAATTTTTACCTTTTTTAATTTCCTGAATCCTTTATACCTTTTTTCAAAGGTGTTATGTTTGCTACAGTCTAATAGCAAGGTTCCATTCCTGCAATTCATCAGCCTCCATCAGACATTCATAATCTGGGCTTCTGGTTTCATCACAGGAAGCAGTGGATTTGAGGAGAAGGAGTAAAATCAAAACCACAAGCAGGTACATATGATGCAGTGCTTCCCCAATATTTATCTAAGAGGCTTTTAAAAATTCAGCTGTTGTGTTCTTGCCCTGTATCGGCTCTGGTGAAGCAAACTCTTTGGTTTCTTTGCAGTTTTGCACAATGTTTGAGGAACTTTCACTGCCTCAGGAATGCTCTTTATCCATTATTTGTAAGCTTTCTTCCCCTGTTGCTTCCTGTGCTGTATGTTGTGTTGGACTGCACGTTTTTGTAACAATGCTTGTGTTGAGGGCAATGAGTGAGGCTTTAACAAGATAATACTCACAATGTCTGTGTCCTGCTGGAGGCTAAATAGGCATCCCCCTCTGCAAGGGAGGCAGTGCAGATGCCGAACTTGGGCTGGAAGGTGATAAGCCACACCCTACACAGAGTGGAGAGTGGAAGAGGAAGAGAATTTGGAACCTCTTGGCTTCCAGCTGCCTGTTCTAACAAGCCACAGGACTGGAAGCTATACTGGATTACTGTAAATGGATTCTTTAAATGACCTTAAAACACTCATTCATGACACTCTGGGGAGACTGAATGGCACTGTTAAATTGTGTGCAGTTGAAGCAACCATGGGCCAATTAGCCTCAGCTGCCGAATCTTCCAGTAGAGCACTTCCTATCAGCATCAGTGCTCACTTTAGCAAGTTCCCAGGAATAAATCTTTTGACACATTATGTCCCAAAAGAGAAAGGGGTGGGGACTTAGGGCACTCTGAGCACCTCACTCTCCCAACAAAAAACCTCAAAAGTTAATCTGAAAAGGAAGGTTGTTAAAGTAATTTTGACCCTTGAAGAATACAGGCTGTCAATACAATCTCATCTAACTGAAAGCATCAAATATAGTTTATACCAGAAATTGTAATTCCACTTCACAAAGTGTTATCTCTCAGCAATACAAAATGGACAAGTAATTAACCTGTCATTTTTTAAATTGAAAAGTATGTACTAGGCAATTGCTTCATTTAATTAAAAAATACAATGTTGAAAAAAAATAAAAGCAATAAAATAATTAGTCTTAAAAATTAGTCTTAAAAGGTTATTTATTGAATACCTGCTACCCCCCTGCCCAAAAAAAACCCTCAAACCTCACCATGAGATCCACCAGAATTTTGTTCTTTATTTAAGGCAGAAAAGTTGTAGTCCATTCAGAAAATAGTATAAGAGTTTGTTCAAGACATGCAGAAAGTCTACAAAAAGCATAAACATGATCATTTTCTACATATCCCCAGGGATACTTTCAAACAAATGTATTGATTCATCTGTAGTGAATTCTATAAGAAAATTAACAGAGACAGAAGCTTGAAAGAGTCCTACTTGCCACTGATTTTTCATCAAACCAAATGAAGGAAAGTAGAAATAATTGTACCTGCTGCTGTGTTGTTTCTCATCATAAAGGTCCAACAAAGAAAAAGAGGTTTCCTGTGAAACAACTACAATGTACAAAAAGGATAAGCCACTGAGTGGACACTGCCAACAAAAGCAGTTTGCTTGAGGTAATGATAATGTCAGGAAACCATAATTAATATCAAATGTCTAGACTTAAATACAGCCTGATCAACACTGCTTCTCTCCAGGTATTTAATTTAGAGAAAATACTTGCTCATAATATTAACCTTGGGTTATTATTTTATGCAGAGCAGTCAGCCAGGAAGTCCAAAGAGCCACATTTCTCATAAGGAAAAATCCACCTTTTGCATTCTTACCTCTTGAAGCTCTGCTTCCTTTTCAGTTTAGATAGGCTAGGTAGAGACGGAGGAAGATACATGAGGAGTGTCACCGATGAACTTTCAAGTTGTTTATGCAGATCCTCAAGAAGAGGTAACTTCTCAGCTGGCTCTTGTTGAGGGAGAACACTTGTGTGTCAAACAGAGCATTATGGTACTGAACAGTTTCTGAGGTAAGGATGAAGTCCTTGAAAACCTTCTGTCCATTTAGCTGCATAAAAACTAATTCCTACTGTGGGAAAGAAGATAGACTGTTGCTTTCTCCAGTGCTACAAAGAAGATAAGACACAGCTCCTTGATTGACTGAAAATTGCCAATGCAGCAATTAATCTACTGCCAGTCCTACTTTGTCCAAGAAGTTGAATCAGAGGAGGCTTAGGTTGGATATCAGGAAAAGGTTGTTCACTTAGAGGGTGGTTGGCACTGGAACAGTCTCCCTGGGGAAGTGGTCACAGCATCAAGCCTGACAGAGTTCAAGAAGCATTTGGACTATCCTCTCAGGCACATGGTGTGACTCTTGGGGATGTCCTGTGCAGCGCCAGGGGTTGGACTCGATGATCCTTGCCTGTCTCTTCCAACGCAGGGTATTCTGTGATTCTAAAATAAGGGAAAAAATTCCTTATAGCTCAATGTAAGTTTGGGACAGATCAAGTCCTGAAATCATCATTGTGAAAACATAAGGTTTTAATTGTCCAGCATCAAAGGTACGATTTCTTCTCAGAAAATGTTTGGTAGAGACCTGCAAGCTCAAGAGACTAAAGTTCCTTGGCATTTCCAAATACTGGAAGTCAGGGAAACAGTTTCAGTTACACCATGGATTCCTTCACCTCTTTGTCCCTTGTACACTGTGGCTTGCAAGTGATTCTTTGGAATGGTCTCTTAATCCTCCTGTCTTTTAAAGTACAATTGACTCCACAGGGAAATTGAGAGGGGTAAATTAAAAAGTTCTGTGCAAATATCTGTTTTATAAGATTGTTAAAGGCACATTCACCTTTGAAGTTATTTCAAACACAGAAATATCCGGAGCTGGAAGTTAAGCAGGATATTTTGATAAGCCACCATGTCCTTTCCGCTGGCATCACCCATGCAGTGGAAAAGCAATTGTTATTTTATAACTTTCATGGAAAGGCAGTGTTACTGAAGTGAAGGCCATCTCTGACACCACTTACTGTCAGCTAGAGATGGGGCCATGGCCAGCCCCAGGACATTTGCACTCTGACACTCTCAAATCTCTAATTCCTGCATGTACTCCTCAGATCTCATGAAAGGTTTCAAGCTGCACTCAGGCACTGAGTTTTCAGCTCAGACTGAAAAGCTTATTATTTCAAGAGGATTAATTTGGTATTAAGACCATGATTACTCCTTGGATAGTTTTCCTTTTCAGTATGCTATCTGTTTGTGGATTAGCCTGATTCTTTATTACTATTGTTGTTGCTATGGACAGCACTATTTAATTATTTTTATTAAGTCTCTGTCTAAAAACCCCAGAGAATACTGCTATAAACAAATGACACAATAATAGTAAATCCATATACTGTTGGGAGTACATGATACAAGTTTGGTTTATGTCAGAAGCATATTACTAATAACAATTCAATTCTGAGCTTCTTTTCTAATAGTTTCAGGGAAACTATTAAAAATGGGGTTAATTTATAAGTACAGTTACCGCACTTTATGTATTTCAGTTGGTATAAGTTACATCTGACAGCTCACAAATGGTCAGTTACATTGACTGATCCATTGCATGAGATTTACAGTTTACTCTTTTCCCTTCTTGGTAAAATTCAAGACTTCTGAAAAGAGTCCCTATGTTTATTTATTAATCGATAATTCATATGGAAACTATAAGTTCTCATAAAAGCTTCTGGACAAGGCTACAAGGCTACAAGACATCTTGTAAAAGTCCACAGCTGTATGAACTTTTCACCCCTCATTCCCCTAACTTTTCAATGAGTATCTCAATATTAGCACAACATATCTCCCATGTGAATAAGAACTTAGTTTCATGAATGTTGAGAAATTAAGGAACCAGCACTTGATAGAAAGGCACTACCTACTCATGCTAAATTGCATGAACTCATTGTAATTGGTCTTTAAGAAAAAGACACTTTATATAGAGAAAAAAAGCCAGATTAGCCGAATGATGCTAAACTGTCCATAGCCCAATCCTGGTTTACACAGTTTCATATTGTTTGATGGAGACACTCTCAAATCATACTACAAATATCCTTCCCTGCAAGGAAAAGTCATCACAGCACTTTGATGAAAGGAGTTCTGAATTTGGTACTTATATCACACCAATTCTCTGACACAAATTTTTTTTTTTTTTTTTTGAGGGAGTGAGGAAGGAAAATTCAGCAACATTAGTTATTTGGGTTAGTTACGCTCCTTCTGGGAATTTTTACATCTAGTCAGTCTCTTCACTGTGGAAATCCACCCTCCAAGTGCTTAAAAAAGAAGTGGGGAGGTCTGTAATACCAAAAAAGTGCCTGTCAAACCACTGCCAATTAGTTTTTCTTGCGACTAAACAGAAAGTCATGCACAAGCAGGGTGGTGGTCTTTGCCATGGATTCATTGCCAAGTGTATGGTTGTATAAAAAACCAATGCCTTCAATTCCCAACTCAGAGCTAGGGAAGTAGCTTTTAGAGGTTAAATCTAATATGTGTCACTTTCAAAACAAATGTTTTGAAAACAAAAATTTACAGAAGAATTACAATATTTCCTTCTATCATAAAATGTCAACATAGACTGAAAAAGAAGAAGCCTTCAGCCCAGTTTTGGAAAGTTTGACCAGTCAAGTCACTTTGAACCTGGCCTCAAAATCCATTTTGTTTTAGTATCATGTCTGCATGCACCTTGGTACAAGGGCTCTCTCTTCAGTGAGCTTAATTTTCAACTGATAGGGAAAGAATGATCTTAATTTCTGAGCAGGGTCAGTAGGAGTTATCACAATACAAATTAAAGCAGCTGATTCAGGGGAAGAATGGTGGAATATTTTTCTGGAGTTCATGAAATGGTTTAATGCTGGCACATCTGAAATTCAGAATCAAAGAATTTTCAACTGGGCACTGCTCAGACCTGGCTACAGATAGAGGGCTTTTTTTATGGTCTCCTTGTGTGGATTCAACAGACTCTTGTATCAGGCTTCACTGACCACCATGTAGCCAGTTTAACATCCATGTATCTCCAGAGGTTTGGCTCTATGTCCACAGATTCTGGGAATTCTGAATTTATATTTTTGACTCCTGAGAAATTACACCATACTCTAAATAAAAATCCTAGTTCCAGAAAAATAAAGAGAAAATTCTATATGGCAAATGAAAAGCCACGTTTTGCAGGTGGTAATAGACTGAAAATGCTGCCCTGAGGGGCAGACTGGATGGGACCTGCGGTAGGTTTAAACTTGGTTTCATGGGTGAGTTGTTAAACCAATGAGAAAACTGGTAACGCCTCTACGGTCTGCATATTTAGAGAAAGCGCAAGCGCGGGCTTTTTTCCCTCTGTGTTCGGGCTCCCCCGCCGAGGGTGGGGGAGTGCCCCCAGGCTGTGTCCTGGAGCGGGCCCGGGTTTCTGGGAGAGCTACTCCGGAGCCGCAGGCTACCAGAAGCAGCCGTGAGCTGTGGCGCAGCAGGGCCCGCGCGGCCTCTGGGGTCAGCGTGGGCCGGTGGGGCCCTTCCACACAGCCAGCACCGCCCGCGCCGAACCGAAAAACACCACACGCAGCCGACGGTGAGAGACAGGACTGGTCTTTCCCCAGTGCCAGGCCCGAGTAAGATCAACTTCTCAGCTGAAGGCTTGCAAATGCCAGCTTTTATTCCAAGTGAGAAATAAGGGAAAGTTAAGAGTTATGTGAAGGAGGCTAGCATGGCGACTCCAAGGTCAGTTGTGAAGGAAGGGAAAGAGAGCGGAGGCACTTCCAGCACCAGAGCTTAAATTTTTCTTGCAAGCCGTGGCGAGGACTGTAATATTACAAACTGTTTCTCTATAATTCATTGAAGTACATGGGGGGATGGAAAAAATCCACATGCAGCTCATGAAAAGGGCTCAATGCCAGAGCCCATAGATGTTGTGAAAGACTTTTAGAGATTGAGGAAGAGAGCCTTTGCTTTAAGGATGGAGTAGCTCATCCTTAAAAGACCAAACCCCATGGCTACTATGGCCCATGATTGGCAGTGTGGGAAGACTGCAAAATTCATGGGAGGGATATTTTTTCACTGACGCAGATTTTTCCAGGCGGACTGTTGGTTTGTGAAAGTTTGAACCATGCTAAAGAAGTTTGTAGAGAGCTATCTCTCGTGGGAAGAATCCCATGGCACAGCAGAAGAAACTCTTTTCCTTAAACATAAAGAAAGACTCTTAAAATGAAACACTGACCAAACCCCATGTTTTGTTTTCCCTTGTGCGGGTTGGTGGGAAAAAAAGGAGGTACTGGAGGAAAAAGTGGTTTTGAAGTTTTGCTTTTATTTCTTATTCTCTTTACCTTTAATTCTGTTAGTAATAAATCTTCTTTATACTGTAACTGTTCAAGTGTGGATCTGTTTTGCCTTGAAGGTTTTATTCCATTTTCCTCAATAATCCTTATTTCACCTTATGAAAAATGAAGTTTTAATGTCCCATTCTCTGCTCAACTATAACAGAAGTAAATAAGATTTTGTGTGCCCGGCACTTAACCAGTGTCAAACCACAACAGACCCTAAGCAACCTGATCCAGTAAAAGGTGTCCTTGCCCATGGCAAAGAGGTTGGAACAAGATGATCTTTAAGGTCCCCTTCCAAACCAAACCATTATATGACTCTATGAAGCTGCAGTTGATAATAGAACACTAAAGACTGTGGGAAATAAAGTGGAGTAAAAGGACCCAAAGACAGCACTGGCATTACAAATTTTCAAAACATGGAAACTTCACTGCACAAAGACATTAGTTGCCAAAGTGAACAACTTTCTGTTGACAAGGGATTTCCTGAAGCACACATTAGCATCTCATAAAGGCACAGTCCTTTTCCAATCTCCTTTCTCACCTTCCTCCCTCTTACTAGAACTCTGCTAAATCATCAGGGGTGTGGGGAGGCAGGAGTAAATCAAGAGAATATACTTGTCATATATGCTCTTATCTTTCTTTTTTACCCTTGGACAACATTAATAAAAGAAAGTTTGTAATTGTTCCAATAACAGCAGCACTGCAGAGAAGTATCCAATGGTTCTGCTTTGTCAAGTGGAATGTGTTGACATTCTAAAAGGCTGTCTGGGCACAGGTCTCCACAAAACCTTTGATAATGCTGTCCATTCCATACAGACCACTAAGACTCTTGATTGTCAAATCATAGAGAACCTTCAAAGACAGTGTTTCTTCGTAACTAAAAATATTTAACCACTTAGCTTATTGTGTGATTTGATTTCTGCTGGTCATCCTCACTCCCAAGATAAGTCATTAAAAAGCATGGTAAGTTCACATTTAAGCTATAAAGGTAAAAGGTTAGATCTTGATGCCTTTAACAAATTTTTGTTCAGACTTTATTCAATAAGGTCACTTATCCATTTGTGCACCAGAAAATAATCTGAAACCAGAATTAAATAAACCAGAGGAATCCCTGTACAGAAACTCCTACTTCATTGAAAACTGTTCTGCTTTTGCCTCTGTTTTTATTTACTGATCTGAAACAAAAATAAGTGTGGCTTATACTGAGAGTCCATACAGGCTTTACAAAGGCTGTCTGTATTAGTTAAAGCACAGCATGTACTTTTAAAATAATTTTCAGCAATACAACCTGTGCAGGAATAAGTGCTTAGGAGAGCATGTTTGAAAGTGAATGTGACACCTGAGGAAAAGAATGTATCAGCCGTCACAGTTTCAGCAACATCAGGAACCTGCCTGGTTCTATCTGTGAGCACGTTTAAGCTTGCACTCAACAATGTAACTGGTGAAGGAAGTCTAGTTCCACCAACAACTCACTGCTCTGACATGATGGTAGGTTCCTATTTTGTTCTAACCTGGAATCTGACTTTTTTCCTCTGGCATACTTAGGTCCTAAAAATGGCTTGATTGCTTTGTGCCATGCTAGGTTTGTGTATTGACCTCCCTCAGTGTAGACTAACAGGGAGGGGGAATCAGTTGTGCCCATAGAAAAAGTTGCATTTGCATTTTACAAGGAAACATTGCCATTTGCTGATTATGAGGGCTTATGCACTGAGGAGTAATAAAAAACATAAAGAATACAGTTGGAACACATTTAAAGCAGTTTAGTTAGTGCAGAGAAACCCAACTTAAATTGTTTATTCAGAAAAAGCTGTCAGGAAATAAAACACTTAACTGTGTGCGCCATTAGCAAATACCTTTTAACCAGCTCCAGTTGACGGCAGCTATAGAATACCAGGGATATTTTTGTTGCCATTGTTTATTCCTTTAAGGGAACCAGGAAGCTCAGAATGCATCCTGTCCCAGTCGTGTCTCCTTTTATCCTCCAGAAAGCCAGAGTGAACTTTTCTTGCAACATATTTTTTAAGCTTTGGGCATCTGTGTAGCAACATGGCATATGACCTCCAGTGATATATTCTCCCTCCAAACATCTTTCCCAGCCCATTCTGCTGTAGCCCATTTGTTTTCTGAAAGATTCACTGTCTGCAGCATTGCAGGAAGATTCAGATGAACATCAGGAAAATCTTTCCAAGATTAAACATTGAAAGTCACAGGGAAAATTTGACTGGATTTCTGGGGGGCAGAGGAAGGATGCACTGTTTTTTCTTCTGTCTGAAGTCCCAATGGTGTGCCAGCAAGATAAATATCACTCAAGAGTGAAAGAAGGAGGGAGATGGGCTCTATAAGCCCCAGTTTTCTATGATTCAGTGCTCTCCCATCAAAATGAGAAGTTATTTAAGGATAATTCACAGCTGCTTAGGAAGGATAAAAATAGGTCCTATCTGCAAAACTCAGATCCATGATTTACATACTGCAAAAACTAAAATGGACAAAGATTCAGAGATCTTTTCAGGGATGCTGCCCTAAGAAAACTTGGTTGTTATATAATATGAACTCCCACAAATACTAGTATCAGTTCAGTGAAAAAACCTGAAAGTTGCAGGTAATGGATGTATTTTTATGGCCCAGAACCAAGATGGTAGAAAAATCAAACCATTCCCAGTGGTCCTAAGTATAAACAACAAATGAGCTGTACTAATTAGCTTTCACTTACAAGTGCAAATCAGGTTAATTAAAAATAAACTTTACTACATTACTGCACTGAAGACACCCCTCTCCGTAATTCAAGTACAGATGAATGGGTACAGAAAATTTGATCTATATGTGTTCACTGGGTTAATTAAAAGTCAGGCATGCATCTGTAGAACCAGATGAATTTTTTTATTTCTACAATGTCTGTTGGCAACCTGGGATTAAGAAAAAGATGAAGAAAAAAAAAGCATCTGATATCCGTTGAAGTTGAAAGATTCTTTACACTAGGAAATCTAAAACACTGCTGATGTGAGAAATGTTGACTCTCAAGCAAAGCATTCCACACCCTGTCCTCTGCATGGCCTTTTTTTTTTCTATGAAGACTACTGTGTCTATGGTACAAACAAGCCCAAAAGCATGAACTCATTCTGAATTAGTTTACTGTCAGCCTCTTGTTTAGAAATGTCAGCAGCACTGAAAGCAAAATGACTAAGTAAATCTCTGTCTAATTCTTAAGATGATCTTGTTGACAGAGACTTTAAATACACCTTCAGAAGTCCTGGGGTCTCTCTCACCTTTCCTGGAATATTCTTTGAAGAGATCACAAATGATGCATTCCCTAATGTGGTACATAATCTCTTCAAATGGAAACTGTGTGTCAGGAAGAAATGTTACGCAGATCTCCTCTATTTGGGGAATCCCATAAATCACCTCATTCACTAAAAATTCAAGCACAGCCATGACTTAACCTGCCTCACAGGTTTATTGTGCTTTATATTCCTCCTCCTTTCCTCTTCAGTGGCACGAAATAGTAACTTAGATGCAAGAAAACACAATGTGCATGAGGAAATATTTTTCAAGAATGCTTCCTCCACTACACTTTTGACAAACAAATGGTTGTGCTCTCACACCGGCAGCCTCCAAGGCAGCACCAAGCAGGACATCGGAATATCTGAACATTGCTGGACAAAGAGGCTGAAGATGGGAGGACAAACAGTTCTACTGCCCAGGGACCCCTCAGTCACCTTCAGTCCAAGGAACTCAATGCGATACCAAAATGGCAACATTCACACCTAGAACTGGACAAGATCAATTCTTGCTGGATTTCTGCCATCACAATGTGAAAGGACGTTAAAAGTAGATGAGAACTGCAGAAGGTGAATCCAGTGCAAGAGCAAGAACCTGGCACTTGTAAACTCCATGCCAATCTTAGTTATTCCAGTGAACTATGAAATACAGTCAAGGATGACGAGGCCTCTGTCCCAACAAGGCTAAAAAGTCTCTGCTGTCTTATTCATAAAGCTGAGATAATTAAGCAATAATTCTACTTATGTTTCAGCCGCTACTTTTCCTGTAAAACCTGCTGAGTAATTTAACATACCCCAGAATGAAAACAAAGCAGTGAAAAATATGCTTATTTGAAGTTGCACTCTTCACTTAAAGAAAAACTCTTGGGGAGTATAAAACTAATTCTTAGTACTATCGCAAGTATATGAGAAGAATAAACTTTAATTATCTCACTGTTACAATTTTCAATAAAGATTTATTAGCAATCAGTTCCAACTGACAGCAGTTCGAAATCTTTCAATGCTGAACTTAGGATGAGGAAATATAACATCTATTTGATTCCAAGGGAAAGAAGATATTTTTAAACAAAACCATAGGTGCAGAATACCCTGCATAGCCACAAGATTAATCTTTCTGAAACAAAACAATAATTAAAAAGGCATGTATAAAACAACATAATCTAAATACAAGTACCTTAATCATGAGTATAGTTTAATTGTGTATTTATCATTAACAACCTAAGGTTGGCAGTCTAAAGCTTAGTAACCTAAAGAAAAATTCGTATGTGTTTTTCCAGCACCTGTTTTAAGGAAGAGTCAAACTTTCTGAATGTCAGCTGTATCATATTTGGGAAACAGATCAGATCACGGCTTCGGATAAAATCTGTCCTCATCAGAAAGCACCTGACATTCCAAATCAACTTTGTCTCAGATTACAGCAGCTCAGCATTCAGTGCTGAATTTTGAGTTGAACAGAACTCATCACTTTAATGCCAAAACAAAATCACCCAGCTGGCTTCCTACTCGCAAGTGAGCAAGGCTGAAACTGTTCTGAAATTTCACTGTTAGCGTATTTTGGTATTAACAGTCATCTCTTGTTGAGGATATTCTAATTTCCCTCCTCACTACTCTCTTGATTTCATGTCAGAGGAAGAAATATGCCACTGATGTAGTCAGATTGGTAACAGCAACTTTGTTTTGGAGGGAGTGAATGCACCTAAAATCAGAGTGAAAAGCCTTCTTTTTCTTCACATCAAGCTTCTAAAAGACAGAGAAGCTGCAGGAACCTACATTGTCTTGCCACACTACCTGCAAAATCTATAAAGAAGCAAGTGTTGCAATTTCTTCAGGTGACAGAATAATAAATATGTGAGAAGTGAGCTATTCTGCCATGCTTTTCTCTAAACAGATTCTTATTTACCTTTTGATATGAAGTCATTTGGAACTGAAAGATGGAAGACTCACTCAGCTTGGGTATGGTGCACTAGCTGAGATCTGATTATGAGTAGGAGAAAAGT
The DNA here is from genome assembly GCF_017639235.1 of Corvus kubaryi. Lineage (NCBI taxonomy): Eukaryota > Metazoa > Chordata > Aves > Passeriformes > Corvidae > Corvus > Corvus kubaryi. The sequence continues at coordinate 607,324 of NW_024582064.1, read as the reverse complement.
AGGGGGGAATCATATATGTTCTCCTCCTCCATCTCTTGAAAGTTTGAACACATATTTTAACACTTGAATAAAATATTACTCTGTTTTTATTATACTTGCAGTGCTGTGCTGAGCAGTTTCATTTGAATATTCCACAGATGGTGTTACCTCTCAAAGTATCAAAGTATCACCAAGGATTTTGCTATTATTAAGACACTGGAAAAGGGTTCAGTATCATTTCAGCCAGCTGGTTGGGAAAGGCAAAAGGAAGTTTACTCCTCCGATTACTGTCTCTTTCCCAAATGATTTGATCTTACTGAAAGGCTGGAGTCCCCCTAAATTTTCTCCTGCTGGAGACAACGTCATAAGGTCAAATGAGAATCAATCATAGGAAAAATCTTTCTTCCACCCAACTCCCTCTCTGCAACACACAGACCCACCTTGCTCCTCTGCTCTGCTCCAGCACATGGTCCAAAGAGTGGGGTGTGCTTTCAGATGGCAGAACAGCAAAGATGGAGCACAACCTATCAGAATTCCCCTTACAGATCCACTGCTGGAGTGGAGAAGACAGACATACAAGCAGCATCGCCCTCCTCTGAAAAGGAAGGGGTCAAGGAAAAGGCAGAGAACAAACAGGCAGTGAAAAGCAGGGACAAGAAATGGATATCTGTAACACCGGCTGCACCTGTGTAGCAGGAAGCTCTTCCTAGAGCGGGACAATGTGGATACAAAAATGCTGTTAGCAAGGAATTTTCCTGCTTCTTTCTAAGCCCGTGAAATACTTTTCTCTCTCACGGAAGATAGTAGCAGAGTTCTATAAACTATGAACACCTGCGACCTTGCAGAGCCTTGTTTATGGTACCGTAGAAAAATATTTTGACAATGGATGTTTTAGGATTTTAGCCAATCACCCCCAAGGGGTGGCTGGTCCTTTGTCCAATTAGACTATGAAGAAAAAAGTCTATAAAAGAGTTTGTAAAATAATTAAATTAATCAATCTTGCTGCACAATTCCTGCCTGCTGGATCTTCTCTCCTCTCCTCCCTATGGCTGCGGGATACAGTAATAGGGCAAAATCACTTGAACAATACCCTGTCTGCAAAGCTAACAGTGCTGGATGGAGGAGGGGGTGTCATGCTGCTTTTGGTGCTGAATAATGCTGAAACCTGCCTGACTCATCAACCCCAAAGTTAAACATCCTGGCAGTGAGGTGGACACGTGGCAGACCTCATAAAGGAACAAACAAGTGACACTACTGGTGACATATCTAAATGATACTGCTGGCCCAGAAATATATGACTGATAGACAATCACTTTATATTGACATTATACATATATATATAAGGTATCTTTTTTATATATACATATATGTACACACATAAAAATATGTAACAGTGATATGTTCTATCTATCTATCTATCTATCTATCTCTATCTCACAATAAAAGCCCAGTCCCACTTTTTAATGGAGAGGTTTCCTAATAAATCCCTTCTCAGGGTGTATGTGGAGATTGCTCCCTGGAGTGGGGACACCCCTCAAGGTTACTCCTTGAGGCTGCATGAAAGAGATTGCCACCATAGCAAGAGATTGCCATGGGTGAGTAACATCAATCTCTTCTTAATAATTGGTTTGCTGGCTTTAATATAATTGCTTCAAGATAATTGCTTTAATATAATTGCTCCAATATTGCTTCAAAAGTAGTGCACTATACTTCTAGTTATAGCTACCTATACTGTGTGGTAAATAATTCTGATTAAGATCTTCTAGTCTAATCATGTTCATAATAAATAATTTATTTTTATATAAATTTGGTTTGCCACCCTTAATCCTGCTGGACAAAGTTGCATAAAGGCTCAGTTAGACCTGTATAATCCTTTGGACATAAACCATTGACTAAGTCTGGGGCCAAGATTGGCTCCAGCTGCATGTAGGCTCCTCTGTGAGAAGGAGTTTGGAATGCAAGGGGATTCTTTCCACACCTTGTGGCTCAAGAGAATTGTGTGAAGCCAGACAAACATGAAAATTCTGATTCTACTAGAGTTAAGGATTCTAAATTCAGACTTTACAAGTCTAGATTTTGTTCTTGATTGAAATATTTGGAAAGACACTGGAAGAGAGAAACACATTTAAAATTACATAATCTTCTTTTTTTCCCCAACAGAAAGAAATCTCAGGTAAGAGAGAGACAGTTCTGTGGGGCTCACTATTGCTCTATCACTGTTACTTATGCCCAATTCTGTTTTAAAATTTGAGAAGGGTGTGAGAGAACTGGCAGCAGTTACTCTGTTTTAAAACAGCAGTATAAAATTTTATTACACTAAAGATCCTGATAGATTTATACACCACATTCACATTTATTTCTTAAAGTATTTCTTTGCCAGGCAAGTTTTCTTCTACTCTAATGAGGACCTCAGAAACAGTTACACCATTTTATGGATGTTTTAAGGAGAGGAGAAATGCCAGGAAAAGTAAAGTAATTAGGTCCTTGGTGTGAAATTAGCTGCTAGACTGCAGGCATGGAAAAAAAAGGAAAAAGTAAAAGTCCTAGACAAAATTAATTGTCTCATATGCAGGATATGATCTCCATAGCACCAGGTGACAGAAAACCTCAAGCTAGTGAGAGCGAGAAATATAATGATCATAACTGTTAATGCCATGTCCATGAAACAGAAGTCAGAGAAATCACTGCCTTAATAACAGCTCCCTCTAAGGAGGAACAATCAATACCCAACTACACTACATGTCAATTATCTGCTTAATTGTCCTATATGTGTCACTACATACACCCTTTAAAGGGCTGCAAACAGATTTTTGCCAGTGGTTTTCCTAAGCAAACAGATCTGTCTACACTTATGATGCATTTTCCCATTTTCACTGCCTTGTGAATCTAATAGTTAAATTTTGTCTCTCAGGTGACTGCTTCTAATTTTTTCTCTCCTCCATGGCTAAGAGAAAAATCTTCATTACTTATACTTGATAACTGAACAAGCATCTACATGCTACTGTCTGTTAAGTACAGCAACACATATTGATCCATAATTGAATTAAATGAGCATTTGTACATATAAGCAGAACAGAGAACTCTTATGAGAAAAGCAGAAAATATTTTTTAAAGCAATGAGAAAAACAGTTAAAAGTGGCCCCTCAGGAGACACTGCAGCTTCAGAAAACACTTTTGCATTGCTAAACTGAATAGAATGCTTTCACAGATCTCTGCACAGGCTCCATGAATTTTTGGCTGTGTAGTCTCAGGCTAGTCTGTGCACGGAGTATGGAGAGTGAACAAAACAAAGGCTACACCAACACATCTAATACATTTGGTGAAAGCTACTTTACAGATGCCACTTCTGGAATTCAGTGCACAGACTACATTTAACATGCACTTCCATTTTCCCAACATGTCTGTACTTCCACCTGAAAAAAACTGGCCATCATAAATTTCTGTGTTTGGTTTGCATCTCTGGACCAGAGGCTGCTCTATCCTCCACTCCAAATCCTGATGTTGCAGTATCAGTGCTGTACAGCAATCGTTCTTGTGTCCATTAGTGTCAGACACGCTGTAAAGACCCACATATCCTACAGCACAGTGAGTCAAGTGCTTTGGGCACACAGAGTTCACTGCACACACATGATCAAATTGGTTTATCTGATAAGCTGGCTAAGCATGACACAGTGTCAAAAGGAGACAGTCACTGACAAATACTAACTGTAAAATACCATAACTTGGCACTATAAACCTGGTGGCATTAAGGGACTATTTCATTCCCATGAAAAATCATGGTGTTGTACAGAGTTCTCAGAACCCAGGTGCCTGAGGAATCTTCTCATTCCGTGGTGAACTCTGGTGATAGATGACTAAAAGCCATTTCAGAACCTTGGTAGTGTCACACATCAATTGATCCTAGCTAACTGCAGATGTTCAAGCATTTCTGTTCTTTTCTGCAGCCTCAAATTCCTCAACAAAGGAGTACCCTGTCCCGGGGTGATGTGATGAGGCTGCTTGTCCCTTAGCCGTCCTCTCAGTGCCCAAGGCCGCTGTATCTTTAAGACGGACCCGGGGAACGGGACCGGAGCCGCAGGACCGGGTTCGGGTCGGTTCAGCGGCTCGGTCCAGCGGCTCTGGCTGCAGCGGCGCTCCGCCGTGCTCTGCAGGGAGGGCACCGGGGCCAGGGCACTGCTTCTTGGTGGTTTTTCGTTCCCGCTAGCTTGGGAAAAGGTTTTTTTTTTTCTTTCCTTCCCCTGGCCTCCCTACCTTCCTTCCCTTCTCTCTGGTCCGGGGAGCTGCGGGGTGGCCCCGGCTGGTCCGAACCCCGAGGAAGGCCAGGCCATTGAGCGAGGGGGCACACAGGTCTGCCAGCTTCGCCTGCTGCGAGGAGGAGGACCGGCGCCGGAGAGGCAGCGGGTTTTTTCCATCTGTTCTCCAGTTTCGCCTGCTGTGGGGAGGAGGACCGGCACCGGAGAGTCGAGAGGTTTTTTTCCATCTGCCCTGCTCCAGGCTGCTGTGTGGACTCCCCTTCCCCTTCTTGTAGACTGGGGGGACCAGTTGCAAGCCCGTGTGTTTTTTCCTTCTCTGGGCATTTGTTGTATTTTGAAGGTTTTTTTCTATTCTGCCCTGTTTTGTTCTGTGTTAATAAACTGTTCAGTTTTTTTCCACTTTCACCTGCTGTTATCAATTTTTCTCATTGGCGGAGGAAAGGGGGTGGCCCTTTCCCTTTGGAGGAGGTGCTCATTCCGCAGCGCTTCCTCCTAAAATTTTGTGTCCAAAAACTGAGACAACCCATAATCTTCAGTATATTAAAGTTCTTGGAACAACTTAAAGATTGCTTCCAGATCAGCTGAGTTTTGCAGTCATTTTAAGGGAGGATAAATAGGTAGCACCATTTTGTTGAATTTACCATCAAACTGCAAATTCATTTTTATCAAGTAGTCCAACAGTGATTTGAAACACAAGAACCTTAACTCATAAGGGTGCCTAACTTGTATGATAACCGTTGTCTAACTACAGTGAATTATTTGTGCTTTTGTAGGCTTGATTCATGGTCTGGGAATAACAATAATCAACAGTCAGCATAAGAAACTTTCCATGCATTGCTGTACAGTCCACTAGAATACAAACTGGCCTCCAGCTTTGGCAAAAGTTCATCTTATTTTAAGAAAACAAACATGAAACCTTAAGTATTTTTTTTAGGTCCCATATTTGTCAGGTCACTAGAGCTTGTAAGTCATAGAGTGATTTAATAGACTATATACAAAAAAAAAAAAGGCACTGCTACACAGAGGTAATTCTAGTGCCTGAACAAACATTTTGTGTGAGTTTTATATTTGATATAAATACATGTGTATTCACCTGAGGCTGTAAGCCCAGAAAATGTGAAAAAACAACACAATAGTGTTCAAAGTCCACATATCTTGTGGTATCATTAATTTCATAAACAGGCTTACAAGGAACTGAAATCTGAGGACCATTATTGCCTGAAGAGACAGATACAGGTATTTAAATCTCACACACCAATTTGGCTCCTGACCAAGAGGTGTCAGAAAGGTAGCAGTAAGGTAACCTTGTCCTCTACAGTGCTTGCTGAACGATATTGTAAAGCTGCAGAACAAGTGGTTACAAGCAGCAGGAAAAAAACCCATGCAATAGTCTGATCCAGAAAAATTGCATGCCAGTGTTAACTTTTCCTTACCTTGCTTGATATCTAAATGCTATCCCACCCTCACACTCAAAGGAAAAATATTATTCAAATAACAGCCACAATAAGTGCTCCCATCAGCTCTAGGGTATGAAATCAGTTTGGGAGAAAGAGTTATAAATCTCTTATTTTTAAGCATTTTCTAATTCTTAACAGTAGTTTCCTTTGCCATTTTGTATCTAATATTTGGTGGGTAAACCAAATATTTAAAAATCAGGGCACAGGCAAAGCAATTTTCAGCTTTCACCTCCTGATGTAGCATATTTGTAGGAAAAGAGCCCATGGAGCCTGGAAGAACAAGCTGACAGGTTCTGCTGCCAGAGCCAGCAGGGAGAGATTGCAGTAGTGCAAGGAATTTCAATGCCACTGGGTTTGTAGGCAAAAACAACTACCCACCAGTACATACCCTGCAATCTGTCACAGGCAGCTTGCTCTCAATTGTTCTTTTTCATTCTGTAAGCAGTTTTTAAAAACAGAAAGACAATTAAAGGTACTAACTTTTACATGCTGTTAGGTTACAAAATGAAGGCTTCTGAAGTTGTGAAGCTCCTGAGTTTTCCTCACAGTGTTGCCATCCATGGCTGTACTGCACAAGCAGGTTTGATGCAATCCCCCTTGGAAATACTAATTCCGTGCAATGATCCTCCAATCATGGACCCTGAAATGCTCCATGCTCTGAGACCATGGGGAAGGCACGATCCCCTCAGGGACCCCACCCTGACCCTGTCATGGCTCTGAGGGGAAGCCGCCTGTGTCTTCTCTCCAAACACTTACCACAGCAGTAGTGGGAAGATCCTTGTCACAAGTTTCACTTGAGAAAGCTGATTTCTTTTCTTTCTTTTTTTTTTAATAGATCTCCCCTTCCTGCCCAGCTTGTCCTGACAAGATGGAGCCTTTATTTCGTGGAGGGTTCTCCTCACCTCACTGATAAATGGCAGCTTCCTCAGAAGGAAAATCACCATCACCACACAAACCCTCCGGCTCCTCCAGGAAGAGGCCTCATGCCCATCCTGGCCTCAGAGGCTCTCACTGTGTGTCCCCAGGGCTCCCGCAGCCCCTCCGTGGGGCTCTGACACCATTTGGAGGAGCTGCCTTCCTCAAACACACTCTCCAGAGCTTCCCAAAAGTCCCCCTTCTCTCCCCACACCTTCCAGAGCGTTCTCCTGCCCCATGCAGGAGATAGCCCCAAGGAGCTTTGGCAGGAGGGTCACAGACAGCTGTGCCTGCCTGCAGGTGTCCCCACTGTGGACAGTAACACAGAGCTCTGGAAAACCCTCCCTGGAAAACACAGACAGTCTGGCTTTCCAGAAGGTGGTTCTTGGAGTAGGATGGTGGTACAGAGGAAGGTGAGATGCTGGCTCTTGCTGGGAGCTTTTATTCCCCATGTATCTGTCTCCCTTTCAAACTACAAATTAACTTACCAAGATTCATCCAAAAGACACCATTTTTCTGGATGTTAACAACATTCCTGCCTGCTCATTTATGATGCCTACGACGAAGCATGTCTCTGTGCGGAATTGAGGGAAGCACCTGGATTGATTGTTTTCCTCCATGGTGCTGCTTCCTCTGGACCCAGACCCAGGGAGCTATCAGAGGGTTTACACTCAGGGCTGCTTTCATTAGTGATTACCCCTGAAATGTATCTCGAAGGGTTGACAGAGAAACAAAAACCCCAAACCCTACCTCAACAAAACCCAACCCTTCAGTATTCAGTCCCAAGATGTTTAATATTCCCAGGGAGATCTGATTTTGTTTGGAATGATTGCTAAACCCATCTGTTTAAATAGATAATTCTGTTCCAATGACTGAGAAGTAGGTGCCATTAAAAGAGCTTTTCTGGAAGTGCTGACTCTGAAGGCAGAATCTCCTCATTTATCTTTCTTCAAGACAATGGGAAGCCATTTTGGCAGGGAGGAGACCAAGGGCCATTTGGGGCAGCCAGTGTATTGCTGTATATTTGAATGGCATTGCTTTTTATGGCCGTGCAGATGTGAAAACTGCCAACAAATTTCTTGTCAGCACTGCTGTGATTATTATGGAATTTCAGTGCAAGTCTCAGCAACTCCTTACATTTCCTCCAAGCTCAGAGAAGCATGTCTCTGCAGAGAGGAATTCAGGATGTGGTATTCAAGCTCCTGCTTTATTTGTCAGCTTAATCTCATAATCCAGATGCTTAAAGCAATGTGGCTGTTGGTTCTTTCCCTTGAAATGGCAGTCTTGCATTCCCTCCTACTGCTGCTCGGGTCACAGGGCTGGCAGGTATTCCACTTGCGGCCATACCTGCTGTGCTGTCTGCCTTGCTTTCAGTAACAATGATTTCCAACCTTTGCAGGTTAAAAAGCTTGGTCTTATGGTTCAGCACGGCTTTGTTATCGAATTACCACACAGAGAGAGAGAGACATTAAGTCTCTACATGTAGCTGAAAAGTATTTTATTTACCTTTCATTTTGAAACTTCCTTTCACCAAGTAAAAAAATTAAAGTTGATAAGCAGTTTGACCAATAGGCAACTTTCAATATTACTGTCCTGTCTGCAAATAGATTAAGGGCTAGAATCATAAATTACTTACTTACTTTTAATGTCACTGCAGAGTAAATGTTGTTGTTGGCTAAATTCAAGATGTGCTTCCTGATTATTAAAAAGGATCTTTGGTACTGAATTTTTGCAGACTGGCAACATAGTGCAGACATATCCATACAACCCCATGTTCACTTCCTTAAAACAGCTTTTATCTTGCTTTGCCATACCTTGAGGATTCTTGAAAATACTTTTTCTAACACATCTTAGGCTCCTCTGAGCTTTTTAAAAAACAGCTTCCTTTTCCTTTCCTCAGCAGAACAACACTGACAGCTGGCAGCTGCTGTGGCTAGGATTCAGAAATCCTAACTTTGGCTATAGGTGTCTAATTTAAACTCCTTTTCAGAACTCCCTATTTAGTCCCTTCTTAACTTAGATAAAGACTAGTATCTTTAGAGGACAGTTCACACATTCCTGAAAGAATTGGATTTATGATGTTTCTGGCTGTGTCCATTTTTCTCCTCGGAACGTAAATGACAACTAGACTAAGAATAGACAATAGAAGTGACATAAACCAATGCCCAAGTCTCCACTTTAACATAAAATCTCTGACTATATACTTCAACTTGCTGGTTTTGAATTGCCTGTCCTAAAACTAAGGACTACCTCACATGAACCTGACATGAGCTAAGCTGCAAAGTGCTCCTTCCTTTATCTAAATATGGCCAAGCTTCATCTATTTCTCATGCTGAAGGGTTTGGATTCAGTAGGCAACACTGGATAAAACAACCACTCCTGATGGAGAAGAGCGCATGAGAAAGTTTGCAGGTGATTCCTGCACATGCCGCTAAGGAGTCTGTATGCACATGTGGGGTATCAGTCATGGTCAGATGGGAAACTCTCTGAGAAGAACTGGCAGCAGCCTTGGGATTTGTATTGTTCTCCAGGTATATGGGATTATCTGGGCACACTTTACCTGGTTCGTGTCATACCACAACCAAGGGATTTATGGAAATTTCTGGATTTTGTAAGCAATTAATTATATATTTCTAAAGAGTGAAGTCCTTCAGTCTAATTAAAGTGATCGGGTTTAAAGTAGAAGTACCTCTTATAACATGAAGCACGGAGGAGTTCATAATTTCTTCTGGCCTCAAGTCCTAGGAAATTCTGTTGAATAAAGCAATAGGATCTGACATGCCATAGAAGAAGTGCACAACTATTTTTTCCCATATCCATCTATCTGGACCATTGTTTGTCTTGTTCTCTTTGTTATGGTAAGTTCAGATATAAATAATCTGTTATAAAAGTCTTTACAGGGAAGAGTAACAGTGAATCAGTTATCAACTACCTACAAATAGAACTAATAAAATGTGGACTTATAATAAAGATCCATCTTATAAAACCCACACCATTTTAAAATGTGATAGTCTTAATGATACCTAATTTATCAATGAGAGAAATGCAAAGATTTAATTTTCTTTTGGAAAACATTTTGATGTGTGGAATTCATCACAATTCCTCCAGCAGATCAAGTGAAATAAAGCAGCATTAAATTTAGATTGCAGTCTCAGGACTGTGATGGCAATGTATTACATCTTGCATCATTTGCAAAATCCCAATGCAGTTAGCAACTTGGAAAACTGTGATCAATAGCATTTTCACTGCTGAAGTCTACATCTCAAACTCAAGAATATATCACCACAGTGATGGTAATTTGCTGGAGAATAAGGCACAGAGAAAAAATGCATTATGTCTCTGTATTCCCACTGGTGCACAATATATATATACATATACATAGTTTTGAAGAAAAATACATATTACTGTGCACTACACTTTTGCCCTTTTGCTTCATGTCCTTTACTAGACAGTGGAAGAGGATGAAAATATCAGCCAATAAAAATTGTAGCAAATACCAGACAAAGAAATAGAGAAGTTTAACATACTGAGAGCATTCCAAGGTCAAGCTCCTGTGACATGGATTTCTTTAGGGAAGCAGAGACGTGTAAGAACTGATGCCTTGAAATGGCTACCTGAACATCCAGCTGCCTCAAATAGTAATAGATATAATACTTTCCTGTCTGCCTTGTGTGCTGAACTGGAATTTAAGTTGCCGTAATTGCTATTAATCTTCATTTTTCTGTTTGAATAACACGTTACAGAAGTAGGAGGTATTACGACACATTTCTGTGTCAAACCCAGTCATGTACTGAGCACTGCACAGGGAGAAAATGACTGAGGAAACTGTTGAAGTAGGATAAAGTTTTTAGTACCATTGTCATGGGTTAGCTAGCCTAGTCTCAGAAGTGATGTTCTCGCAAAGGAGTGCTTACAGTTTTCCCCATGACCTGACAGAACCTATCAGCTGGCCAGTTTGAATATGGACAATTCTTTAAGCCACTTAAAGTTGTGACCGCCTCTGTGATAAACACTTAAGAATGGACAAACTCCCCCCCCTGCCAGTCTCTCTCTCATTTCCGGCGCTGGGACAGGTGGCTGCGGGGCCCATGCGGGGGCCCAGTGGGCCCAGCCCAGGCCCTGCTTGGGCCAGGCCGGGCCGGGCCACGGCCATCCGAGAGCTGATGCCCTGGTCCACCCGCCGAACCCCTCCCTCCACAGCCCTGCTGTGGGCAGCCGGAGCGGCCCGGCTCTCCCCCCTCTCCACTTCGATAAGCCACATTCCAGCTGCAAGGCCGAGGTGAGATTAACCCTTTTATTGCTGTGAAGAGCTGAAAACCTGAGGGAAGAGAGAGAGAGGAGGTGCTTAAAGCTGAAATTCTGTTGTGAAGCTATGATATATCAGAGTATTCCGTTGTAATTTCATGAAGATATGGGGGGTGGAGTGTTCAACTCGTAAGCAAAAGCACCTGCGCTGAGATAGGCAGATGCTGACACAGCTGTAATTTCATGAGAAGTTTGGACAGGGATAGATGGAAGCGATGAGGACTTTTGCTCCAAATGGGAAAGGAGAAAACCTCAGTTCCTAGAGATGCTCCCAGAGATAGTCCTAAAGATGAAGATGAGGAAGACCCTTTGCTCCCAGGGAAGGAGAAGGGCCTCTGTTCTTAGAGATGAAATGCTCCCAGAGATGGGTGAAGAGAACTTTTGTTTTCTGAACAGCTCAACCTTAAAATTGTACCCCAAAAAACTTCAAGAGTGGACCCTCGAAAGCAGTTGCGGGAAAAGCTGCAAGTTGGGGGAAGGGACTCACATGCAGGCAGAGAGACTCCTCTTCCTAAATGGACTGAACAAAGTTATTTGGAAGTGGGCGGCTGGCTCGTTGTGATAATGTTTTCATAGCACGAGCAAGAAGAGACTTCTCTTTCTAAATGGACTGAACAAGGTTATTATGGAAGTGGTAAACAGACTGAACATCTCAAGGGTTGTCTTTTTACATTGGCAGTGGGAGAAGGGAGGAAGGTGGGGGGAGGAGGAGAGTTCTGAAGGTGTGGTATGATTTTTTTTTCCTCTCCTTTAGGTCTGTTAATAAACTTCTTTATATTCTTTCAAGTTTGGTGCCTGCTTTGCATTTCTCCTAATTCTTATCTCACAGAAGATAAACAGTAATGAGTATTTTGGACCAAACCACTACAACCATGCAAGAGCGCTGAGCTTGCTATTCTAGTTTTTAAGTTTGAAGCTGATCAAAAAAGCCAACACTCAGGATACTTAGTTTTCCTGACAGGTTTGGCTAATTTTCATAACTTTTTTCATTTGTGCAATATCTAATTTCAGATGGAATGAAAAGTATTTTTGTCTTCCAAATAAGAATTACATTAGGTATAAATTCTCCACTGACCTATGGCCCTAGCCCAACCTGAAAATAAGGACTGTACCAGAAAAACTGTATTAGTTATTCCCCAACTGCAACCCCCATCAAAACATCAAACCAAACCTTCCAAAAGGAAATTTAGGACTAATATACAATATTGAAGAGTGACATACCATGTGTTCCAATTAATCAGTTATTTGCTTGATCAGCTGATTTTAAATATACATAAATACTCCACCCAAATCCTGGTTTTGATTGAATTATGAATAACATAGTCAGAATGTTATTTCTAAAGCTTATTTTTTGTTTTCTTGCTGTCAAATGTATTATTTGTGTTCCCTAAACATAGATTAACTTCATATTTGTGGGTGTCCACTTTATTCTTACAGCAGATGATACTTCAAAACTTTATTGAAGGATCAGATCATTTTCTATTAAAGAGTAAATTAAATGTGCACCCACAAATGTCAAGTTTATCTACATTCATCCTGCCTTGGATGAAAAACACAAGCCCAAGTTAAAGAAATGGAACACAAGTCAGAACAAAATGTGTTCTATACCTGATAGATGAAACAAATGTGCACTTTGAAGAAGGTAAGTGGGAATTACACCTGACATTTCCTGAACTGCATTTGATTATCCTGCAGAAGATTAGGTGGGTAGTGGCTGATCCTTTTGCCTCATGATTAGAATAATTTTGTTACAGGTTCCAGGCTTTGGTTCTCTCACTGTGAATGGTGAATCCACACCATAACTTTGTCTTCTTAACAAGTTTAGTGAAAACTCACTTTAAGACATAAATTTTCCAAGCCTTGGATAAGGTGTTCTACTTAACCTAGATCCAAAAAGGCTAATCTGCCATATTATCCCTACTGCATAATAAAGTCTGAACTGATCCAAAACTCCTACATTTTACTGAAGTGTTCCCTATTTGCAATTGGCATACCCAAGGCAAAGCTGTCCCGCAGAATTTTCTCCTGGTGGATCTGATTCCTGCTCCTGAGGTGTAACTTGGTAGCATGACTCATACACAGTTTGCTGAACCTGCACATTTGCCTTAATTTTTAAAAGTGTTCTCTGTTGAGCAATTCTGCAAGGGCTCAAAGGGCAAAGCTTGTACAACAGTTCTCCTGACCCAGTTCTCCATCCAGCTTCCCAAGTTACCAGACAACCAATGAATGCAGGAAGCTAGATTGTAAAAAAAATAATTCTGGCAAACTAGGAACTAGGAGATTCCTGTGGTGTCGTAGATCTATATATTGCTGATAGTGGCAGGGATTTATTGAAATAGGGATGATTCAGATCCAGACTCACCAGAGTATCTAATCCATAGAAGGAACTTCTCATGTATCTGGTTATCTTTTGTAATACCATCCTTTCTGAGGACATGAACTCATATCAGCTTAAGTAGGTTATTAATTAAATCATTAATTACTAATGAATTCTTAATTAGATCATTACTTAGAAAGGAGATAAGAGGTGTTAGAACAAGACAAAAGGTCAGGATATTTAGTAGGCCACAGGATTACGACAGTATTTATGATCCATGAGGGTACAATCACAAACAATGAAAATACCCAAAGGTCATTGGATCCACACAGTTCCATTCCCAGCTAAGGTGTCACCATCCTTCTCCCAGACCCACCTCCCTGAAGGAGAGCAATGAGTTAATCTGTGTGTGAGCCCAAGATCTTGTTTATTGCCATTACTGAGGCTCCATGACATCGGTGGCCAAGGGCCCTATGTAATCCATCAGCCTTTGGGGCTACTTAAACTCAGTGCTCAAACCAATGTGGATCTGGCTGCTGCAAGTGGAGCACACCTGGGGGTAAGAAGATCTGTTTGTAGGCCCATCACTAAACATCAGTGAACTACTAGTTTTTGAAGAAAAAGAAATAAAAGTAGTATAATCACAGCATGATTAAATTAAAATATTTAAAACACTTAATGATGCTCCTCACAGAAAGATATAAGGAGCACGAAAACCTTCATGCCAAAGATGTGCATTAGTAGTACAGAAGATACCTTATACTAAGTAGTGGTCAGCTGAAAAAAGAATCCATAATTAGGAAATGTGCCTTTCAGAACACTAATCATAGGAAAGGATAGTTTTGAATTAACGTCATATTGCAATTGAAAGAAAAATCCATTGACTCAGCCCCAAAAGTCTCCATTTAAAACCTGTCACCTCATAGGAGTCTCCTTCTCCAGACACTTAACAGCCATGGGAGCTGGAAGGTGCACCTCAAGCACAGAAATTAGTGGGAGTAATCTGTAATGATGGCTTTGCAAAAGTCAGGATCCTGTATTTTATGTGCTTCATGCTCTTGAACAGAACAGTGGCTCTTTCTTAACTCTACAATTTCACCTCGTGCAAATGGCTGTTTGTCTGTGTGTGTGTGCAGACAGTTAATAACTTGACAGGCATTTCAGTGCCTTAGTACTGCTAGAAGTTGTAATATTTTCATTTTAATGGTGTCCAAACAAATCATATGTTAAAAATAAACTGCATGGTAGCACAGTGGGAAGCAGAATTTAGCAGGCGGAAGATCAAAAGGAATTAAGTGCCAGAGCTCTAGCCTATGTGCTCGTAAAAATTGATTTGACTTAATAAATTTAATGCAAAAGGGAATTGCATGGTGTGCACTGCTTTCCTGTTGATTTTTAAAAAGTGTGGGATCACATCTCCCCTGCTGGTGTCCATTAACTATGCCCATGAATACGTGAATATAAAGTGGGTGCTGCACTTCTTTCATTTTTAAAAATCTTATTCAGCATTTTATGGCCAAGCACACTAACTGGATTCACACAAAAAATCTACTAACAGCTACTACCTCCCACTCATGAAATGATCACTTCTATTTCCCATACTGACATTAAAAAAATAAAAACCCTGATTTTAAATTTTTTTTTAATAACCCTCTCTTTCAACAAAGCGTGGAGGTGGTGTATCATGAGGAGGTAAAGATAGCCATTAAAAGTATTGTTTTATTCTAGCTAATGTTATTTTGTAAGTTTGGGAGTTTGTTTTTATTTCGCACTGAAAATTACCTTGGTTTGTATCAAATATTCCTGTGGAAGAGTGTAAATAATTAACTTATTTAAACTTACTTAACTTAAAGTACTTACAAGCAAGTACTTTCTCTTTGTATCAGGACTTGCAATCAAACTCTAAAAGCTTTCATAATCTTTGGATGTGATTACAATTCTTATCAATCATAAGAGATTGCCTTGATGCATTCTTGCACTCCTTACCTTCTCAGCTGGGCACTGTCCTAGTCCCTTGCTGTTGGGAGAATGTACAAAGTGGTACAACCCTTTTTCCCTCAAAATCATTTTGCCTGTATGGGAATATGTGTGCACCATACCTGTTTGGCCAATCAGCCACAGCTCTTACAACAATCCCATTATTTGTTCAAGGTTATTTTTAATATTTATGTTGATAAATGTGTAGTCTATGTCCATTGTAGCTGCTACCACAGTCACAAAGCAGCAAAAGCTTCCAACTCCAAGAACATCTCAGGTGAAGACAAAAGCTGAATGCAGTCTAAAGTGCAGAGCTTAGACATAACCTTCCTTACCTGTCCTTGACTAGTCTGGACATCTCTTTGCTCCCTGATTTAATGACACATGTTCTTATTTTTATTGCATGTTTATTTGCTGTGTGTTTCACATACATCCCATGAGCTGAACTCTGAGTTCTGACACATAACCACCAGAAAACTGCTGCTCTCTGAACAGAGAACCCATGTGCCATGATACAGTGTTGGGGTGAGGGGAGGCAGTTGTGCTTGCCCATTAATCCCCAGCACTGGAACATAATTCATGGTACTGAGTGGTAAGAAGCCTGGGATTTATTGAGAGGTTTCTTTTGGGATTACTGAGCTCCAGTTGAGCCTGGCTGAGAGCTGCCGTGTTACAGAGCAGGCAGCAGAATTTGGCTGCTGGAAACCAGCCCTGATGTTAACTACAGTAACATCAGTCTCATCTTTGTCACAAAGACTTTGAGTTCCCATCTGGAAACAGAATCAAGTCAGATGACTCAATTTATATACATTGTTTGACACAACCTTGTCACTATTTCCTGGTACTCTGGTCTTGTTTGAAAAATAGTAAGAGCCAGACTGTAATGTTTCGTACCAGAGAGAAGATAAATTCAAATAGAGAGTATTGAGAATCTACCTTGATTTAAGTAGGAAACCAGACTTAAGCTCCTATTTATGTGATGATTTCTAACTGCTGATAAGTGCCCATGAAAGTTAGGTACTACATCTTACTAACAAAACCAGATCCCATTCAGATGCTTTTGAATATTTTACTCCACTAAAAAAGTCCTTCTAAAGAGACTGTGGTGAAGGCATATATTTCCTTCTGTGTGCAGGTTCATTAGTGTCAGCTACTTATTGTAATAACTTACAGGAAACTGCCATCAACTTCCTTGGCATGACCATGCATAAATTCTTCCTGTGTGGGGCCTTGTACAAACAAAATGGTTTTTTCAGTTATGAACCAAAGTTCAGGAATGTTAATGATTCTGAAACCTCTCACAAAATCTGGTCCTTGGAGTTTCTCACCTGAAGTGCCCCATTTCTGATTCTTTGCTTGTGAATGATGACTTCAGGACCAGACTTTAAACTTTCTGTCTCTAAAAGAAAACTTCTGAGGAGTGGTATCACCCAAGGGGTGAATTCTGCTCTGCTTATCTATGACAGTTGTTCTAATTCTGTTCAAGTCAGCAGTTTCAACTGCTTTGCAGTGCATAAATTGCAGCAATCAAAATTATTGTTCCATGAAAAATGGATATATATGTGGCCTTTGCTGGGGAAAGATAGAATGAATACAGCAGTATTCTTTCTTTGTTCTTCTGTTATTCTCCCAGCCTTGCACCTGCAGAGTGGTACTGTTGGGGCAGACACTTAGGAAAGTCAATGCTACTGGGACAGAATTAGCCCCTTCCTTCCTTCTCCTCCTGTCCCCCGACTGAAGCCTTTGGTTTTCATGAGAGACTCAAAGACACACGTGCACCAAGCTCACAACCTGTGAGCAGAGAGAACTCCCCTGACCAAGCCCACTTCAGTCAGTGACGACAGAGTTATGAGGGGGAACAGCCAGCCAGGGCTTGAGATCTTCAAACTCCTGACAGGAATGGCAGACTCCAGCCTGGGAAACACCTTCTCTTTCCCATTTCTCTCCCTCTGTTTTTTCCCCAGAAGCAACTTACCATTAGAGTCAGCACATGCTACCAGACATGCTACAAGCTAAAGCTTTGTTCATGTGAGTCTATCTTTGGTGCCACACTTCCAGTAGCAAAACTGTATTTGACTGCTAGAAATATCACAAGTTCCATTTTTTAACTGATCATATGTCACTGCCTTTTCCTATCCTAAAACATATAAAAAATATTAAAACATAAATACATTATGTATGTATATACATGTAAATAAACACATGGAAGAAATGTTTCCATTCAAATTCTTATCCCTGCTTACTTAGAAGCAGTTTACATCCACTCCTCCAATAATGTCAAGAATCTTCCCTGCAGCAGAGCAAGTGTACTTCTCATTTATGAACTGGGTTAGGACCAGGCACAGACAGCTGTAGTGGTTTGGTCCAAAATACTCATTACTGTTTATCTTCTGTGAGATAAGAATTAGGAGAAATGCAAAACAGGCACCAAACTTGAAAGAATATAAAGAAGTTTATTAACAGACCTAAAAGAAGAAAAAAAAAATTATACCACCTTCAGAACTCTCCTCCTCCCCCCACATTCCTCCCTTCTCCCACTGCCAATGTAAAAAGACAACCCTTGAGATGTTCAGTCTGTTTACCACTTCCATAATAACCTTGTTCAGTCCATTTAGAAAGAGAAGTCTCTTCTTGCTCATGCTATGAAAACATTGTCACAACGAGACAGCCACCCACTTCCAAATATTGTTCAGTCCATTTAGGAAGAGGAGTCTCTCTCTGCCTGCATGTGAGTCCCTTCCCCTGACTTGCAGCTTTTCCCGCAACTGCTTTCAAGGGTCCACTCTTGAAGTTTTTTGGGGTACAATTTTAAGGTTGAGCTGTTCAGAAACAAAAACAGAGGCCCTTCTCCTTCCCTGGGAGCAAAGGGTCTTCATCATCTTCATCGTTAGGACTATCTCTGGGAGCATCTCTAGGGACTGAGGTTTTCTCCTTTCCCGTTTGGAGCCAAAGTCCTCATCTGGTCCATCTCTCCCTGTCCAAACTTCTCATGAAATTACAGCTGTGTCAGCATCTGCCTATCTCAGCGCAGGTGCTTCTGCTCACGAGTTGAACACTCCACCCCCATATCTTCATGAAATTACAATGGGATACTCTGATATATCATAGCTTCACAACAGAATTTCAGCTTTAAGCATCTCCTCTCTCTCTTCCCTAGGGTTTTCAGCTCTTCACAGCAATAAAAGGGTTAATCTCACCTCGGCCTTGTGGCTTTGCAGCTGGAATGTTGAATTTTTCTTATCGCAGTGGAGAGGGGGGAGAGCCGAGCCGCTCCGGCTGCCCACGGCAAGGCAGTGGGGGGGCTCCACGGCTGGAACAGGTCCATCGGCTTCAGGATGGCCGTGGCCCGGCCCGGCCTGGCCCGAGCAGGGCCTGGGCTGGGCCCACTGGGCCCTGCTCGGGCCCTGCAGCCACCTGTCCCAGCGCCGGAAACGAGAGAGAGCTTGGAGGGGGAGTTTGCCTATTCTTAAATGTGGATCACAGAGGCGGTCACAACTTTAAGTGGCTTAGAGAATTGTCCATATTCAAACTGGCCAGCTGATAGGTTCTATCAGTTCCCAGAGGAAACTGTAAGCACCCCTTAGCAAGGACATCCCTTCCGGGACTATGCTTGCTAACCTATGACAACAGCCTACGCAGAAATGCATAGGGTCTGCTTAGCTGGGCAGAGCAAGCAGCACACAATCTAGCTTGTATCTAGAACCTTCTTGTTAATTCCATTAACAGCATCTGTCACATAACTACTGAAGGCTGTGATTTGTACAAGATCTGTCATTAAACTCACAGGAAAGCTCTTGCCTAGCAGAAGCAGCATTTGTGTACACATTCTCCTAGCGGCAGCAATGGTCAGCCCAGTGCAGAACACTGCAGACTGTGGTTCAGGAACATCAGGTCATACACACAAGCACGCCATGAAGTAACATTGTAAAGGGAATTGGTGAAAATATATTTTTACTATCATATTACTCTATCATCTCACTACAGCTGTAGGTTCTTTCTCTTTTTCTCTCTTCCATTGTCATGAGAAGAAAGTGGCTCCCAGCTGACAGACAATAAAATCCATAAGCATGCAAAGTGACACAAAGTAATTTTAAAAGACTTTATTAGTAAGAGACAAAAACCCTAGGCACCTGTTAGTTGAATACTAACAGCTTTTTAACTTATTTCCATAAGAACCATTAATTTCCAGTGTTTACTAAAGGTTATCAAGAACCTTGCAAATAATGAAAATCTCACTGAATATATCTCAGTAAAACTAAAAATGCTAACGTATAAACAGAGATAAAAAATTATGCAACAACCTTCTACTCATAGTACTGATAATACAGACAAGCCACATTTTATCATATACCCAAAAAGAAGATCTGCTTGCTATATTTCAGCCAACGATGGGGAACTTACCTTTCATTGTGGTGAGAGACAGTATAATAAATCTAGACAACAGCAGCTCAAAAAAACAGCACAGAAGTAACCCATACTTATTTCCCAAGGTCCATCACTGAGATGGTGAAGATGTAATACCAGACAAAGCATGGCACATCACCTTTTTAAAAGTCTTCATTATGAAAGGTGTTGATCCCACCTGTATTACAGATCAACAGTTACGTAAAAGGGATTTCCTTACGGGCATGTGAATGTTTTGATTGCTTTGAACTAGAAAATGCATGACCCACTTGATTCTGAGATTAAAGTTGTGGTAAGACTAAGAAGAATAGGAACTATTAATTTTTGCCCATTTCAGGCTTTTAACTGTTGTATCAAACTTTTCTTAAATCCTTGCTCCTAGCAGTGATGAGACCTATGAGTGGGCTTCCACCAACTCCTTTAGGAGGGAACACACTCTCGTCAGCATGGACAATCCTCCTTCTGGGCAACACCACCGCAATGACAATGAAAAATGAATAATAAACAAAAAAGTCAGAAACATAAAAAATAAACATTACATTTATTTAAATAAAAATATACACACAGTGTACAATGGACATGGCTTACAGACAGCAAATGAAACAAAAATGATAAGTCCTGAAATATAAAAAGCATTGGATTGCTATAGCTGTGCTTCATTTCTCTGGAAAAACACATGCTGTGGACTGAAGTCCTGTTAACGTTACTTATACACAGCCCTGTGTGCTCCAGAATGTAAGACAGGAACATCACAAGGGACAGCTGCACAAAAGGAAAACAAGTACCAAAGTAGTTTGGGATTTTAGAAGTTTTAAAGTCAGACCATTCATAAACAGAAGTGCTGAAAACTTTTTAAGCATTTTGCACATATGGAAAGAGTAACCAAACACCACTGCCAACAGTTAGAGATCTAAGTAAGAGCAGCATAGCTCAAATCTCACCACTCTGAACCCTGCATGTCCAGGGCACTCTTTCATCATAGTCAGACTCCTACTGTAACTCTTTCTCTCAGTCAGCACACAAATCCCAAGCCTTATGTTTCAGCTCTTTGGAGTAGGAAGACACTCGTTCACAAATGTCTTCTAGTTTATTTATCCTAAAGTATTTGCTCATATCTGAGCAATGCAAGTTTTCAACCTTGGATCATGAGTATCATGCTGATTCATGGTTGTTATATTACTTATTCAGCAGATGCTATGAAAGAAAGAGGAAATAAATGTCTGAGTGCTGCAGAGTGCAAGCTGAATGCTCTGGCAAAACAACAGGCGAGCTGTTGCATGACTAAGGGAAAAAAACAATGTTTTAAGGACTGAAGTCTAGGAAGTTTTTTTCTCTCTAAAAAAGCATTTGTCTGATTTTTTCTTTTGTAAACATGCATTATACAAGGTAAGTTTGTGTTTTGAAGAGCAGCAAATTTCTTTAAAGCATTTTCATTGTAAACATCTGCTTTTAAGCTGCAAGGAAGTGAAAAGCAAGATGCAAATTCATGTCTCATGGCATTGCCTATACAGTATACTTCTTTACAATAGAGAGCATAAATACAGATACCAATGGTTTCAAGTTTATAACATAAGCAACACAATATACTTTTGAGACTGTTAACTGATTACATACATTCATTCACACAAGTAATTTTGCTGCATAGTTTTTAATGCAATTGCTTTCTCTATTACACTGGTTGATGTTCAGTGCATTTTCTGGTTTTTTTAAATGGACCATAGGATTTCTTGGAACTTGAGTTTAATCTAGAGATAAAAATAAGATTTTCCTGGAACTTTTAATAGGCATATTATAGAGTAGGCTTCAAAATGAAGTGTTGCACTTCTTTATACCTAAATTACTAGGGAAAATTTAGAATACCATTACAATGAGTTCCACTGCAACTAAGTGAATTTTCATCAGGAGAGATTGATTTAGACACAAAAAGTGTTTGTTAATTTCCTTGTTTCACTTATGTAATGGCAAAATTCAGACAGTACAAAAATTAACATTGCAAAGGACTTCATTAAGGCTATTTCTCAGTTAATATTTTGTTTCAGTTGTCCTCCTAAATTATTTGGTTTTTTTATAACACAGACATTGCTAGTATTTCATCAAAACACACAGCTTCACGTAGGAAAAATCATATAACATAATTTAAAATTTTTGTTTCCTAATTGCTCCATAAAAGCCAAAGTATAAACATTAACAAGGATGTATTTTAAATTCCTTAAAAGACTTCAGAAAAAAAGAACATACCTATGACTGACATTAAACAGGTAGGTATGTATTATAACAATATTACAATCATTTCTGGGAAAAAATAACTAACATTCCTTTCCTTATTTTTTAGGCATTTTAGACTAGCTCTCTATTTAGACACTACTCTGTGGTGCAAAACCCCCATGTAAGTGTGTGATGCATTGTACAAATATTGAAAGCTAGAAGCCCTTATTTCAGGATTCCTAAAGACAGATCCTGATTTGATTTCTACAAATAATATCTTCTGTAAGACAAGATTTGGCTTTAGATGCCAGATGTATTTTTGAATTTTCACCTTTTAGCCCTTGAGAACTGCCCTCCCCTAAAAGCAGATTACTTGATACCTTACCAAAGTTTTAAGAGAGCAGGTATGGAACAGTTTCTGCGAAGCCACCACCAAAATCACTATGCTTACCTTATCTCTTTGCAGAACAATAGGATATATAAGCAAACAATGTAGTTTGCTTATAAAAATTAATTTGTTTAGTTTTACTCCTCTGATATCCACAGTGAGCTGCAAGATAATGTACAAGACCCCAGGGATGATTTAACTCCTCTGTTAGGCATTCAAACAATGCACAGGGCTGGAAGCTGCTACAAAGATTAAATGTACTCCAAGTAATGCAACTATCAACCTGCAGGAAACCCTTCTTCGTTTCTTCACAAAAGGCGAACCAGAAAACCCTCAGATTTTGAATCCATGGTCACCTGAAAACTCAGCTGATGGCACAGCCTTTGCTCACAGGGACCACAGTAGCTCCCAGCAGGCAGTGACCAAATAGCAAAACATTTAGGCCTGTTTTGGTACTGAAGCAATGGGGCTTTTCCAGGAGACTTGGAACATTTAATCAGGTTTTACAAAGCTCTCCTGACCTACAAAAAGATGTTCCAATCCAAAAATTAGTGAGAAAAATTTCAGTATTATTTAGCACAAAACCCAGCCAACTCTTTTGTAATGGCCCAAGCACAATGAAGTTTTACTGCAGCCCACTGATGTGGCGTTTGGGGTTTTGTCTTAATTATGTTTAGCAAATATAAGATTATTTAATTTCACAAGAACATACTGTGAATGGCTGTTAAAACAAAAAGGACAGTAATCCAGTGCCAGTTTTTCTTTTTCCTCACCAAATCCATGGCTTCGACGTGAAAAACAACTTCAACACGAAAATAACATGGTAGTGACGATGGCAATTCAGAACCCAGGTAGGATTAAAATGCTGAGGCAAAATCTTGAAAGACCATTTTCCTGACAAGAAAATGTAGATAATTTCATATTTTGAACTTGACAGAATGCCCATGGGACTCAGATAAAGAACTGTAGGTACCTACAGCGCCCAGCAGGGAACACCATCCCCACTGAGATTTTTACAGATAGTTTCAGGATTACTGTACAACAGTTGGCATTCTCTACTGTATACTTCGGGGTTATTTCAGAGGTCCATGAGGAATTTATCACTATCTCTAAACTGCACATGCAGGGCTTTTGGAGCTAATAATAAACATGTATGTAGTGAGGGCTAGTGCAGCAGTCTGACAGAAGAAAACACTATTTTTCTAGGAAGGTTTACGTTCCATAAATCCACAAAAAAGTTTCATACAGATCAGCTACGTTATATTCATAGACCCAAACACTAATTTATGCACATATCCAGCCACTCAATGAGTATTGCCCATTTCTACTGGTACATGACAAGAAGAAATCAAGGCATTATGTTCTCATCTGAGCTTATCTGTGATGCAATGCCAAGTCTTCAGACATCTACTGAAGCAATGCATTCCAAGAACAAGGAAGTAATTAATGATAGCACATTATATAATAGAAATAAAAAACTAATGCACCAAAACACTACTTACATTACCTACTTTTCTTTGGAAAAAAAGTTCCAATTAGTTAATATATTGTATAGGTGAATTTCTGGCTCCACTGAAGTCAATGAATATTAGAACAAGGAAAAGGCTTGTTTTCCTACAAGCTCCAAAGCCTGATCTTGCAAATATACACGATGGATTTCATTTTAGCCAAATGATAGATCAGTTCCATGGGATCACCCAAAAAGAATTTCCAGAATCAGGCTCTTAAATTCTTACTGTTATAGTTACAGATTTATACCCAGTAATGGGTATTAATGGATTAAAAAGAACAAATTATAACTCATGGTGCATAGAGATTTCTTTGACTTCCACAGGAGTGAGCAAACATTACCTTCTTTATCCATGGCAATTACAATTTCCTACAGATGCTCAAATTCCCAGGATATTTTCATTAGGATTAATTTCTCATACTTCTGCTCTAGATATGAAAATAAATGCATTACATAAAGGTCAGTAACCAGAGAATACTTGGGAGTTTTAGTTTGTATTTCTCTCTGGGAGGCAGAAGAAGGTAATAAATAGACACAATTAGAAAACACAAACGTTCTTTGCAAGACAAATTTCAGGGCTAACACAAGCTGGCAGAGCATTAGCATTCATTTTTAAAGCTGATAGTTCTTCATCCTAGAGTGTCTACCTGCAGCATTACAAATTTGATACAAATCAGCTGCAGTGGCTAACCTGTCCTAATACAGCAGTTTACTCATAACATTCATTTTAGGCTCTGTAATAACATACATGTTTTCATAGCCTAAAAATACATTAACTCCTGTGTATACAATTTATTTTCCTTACCATTAAAGAAAATTTACTTTTAAGGGTTTTCACTAAATAGGATCTCAAATTCAGGTCACCTCACTTGTGGAATTAATCTCCCTGATTTCAGTGTGATTTATGTGAAAGTGAAATAAGTGGTATTTGGCTGGGGTACAGAAAACCAAGAGTGATACATCCAAATGAACTGCAGGGAATCAGAATGGAATTACTGACATTATTAAAAACATATTATGAAGTTACTATGCTTACATAAAGAAGCTAAATGTAATTACCAAAATTATATTTAACCCAGGTATTAACATTAGCATCTTTCATAAATACTTCTGTGAAGGATTTAATCATTAGTGATCAAGACCTCAGTGCTCTGCTGGTTCCAGAAAACACCTTTTCCAGTAGTAAGAGACCTCTTAAATCAAGTCTCAGGGTTTGGTTTGGAGTCTGAATGCCACCTTCCAGATTGCTAAACTCTGTTCCTACAGCAAATGCCATTTCCCTTTTTAATCTTTAATCAAATGACCCCAAAAACTAATTCCAGCTGGCTTATGACTCATAGTAAGCTTCAATTTCACAAAGGTAAGTTGAATATATTTGATTTTCAGAATATCCAGTCCATTGCTTTTTCATGGTATTTATTTCATAATGACTAACCAGATTTATTTTACTGTAAAATGATAAAACCTGATAAAAATAGCACCTCCACTGGTTATACATTCCCAATTCACACGTCATAAACAGCAGTTGTTATATTCACTAATTAGCATGATGTATGCTCCTGATTACACTTTTGTTAAACTTAGGTGTCAGCTTTTCCATATGTCCCTTCTGGAGGTCTGTAGTACTTTGGGAAAGCCATCAGCTGTATCATGTTGAATGCATACTTTCTGCATTTGACATTCTTCAGAACATTCTCTATGCGGCATCCTTCTCTAGTGAAAGGGGGAAAAAGTACAACTTCATGAAACACAGAATAAATAAATATGCTTTATTTGTTCATTGCAGAGTTTCAGCAACAGTTGAAGTAAAAATAACAAAGATTCAACTCTACATTTTTGTTTTCCACGAGTGATGATACATCTTACAAAATTAAATCCAAGGCCAGGCCCAGTACAGTTATTGCCCTCAGAAATAGGTGATAAGATTTTCCATCCCCCCTAATATATCTGCCCTTGAGGTTTAAAGTTCAGTAAAAAAAAATTAAATACTTTAAGGATACATTTTGTTCTATTCCAGAAATATATTTGCCTTTTAAACCTTTTCACACCTTTTTTTTTTCAATTTGTTTGCTATATATGTGCGAGTATACGTTGCCCTAAAATGCGCATTCTAGGAATAAGGCATTTTATTAAGTCTGGCCCTAGACATTTGTGAAGGAAAGTTTCATCTCTGCTTCATTTCCTGTATGTTCAGCTTTGCAATGAAAAAAAAGAGAGAATGGCTTTTCAAACAGCCCAATCTACCTCTCTGCTTTATAAAGGAAGGATGTTCATTCACATACAGTACAAAAGTCACGAGTGCCAAAGTGGTGCATCAAGACATAAACAGGACTTTGTTAAAAAGAATACAAAAGTGTCTTGAAAGCAAAAGCAACTAAAGCAACAATTACAAACAGGTTAATTTCATTACAAACCAGAACTTACTCTATTCCATTTAGTTACTCTACAGAAAAGGGTTAGTTGTAGCAAAGTAATAGTCATTTATTAAATGAAAACAATCCCATCAGCTAGTAACAATGAAAAAAACACAATGAAGGATAAGTCTCACAAGCCATCGCCCTGCCAGATTTGTCCAGGGGTTAGATTGTGTTGTGCAAATTCATTTAAAAATTTTTTTTGTCAGACTAATTACTCTGGAACGAGGGGTTCAAGCATTCAGGATTCCACAACTTCTATACAGTGACAGCATTGTAAGTGGGCTTTCTTTGTGCTAATTACAGTGGGAAAGCTTTACCATGAACAGAAAGGCAAATCAGTTCACTCAATGCATAGTATACTTCTCGGAGTTCAGAAAAAAAGCATGAAAACACAGTACATTTCAGACATTGGTATCTTAAAGATGAATCCTTGGGGTCTGAGACTGTAGAAATATTACATCATAATTCCTTTTTTCTAGAGTTAGTTTGTTGCTGTTTGTAGAAAAGAACACAAGTGAAGTTTATTGATATTTGGCTAATAGCAAAGCAAGACTTAAAATAAGCCACACAACCAGCAAGTGTGAGCTGACAAGCAGCAAGGCGACAGGATAGAAGTGTCGAGAAGTTGGCTTGTTATCAGTTAGACAGCCTGTTTCAGGATCATCCGATTCATTCAGTGCTCCCTGGGTTTGTCTGCTGTTAAACAGGGGAAGTTAGGAACAGATAGAACAGCATTTAAGCAGCAAAGAAAGCCAACACACAGGTATTTTGACAAAGTGAAAGTACATAGCCATTTTGATGAAATAGATTTATCTAAGTACTTCCAGTATAACTCTTGTGTTCTACAGCTGACATGGGAAGCACGAGGACTGGGTGGCTACTATGATATTAATCCTGCTAGGTGCCTTGGAGTAGTATTCACAAGTGAACATTAAATAACTTCCACAATGGACTGTACTATCACTAAAATGAACACACACACTGAACAGAAATGAAATATGGAAGTTTAAAAAAAAGTTAAGGAAGCAAAGAAAAAAAGATCATGAGTATGTCACAGTGCAACACTGAAAAAATAGTGTCTCCATGGTGTTCACAGGTTTTTCACGCCTGCTTCAGTATCTATTAGGAAGTTCATTGGCAGAAATAAAAAGGGCTAACACACTAACAGCTATTCTAAAATAGTATTAAATGATGTCAAATTGACTTCAAAAATTCAAAAATGCTGGTGACTCAGTTTCAAAGTCAGTAGCAGTTCTTTTTATTTAAAGGTTTGCACTTACATTCCTGTAAGTAAATCACCTTGTATCTTCTTCAGTCAACTCAGGGAGGAACTAATCTGCTTACAAGGAAGTTCTACTGAATCACTCTAAATTGTGTTGTCACTCTCCTACCAGAGCAACAGGGATACTTTCACTGCCAGGCTTTCCTGTTGTAGTCTTGGCAGCTTCTCTACAAGTAGAATTACTTACACTTCAACCACACTTCCTCAATCCCTCTGAAGATTACTTACATACACTCAGGAGATCTGCTTATAGACTTCCTTTGGGCAGTAAGGACTGGTAAGATTTTTATTTTTCTATTTACTATGAATATCCTGTGATGAAAAAATAACTCCCCATTTTTTTCTGTGGACTTGAGAATATCCAAATATATCAGATGACAACATAGTGCCTTTTCAGAAGCACATGTCCCAAGTATGCTCTTTTTTTCAAGAAAGAAAATGTTGGCAGACATAAAGAGGCTGTGGGACAGTAAAAGGTAATCTCACACAGCCCCAGGTAAGATGCAAAGGGTACTCTGAAGACAGCAGCAGTCACATCACCTTACAGAAAGCCTAGCTTTCTGACTTGTGTATTAAAGGGCAATGTTGCATTTCTTAAGCTTGGATACCAAGAGAAGTGCAAGAACTGCATTTACAGGTGGAATCCTAGGCAACGGGTTGATCAAAACCATTCCTTGCACAATTTCGCTTTTGAACAAGCCTTCCATAATAAATTCTTAATTTTATTCTTTGCTTTGAACATTCAATCTGTATGTCACACTAATAAAGAGGACAACACATGCTATTTCAAATAGCAAAATAAAAGAGAAAAAAATAAAATCCCTACTATTTTCACCTAGGTCAAAGCAATCACTGGTGGCAGCATGTCTACTGCTTTTGGTTTACAGATTTCAAGTGTCCATGGATAGAACTTGGGCAGAACTCAAACTGTACTGTAGATGTTCTCTCAGAAACTGTAAAGGAATGCATGATTTACTACTGGCTTTGTCAACACTGAAATAAGTAATTCTGTGTTTCTCTATCAGACCACCCCAGTTAATGTCTCTGTCCTAGGGTCCACCCCAGAACTTTCTTCCTCTTCTGCTCACAGTGACATTACCATTTGTGATCAGCTGTGAGGATTAACTGTGTTGCTCTGTTAATGTTTTCCTTCACCATGTATTTCTATACAGTTTTAAGAACCTGCTGCTTGCTGGTTTTCCTTTTTTTTTTTAAATCTCCATAGCATCCCACAGGTCTGCCCCTTAGATCCTCTTGCACTGTCCCCTCACTCCCTTCCTACTCTTCAAGGTGAGCCTGCTGGTTTCAGCTTACTCCCCTTATGCCCACAGTTCAGAGCTCTAGCTCAGCCCTCATAGTCCCATCTCTTCCTTCACAGTCAGAGTTCAGGTGATTTTTGTTTGCCCTGTGTCTCTTCCATCACAGATATCATACGTGAGTGATCCTGTGGCAGAGACCAAACTTCTTTTCTCTGGAGAAATCCACCTGAGCAGCAATAAAGTTGAGCATTCAGTAAGTTTGCACAGCCACTGCATTAACCAGATTGATTGAGTACATCAATCTGGAGAGCCTTGGCTTTGCATGCCAATGGTTTATTCCAAGCAGGCTGAGTCACACACTTGCAGGTTGTGCCTACAGGGATGAACCCTCCTACTTCTGTGGTGCTGGACTCCACATCTCAACAGTGTGACTATCTTTTATCTACATTGCTACAAGTCCCATTAGCATCAGTGAGATTTATGCAGGTGTCATGATGGAAATACAGATAAAAGCCATTTGTTCTATTATTTTTTTCAATAGAAAAGCCTACAGTACATTTGTTCTTTGATATGCTGAAAAGAATGATCAGTGTCTTTTAACATAAAAAGTTCTATCTTCCCCCCAGGAAAGTGACTGTGACCAGCTGATGCACAGGGACTTTTGTTCCACAAATTAGTCACATAATTCTATGCATGATTCAATAAGACATCCTCAAAATAGAGCAAGAGGATCCAGCTGCATTATTAGCTACCTAAGAACAGGCTGAGCAGAATAGCTAAATATGCTTTTAATTTAAGAGGAATATTTGATCAGGGTCAGATGTCTTGCTAGGCTCTGCCAGTTTTTTTCAATGCAGTGCAGTGACAGTGCCTTCCAACACACCTTAAAGTGTCCTCTGCAGTGACTATTAAACAAAGCAAGGCCCTACACTCAGCTGTCAGCATCATAACACTTATTTCCCTGGCTCATCCAGCCCTAGAGAAGTTTTACTGCAGACAGCAGGAATCCCACTTCCGCCCTGTCAGCTGGATTTATTTGGCTTCTGACTGACAGCACAATCCAGAACAGAGTGCTACATGTTAAGGTGTGAAGATTCAGTTTCAGATGTTATCTCAATTACAAACTGTACTTTAACACCAAAGGGAAGGAAGAAGACTCCCAAAATAACCAGCAAGCTTGTATTTCACAAACATATACGTAATTTTAAGAGGAGTAGTGAAAGCTTCCAAGGCTGTAACATCTGGAGTCATGAACACCCCACTAACCTATCATACAATTTTTATTCATTTACTCTCAAATTGTTCATTTGAGACTTACAGCACAACACAAATACATTGTAACAGCCAAGGGTGCTGTAAGTTAATGACAATATAACCATTTCAGCCTGCCTTCTATCTCATTTGATGTTTTATCATCTTAAACTCCTATTGGGATAATGCTGCATGCTTATCAAATGAGACAAAGGCAAAACAGCAGGTATTTTCTGTTGTTTTGAAATTCAGATGATAAATTGTTTGAACCTCAAAGCAGTGAAGCAGAGATGATGAAAATGGTGTGAGGAAAAAGCCTCACAAGTCCTTATAGAGTCAAGCGCACACATGAGGACACATTCTGGCTTTTGATTATCAGTCACACTGACACTCCTGTGCAAGGTTTTTGGAGGAGATGATTTTCACACTTTGGGATGTATGCTTCTCTTTTTAGAACTTTTCCAGCTCCAGTTATTAGTGACACTGGAAATGCTGAACTGTCCTACAGCAGTTCTTAAGGTAGAATAAATAGGCAGCTTTCTATCAACATGGGTCCCATGTGCTAGTGGTGACTACAGTTTGAATTCATGTCCTACTGCACTTGTATTTTATGGGAATTTTCCTTTTTTTGCAGACAGACTCAAGCAAGCAGTTTCTGGTCCTGCTGTGTTTTTCTTGTCAAGCTCCAGTGCTGACACAGAAAAATAGCAAAAGTGAGATGCTTCTCTAGAATCCCATCTGACAATAGCAGAGACATTTCTTCAAATAGAAAGGGTTGCTAACAGTTCTCAGTCTTACACAATTGTTATAACTTATCTGTTGTTTATATTTTAAGACAGTCAAATGCAGAACTTTCAAGAAGCAGCTTCTCTAAAGAAGTTTTTGGAATGAAAGCACCTTAATTTCTACACTAAACATGTTACTGGGATTGACTGAAACACTTCAAGAAGGCAGCCTTAACTTTTTCAAAGAGAAAAGGTGGGATCCTTGTGAACATCTCCTAGCCATTACAGAGCTGCTGCATTATAACGTCTAGAAGAATAAAACATGATTCAGAAGGAAATAAACAGGTCTCAGTCTAGTCCTGAAGGATTTCTGTATCAGAGCAGAACTAAGATAAAACATATAAAGGAATATTGGGTAATAAAATTTTATGTTGAAAGATAAAGTTGATATAATAAACCTCCGACAATTTTTAAAAATAAAAAATGGTTCTGCATTGTTTCAAAATGGAAGATACAGGAAGGGAACCATCAGAGACATTTTCTGTATCAATGATCTTTACAATTATTCTTTTTCTGATGCACATTGTTGTCAGTAACTTACATTTTTTCCCCTCAAATCTACATGGCACTAAATAAAGTAGAAGATGCTAGAAATCACTTTTTGCTGCTTACGTCATCCTATAATCTTAGTTCAAAACAACCAACATTATTGAAAATGATGAGTAGTCGTAGATCTAAGAATCCTGAGGAATTCAGTCAGTGATTTAGAGACAGCTGCTACTTCAACATACACCAAAAACCCAGACTGTTTATCAAATTGTCACACTAAACCCCCTCCTCCTGTTTTACCTTCTGTGCTGCAAGTTTTTCCCCACTCTTTGTGCTTGTGCTGGCATCCTCTATTTCCCTACTCCTTTCTTTTCTCATGTGTTACAACACGTAACTTTTCTAATGCATTATTTAGGAAATAAAAAGGAAAGCATATCATATAACATGAGGCTTGACCACTGAGTTGGACTGAGCAGCAGATTCATGGTGTAGTCATGATGATAAGACACCTAGATCTTGAAAAACAGCTATTATGAAATAACTGCAGGTTTTGAGCTCAAAACTACTATGAGGTTTCATTCTGTCCAGAGCTAAAAATTCAATTTTGAGGAAGTGGTCAGAAACAGCAAGCTACTGGAGGCTCAGCTGTGGACAGGGTACAGATTTTAAGCACTATTATGAACAGGCCATAACAGTTCAGCACAGAGCAACAGATTAAAAAAGAAACCCTCTTGCAGCAGAATTTAATAACAAGCAAGAAGACACTTGGTCTTACAGCCACAAACCATATCCAGGAGAACCCTGTTGTCTTATGTGATCACATTGACAGACAGGGATCCTTTGGAAGGAATGCTGAAGTCAAAATTCAATTTACACAGTTCCTCTTTTCCTCCGCTGTGTATGTGTTCTCCTTGAAGTCAAAATAATTATAAATGTGCAAATTTCTGACCTATTTTATCAGCTTAGCTGTGTTTGGATTTCCCAGGGCAAGTGAAAGAGGAACACACCCTGCACTGCAGCCAACAAAACAGCACAATTCACTCCAGCTTTGGGCTATAGAAACATCTCCCAAAATGCTGGTTCACCACAGAACAACACCCCTACTATGTGTCTATGTTTATTTTTAACATACCATTAACTCAGAAGAATAGGTGAAAAAAGGGCAGTTTCAAGCTTTATATCTAACATGCATAAAACATATGCTATATGCTACTGGATAATATACATCTCTACCAGTGTTAATCCTAGCACTTCAGAAAGCTTTGCTGATGGCAGAAGAATTAATATTATACTTTGTGACTAATAAAGAATGCCTGCAAGAATGTTTTTCCCTCAACATTAAGAATATCTATATGGTAAAAATTAACATTGACATAATTATTATTGTGAAAATATAAGAAACATAAAGAAAAAATTCCAGTTAGAATCACAATTTTTGTCACAGTAGAATATGTTTTATGTCACTGGTGCATTTGAGACACCTACATTAGCAGGTTAAATCCACCCTCAGCAGCTGAACAGCAAAACCAAGTTGACTTTCTATGCCTGTGTCTCTTAATCTGCCAAAATGGACAACCAGATACTGCCACACAGGAACAGTACTTGGTCACGCCAACTCGCAAACTGCCCTGGAATCACTTGAGAGTGCACTAAATCTGCCCAAACTGGTCAGGAAACATTTAATAATTTCACTGTATAAAATGACTGAGATGATGTTCTAGACTCTATCCCCAGGGGTTTTTAATTTACAAGTGTGGGCAGAGGCTTCAAGTCCTGCAAAGTCATTGTGGTGACTGTGTGAGAGATTAGCTTCAGAACTGGAAAGTGATGGGTTTCCACAAGAGATTCTTCTTTACCTGTCAAGACAGCTGAGCAGTTTTTGAAACATGATTTTCACCTCTATTATACTCCAAGGAAAGGATTTGCTGTTTCATTCTGCTGTTTACCAATACTGCTCTGTAGTATTACGCATCAATTCTACAAAGGTTTCTCTTTCTATCAAAAAGTATGGTTCTAATAATCTTCCTAGACGCTCTTCTATAAAGTATTAGAATTACATAGATATGGGAATTTCTCAGGACAAAATTACAATACCTTTCCTGACAAACTTCTCTTGCAATTCCGCTTGAATTTCAGTTTGAAATTCAGTCCAATGTACACCCAAAACTAAAGCAAATGTGGTCTATATCTTTGTGCAGGAAAATAACCAAACAAAACCTCACAGGTTTTACCTTCAGGTAAGTTCTGAAAACCTACAACATTTCCCTTCCATGAGGTTATGGCACTGGCATAATTGGTTAGTGAGTCACAGTGATTTCCAGACTATTTCAGTCACAGTAAGAACGTTTTACTGAAGATGTGTTTATATATTTAGGTCACATAGCACAGTGAAACATAAATCCATGATAAATTCTTTCATATGTCTAATCAGGTTTAAATACCTTCTGTTGACCATGAAAATAAATCTTAGTGAATCATCCCTTTTCTTTTGGCAGAGATTTTTTTAGTCTTTTTCTCCATGATGAGGACAAGTAGCAAAGCTGATTTAAGAGGCAGAAAGGGCTTCCTATACTAGTTAACAGACATGCATGAAGGATGATGCTTAAAATCTGTCATTCATTTCTTGGTGTTCAAATCTATGGGTAGGATGACAATTAAGGTCAGAGAACTGTTGGTGTACACAGAAGATCATTTAATCTATGTTGCATCTGTAATTTGGGTATTTTAAGGGAGGAGGGTGCTGAACAGCAGGAATTCTAAATCTGAATGTTGTGACTTGCTGGGTTTTTTTCCCTGCAACTTCAGTTTGAGATATACAAAAGGAGGAATGTGACAGCTTCTGATTAATGACACCAACCCGCATAGTCTCTTCATGGGATTAACCAAAGTGTGAGTCATAAACCACAGGCAAGATCTGAAAACCGCTATTCTGTTCCAGCTAAATAATGCCAGTTCATTAAAACCTTTCACCTAACTCACTGATGTATTTTTTAAAAAACACATTAACAGTTTGAGATCTGATCTGTTCTGACCCCAGCTGTTCTTTGAGCAGCACACACAGTATGTGGGTACATTTATACAAGGGGAATTTGTGCACATTTAGATTCCCCAATCACAAAAATAAATGTACCTAAATCTGATTTTAGCTGCTATCAAGAACAAAAAATGTAGCCTTGCTTTGGTTAGGTAGGGAGCTACTCAAAGCAACCTATCCAAAAATTCATAGGCTGGGATGCCGACTGTAGCAACCTGGAGATTGTATCCCAACAGTTCTACCAATAAACCACCTTCTCTTCTCTTTAGTAGGTAGATTTTAAGAGAACTTCATAAAATGCAAGGAAAATTCTATTTGAATCCCAAACACACTACTTCCATCTACTTCCTTCAGGGCAAATGACAAAGCTGGATAAAATTCTCATTTAAATTCTTTGAATGCATTTGTTGCCTTTTCTGTTAATAGATACAATGTGGAGACTCAGAGGAATAAACCTTTTCTAGAGAAATTAAGAGTGAATATAATTCTTTCATCTTACTTGTTTTGTTTTAGTATCTTTTTAGAAGATGGCTAAAGTTTTTGGAGCCTGTTCTTCAGAAGGAAGCAATTTTCTTTCCCAAGTACCAAGGAGCAGAACTGAAACTGAATATTTTAAACAATATATTGAATACAAGCTTTTTTCTTTGGTTGTTAACTTGCATTTTTATTTGAATGCTACTGCAGATTTGTTAAGAAGTTCATTGTATCTCACAAAGACAATATTAGCACAGACTCACTTTTAAAGCAAAAATAGCACTGCACTGATGGGGAGAATTAAGAGATGAAAACCCATACTGTTTTGCCCCTCGTATCAAGAAAAAAAAGACTTTTGGAAGATTTGAGATCACTAAGGACTAAAAATTCAATAAGCCATGTATTTACCTTCTGCATCCCTAAATCTTTGCTGGCAGCAAGGAGTAAATAATTTATAACACAGGTGCAAATATCTTCCTCTCTGTAATTACGCTACAATTTTTTTTTCTTACTGTTACAAAGAGCTGAAGGATGTGGTTTTGCTCGGTGCACTCGCAGTAATTCTCAGTTTGCCGAAGATGAAAGATGCAGCTCTCAGGATAAGCTCGGTGAACTTATGTTCTGAAGGACTCCCTGAGCAGAAGAGGAGTTCACTATGCTGTCAGCATCACTTAACCATGAGCTAAGTCACTGACAGATGAAAGAAAAATGGTAATTTACTTCCTGACCTGGACTGAACTATCAGATACATACTAAATTTTTAAAAAGTCAGTGTTTCCTGTGTTGCAGACTGTCTTCTCAAACACACAATCAGTAGTGAGGAAACATTCTCACCAGAGTTTTCACTACAATGCCTTGGGACCTTCTACACAAGTCTGCCAATTCCTGAATTGGAATCTCTGGGGTAGAGATATTTTAAGTATGAATGTTCCCAAGCATATGTTCAGCAAGCCACATATGCAAGTGCCAAGCAGAACAGCAATGGGGTTTTCCACTTTTGGTGGTAATTGCAATCACAAGTAAGTGGAATGGATGCTATTTTTAAATGCTTATAATTAGGAAAAGAGGGTGTTTTATTAGGAAAAATCCAAAACATATAAAAAAATTGGAAACATCCAAGATGTTATGGGAAACATTCATCCATTCTTATTTTCTTCTGAAGAAGCAGCAAGCCACTAGCAATGCTGGACTATTTCCTTCCTTCCCCAGGATGGGACACAGAAGGTAGCAAGAGGGTATAAATCTCTCAGTGGGATGGTGGAGAGCTATATCTGTCTACAGAGAATTTTTCTACTCTATTATGTGCACTGCTTATTTTGCACACTGGAAGGAAAACAGTTTAAGAAACATTTCTGTGCTTCATCATCTTGTGGTGCTCCCACTTTAGATAAACACTGCTCCAATTTTCCAGAAAAGCCCTGTATTTTGAAATAATTTCAAAATATTACACAACACTGAGGTTGTGCTGGTGGCAATGCCAGCGCCTCAAATTTTACCCTGTCTTTGTAAGAATACAGTTCTCAACACAGGTCTGAGACACATTATATCCTGGTATTGCTCATGTTTCTGGCCATGTTTTCTTTAACCACTAGGAAAACCAGTAACACTTAATCACATGCTTCAAGTGTTTGAATAAATATGAGCCAGAGGCCAGGTGTTCATACAGAAAAACCTACAGTGCAGCCAAAAAGCACATAGGTTGTTAATGAGAAACATTTCATCCTCTCCAAATGCCCATAATGTCAGGCCTTAAGGAATTCTGCTTCCTTTTAAATTTCTAATAAATGCTAATCCCCTTCAATTATCTTGTAACCCATCCCACATTAACCTCACTGGGAATGATACTGCCTTTCCAGGTGGGTGAGAGGTGTCAGCACTCACAGTCCTCTCTAGCACTTGCTCACGGCCAGTGGA
Organism: Corvus kubaryi; assembly: GCF_017639235.1. NCBI lineage: Eukaryota > Metazoa > Chordata > Aves > Passeriformes > Corvidae > Corvus > Corvus kubaryi. Next base: position 570,709 of record NW_024582064.1, on the reverse strand, counting down.
CTATTAAAAAGTGCAGACACTGTCCAAAAAAGTCTGAGTAGGCTGATGCTGTCCCTGTTTTTTAGTTAATCCTGAGCTTCTGTAGCTGTTGGACAGCACTTACAGGCTTCTGGTAACTAAACAATTTATCTTTTTTTTAAAAGATCTCAACTATTCTTATTGCTTTACTCTCAATTAACCTTTATTAAAAACTTATCATCAGTTCACATCATCTTATCAGAGCCTAGTATACACATGGAAAGGATTCTGTTTGTCTCTTTTTCAATTCTGAGTGTGTTAAATATGCTATTAATGCATTGCTACTGACAGCTTAAATAAAATCTATAAAACACAAAAGCTGCAATTAAACAGCAAAAGCAATTTTAAAAAGTTATCTCTGCTGAGCTACAGGCATCTCTTGTTATCTCATTAATGTACACAGGGGACAGGGTTGGCTTGTGCACTGTTTATGTACCACGTGGTTCATAATATCCTTCCTACTCTCTTACAATGTAAGAGTTGATTAAAGCAAGCGCTCTGAATTCCCTGAACTACTTTCCTTTGGTTTTGCTCCTTGCATGAATTGTTAATGATGGCAGATATGAGATTCAAACAAAGCTAAAGGCATGTGAGCGCAGGCCAGCAGCTGCACTTGTCAGACAAGAATGCTCGTCAATGCAGACAGAGTATTTTGGTGCTTGAAATAAAAAATGACATTTTCCCAGGTATGGTACACAGTAATGAAACACATGCAGCACGCTGTAGTAAATGTAAAATATTATAATCCACCCTAAGATGGAATTGCTCACAGATAATGGAAATTGCAGTGGAAAAATAATGGGTTTACATTTGACCAATAATGGTCTCTTGAGTACAGAATAATCTAACAACTGAAGAAGTAACAGACAATCTGAGGGCAAGGAAAGAGTTATCTACTGAACACTTGCTTCCATAAAGAGGACATACTTTATTTAGAAAGCTTCCTCTCCCTCCCATTCAAATGATTAGGTGCATATTTTCACTAAGCAACACTGATTATAAGTTCTTTCTCAAAAATAAACACATCAAATCACAATGGTAGAAAAATTACAGCAGCATTTCTGAAATACTGAAAAAGTTTTAAAGAAAAAAACTTCTACACATCTATCTACTCAAAATGGCTAAATATTCGCAGAATTCATAGTGTTGCCAAAATTATGTAAGCTAAAATAACTTTGCCCAGAAGAGTTACCCAGTAAAGTTTTTCTGTGAAAATAGATAATTAGGATAAGGGCATTATAACTACATTGCTTAATGGCTACTGTTCTCTATGTAAACAAGGAAAGTACCCAAAGTGGACTTTTACCCTTATTTCAAAGCATGCAATAGTTATTTTATCATATGAATTGAGCAAAAAAGCAAAGGAGACAGCCAATATATTGTAGCAGCTGAAGTTTAAACAGCAACTTAACAGTGCACTTTTAGCTTCTTACACATTTCTTCTTTTTAATACCTTCTGGCTTCCTTGACCTCATGATAGTGAATAAATTAGTGTCTAGTGACCACTGTATGTCTAAAAGCACAGCAGGTGATGATGCCAGCAAAATTTTCATCATGCTAAGTTTTGCCCTCCTACCTTTATTTCACCTTCAACTGCTTACCATGATAACTACAGAATACACTTCCAAGATCTGATCCAACTCCTTTAAAAGGCAACATTCCCTAACCATGGGTGGCAAGTCTTTGGGTGCCAAATTTAACAGCCTAGGCTTCCCCTACATCTACAGAACAGCCTCAGGAAGATTCAGGGCCCCTAAATCAGGCAACTAACCATCCCCTCCAGGAGAGTACTAGGAACTTGAGTCCTTAACTAGGCATTCATACAATAGATATCTAAAGTTTTATGATAGAAACAGCTTGATTTTAAGTGTTGCACTGAATTCAATGGTCTTTGGAAATAACTTCTCCAGTGGCAATTGCCCAATGTTTTTTTTCCCCCATCTTCACAGAGCTTAATGATCTCCAGCCCATACTTGTATTGCCACTGCATCACCTAAAAAAATGAACCTCACAAGCCTCAGATTTTCTCTCCAGCACCATAAACGTAGTCAAACAATGAGTAACAACATAAACTTTTTAAGCGCACTTGATGACAGAGTATTTCTGAAGGACGGTCTTGATTTTTCTCTATAATGTGAATAGAAGAAAAAACCAAGAGATTTACAAGCAAGCTTGTAAAGTTGTCTGGTTTGGGCTACATTACGATGTGGTACAGAACATTAAGCTTTGCAACAAGATTAAATGTCTTTGTTTCTCTTTCGGTATTCCATACCTAATGGAGTATGGATAGTGAGCTTCAAGTTTTTACTTTTGCCATATAAGATCATTTGACTTTTTCCTCTCCATTGTAATATGTATTTCATTTAATAAACCTTATAATTAAAAAAAACCCAACCCTAGTCTATTCAAGGATTACAATTCAGAGGGGGTTCATTTAATTCCAATAGATTTAACATCTGTGGTTTAAGTTGCAGAGAGCTTCAAAAGTAGCTATTGAAGTATTACATTGCTTCATTTACAAAGGAAATTGGATGCCTAATGCATTTTGTAGTGCAACAATAATGAAGCTGTAGTATTTGCATAAAGCAGCCCACAGTAATACCAGGTGTTGGTCCTGTCTGAAAAAAGGTCTTCAGACTTTTGCTAGCCCAGTGTGGACTCATTATTCCATCTGGTTACACATTAGCAGAAAGATCAGTGAAGTCCTCACTACAGAAAGCCATATTTGGGGAGAATTGATACCTCATCTGTGCCTGAAAAGCCGAATGCATGGGGAGAAGGTGCTTTTTAATTTAACTATTGGCGTGGACTGTTAGTGGAGAGCAGACCAGCCAGAAAGGACTGACCATAGCATCATAAAAATCTGCATTCCTTTCCCTACTTGGGATAGAGCTGGTGCAGCTGCTTGGAGCAGGGCATGGGACAGGACTCACCAGAGACCTCTGACAGCAAATTTCTAGTCAGTGTTTGCTGGTGTCATTCTTCTAACTTTGCTAGAGGTATTCCAGTTTTATTTCAGGTAAAGGTTGTTTGTCCATGAGTGTAATAAGTGTATGGGGCACAAGCCAGTATTTTGGAAAAGACATAAATGTCCAAATTCAAAGCACTTCAGGGAGATGGTGGCTGTTATCAGCACAGTACTTACTGGACTGCACAGCTGGGATTATGAAACATGTTCGAGTTTTGCTTTTTGGTCTGATCTTTCTCTGTTTCAGAGGATCAGTCTCTTTATCTTACCAAAATATTATTTGCTAGAATGATCTCATCCTGATAATCATGATGATCATCTTTTCATCTTTTGGGTATGTATTTATGTAGGTCTAATTCAAACCTAAGAGCTGAACTCCAAATGGTGTTACTGTATTAACTGTAACAACAAGCAAAGCACAATATTTCAGGGTTCAATCTGCTCAAGAGAGAAACACTCTCAGAATAGAACCATGTCTGGAAAATATCTGTCCTGTGTCCAAGCATCCAGATAAGCATGCAGGAGGTATACTGTGCTGTGAGTTCATTACCGCCTCATTGCAGGTTTTCTACATTGGAATTAAATTGAGACTGGAATGAGTTTTGTTATCCCTATTGTGCTGCACGAAAGAAGATTCTTTGTGACAGCAGGAAGAATGATTGCCTTTGGGATAGAAAACATAAAATTTGAGATACATCTGTCACAAAATGATTTTTAAAAAGTCAACTAAGCCTACAAATACTTTTCTAGACTACGGTGCTCAGCACCCTCTTGCCAGTGAATACCCTTGGTGTGAAAGTGAGAAAATGTGTCTGATTTGAAAAATGTTACTGCACTCAAGTTTCCCTGAAAACCAAGAACAAGAGCTTGATCACATTATATGAAATGACCACATTTTCCTAGAGCTTCTATCCCACCAAAATCTTCATCTACAAACAAGGATCAACACATGAAGATAATAAACCTACAGGGCAACACAGGACATGAAAGTCTCAAGTGTTTCAACTTTTAATTAAATCTTTTAATTGCCAATCAAAGAATGCAAAACAAAGCAGAAACCACAGTGATACAGAAAGTACTCTAAAACCAGTTTCCTGTCTTGGAAAAATATTTGCAAAGTTTGTAAGCTATTTTAAATAATTCACTTCATTAAGTCACATAATTAATCAGCAATGTGACAAACAAAAATGTACCAATTCCTACATTCCTATATTTGCATATAATTTTGTGTGTGTGTGCATGTTATGTGCACTCTCACACCGACCAACATCCTAGGGAGACAAAGCTTTGATGTATGCAAGGTTGTCTTATCAAGCATCACCAAAAGATGATTTCAATCCCCTTTAGCCAGAAAAATATTTTATTGACTTTTGATCTACTAGATTGAAATTATGCAAATTACATTCAGACAGACAATAAGCACAGTCACAAAAGAGTATTCTAATACTTCTGTAGAGCAAAGACAGCATGAAGCATAAGGCTATATTCACACTAAGGGCTTCATGGAATTGTGGATGCCCCATCCCTGGGAGTGTTCAACACCAGGTTGGATGGGACTTGGAACAACCTGCTCTAGTGGAAGATGTCCCTGCCTATGGCAGGGGGTTGGAACAAGGTGATCGTTAAGGTCCTTTCCACCTCAAGCCATTCCGTGATTCTATGAAAGAATGTACTTTTCTCTCTGAGAAAGAGCAGAAGGATGTAAGTTGCTACAAGAGCACAACAGTATTTACAGAATGCAACAAGGCAACTTAACAGGGGAAAAACAATCCTACAGAAGCAAAAGCAAAACCCCTCTACCTGGCAGTATGTCTCAGGCTACTTCCACTGCACAAGAGAGAAAATAAGCAACATCATAGTGGTCTGATATGTGCTAGCTCACTTTAAAAATAAATTCAAGACGCATCTTCACATGGCAAATGATCTGCATCTGAGTAACAGAAATGTCAAACTAAGTTTAACATGATTGTCTACAAATTTGCAGATAATACTACTGTGGCAGCAAATTTTTACAGAGAAAGGTGACATAGGGAGCAACCTTCTCCCCGAGGCGACCACGCAGCAGGAAAGTAAGAGAGGACTTTATTCAGGATGATGTTGAGGGAGAACTATCCATCAACACTCAGGAGCTTACACACCAGTTCAGCAGTGTCCAGAAGGCAGAGAGCCTTGAACTGTGCAGCCAGCATTGCTGCATTTGCTATGTCAGCATGAACCCAAGTAGCAAAAGGGAATGTGAAAAGAGAATTAGTAATGTGCAGAATAGTGAATATCAGTAAGGTAATGAACATTATTTACAAGCTTTGCTATTGCACAGTCAAGTACAGCAACAGGACTCTTATTTAAAGCAAAACAGCCTATGAGAAGAAGCTCTTGTAAAGAAAAAGTAGATTCTAATTTAATTTCCAACAAAGGAAGGACTGTGATGTCATAAGGAACTTGGCACCTCTATATTAAGCTTTCTCCCACTTAAGAATTGAAAGAGATACAACTGCATTTCTTTCTCTCACCCTTTGCTTGTGAATTATAAGCTTTTTAAGTCAAGAACATTTGACATTAAAAATTGCAAATGGAATAAATATTCTAACCAATTATAACCAATATTATCAAAGCAGACTCTTGTGGATTTTCAGAATCATTTCATGGACCTTTGAGAATGAGATATTGTTGTAGCTGCTTGCCTCTGCCTGATGCTACTTTGATCACTTCAAAACCAGCCAATAATGCCTCTGCCACAGGGCCAATTTAGCCATTTTTATTTGCTTTTCTAAGGCTTTCAATATAACAGCCATTTAGCTGAAATAAACTTAGAACAGAGACCATGCCAGTCTTGGTTAAACTATCTGAGCTAAAACCCAAAACAAACAAAACCAAAAACATATGAAAAACATTGCACAACAAGCTGTTGTAGACCCTTCCATCTTCTGCTTATCACACCACCACAAGGCAGTTTGCTGGAAGTTGCAAACCTTTCTGTGCTGATTACTTTGTATTCTGTAGATGCCCTGCTGTCAACAGTTTTGAATGAGTTATAAAGGGATTTACATAAAAAAATCACCAGCTTTGGAGCATTGAGGAAAGATTTTTGCAAAATGAATATAAAACCCAACATTATTTTGACAGGAATTACATATTTTCATCAGACTTGTCAGTTCACCCAAGATACAAACTATTAACCAGATGATCCTACAACAGGGTCTTATAAAATACACAACTGTGTGATGAGATTACACCTTAGTCTTTCCAACGCTTTAGTAATCTAAACAAGTTCCTCAAATCTGATAATGCTGACTGGGGTGGGGCTGAGGAGTAAATAATTTTTTTTTTTTAAACCAGGTGTATCTCACTGATATACTGTTGATAATAATCAGCTGATGCCTTCTTAGCCTTTCTCTAGAAGCAAAGGGTACATGTTAGTTCTTGGTGTGAGGGGAAGGAACAGGAATCTGTGCATTCCCTCTGAGCACAGGGACTGAGTTCAGCTACATTGAAATGAGGGATAAGAAGCCTCAAACATTACAATGTCCTCTCGAGTGAAAGGAAATCTGCAGTCAAGGGGGAGGCTGTAGCATTAAATTAAAGCTGATGATATGTCAGGAAACCTGTATGATGAATGAGAGGGGTAGAAAAGAAAGATTTCTTATAAATGTACTACACGATAGTTTCATACAAGGATAAGTGAAGTTCCTGAGCACCACACGTGGAGGCATCTTCTGCCTCACTAACAGGTAACCTAACTAGGAGGCTGGGTCATATACCAAAGTATTTCATCCCATGACAGAAGAGAGAGGGAACAGTGATTCCCTTCTCACCATCTGACCTCCTGGTCTAAGGGATGTTAAAACTTGGCAAAGCCTTGCCTGGAATCACAAGACTCTGCAGAGGTAGAAACTTGCTCTGGCACCTTCCTGGGGCATTAGGAGCATCTCCAAGAGAGGAGAAAAGCCAGGTGCTTTTCTCACTGCTGGAAGACAATACACACGTGGCAACATCCAGGCTGGGGAGAGAAGACAAGCTGCCAGGGAAGTAAGGCCAGAGCAGGGCACAGGAGCAGCACTGAAGATGCACAGCCAAAGCAGTGTCCAGTGATTTTGGCATTAGGGGTATGTTTAGAACCACGGTATGACTGCAGCACCACTAAGTCCCAGGGCTGCAGAAACTACTTTAACTGTTCTAGCAATAGGAGTCAACCATGGAGTTGGCTGTGCATTTTGGGAGGACTCCAACATTTCCTTTGCATTAACTTCCTTATAAACACATGCTTTCTAGTCATACAAATTATAGTAGAGACTTAAGCTATTAAGAATGCAAGTTCCCAAAATTATCTCCCAAATTTATCTCTGGATGATCCAGAGTACAGGATAGCAATATAATGCTGCTAGCTCTATTACTGGGTGTAATTCCAGCTGACTGCAGATAACATCATGAAGGTAGGAAATACATAATAGGTATGTAATAATCCAAATGGAAACTCCTCTGGTGACTCCACTGCAAACAACTACCAGGACTTGCAGGTAAACACTGAGAACGAACTTGTTGCTGCCAGCTATGCCAATGAAAGTTTGCCAGTGGCTGCTGTAATGATAAGGACACGCTTATGAAATGTCAATCGCCAAGCTAGAGCTGCCACAGAAAGCAACAATGAGAAACTACTACTAAAACTAAGTCCCTCAGCTGAGCTGAGAAAGGCTACTGTCAAAAGAGTTCTTCAAAATACCACACACCAAGATGTTACTGAAAGAGAGTAAGAAACAGAGAAATGCTCACTGGAAAAAGAAAACAGCAGCAGACTGAAGGGAGAAAACCCCCATACAACAAAGACAGTTTCTCAGATGATGGTTATAAAATAATGGGGGGGAGGGGGGAGGGGGAAGGGGCAGAATAATGCCTCTCCTTCTATTTTGGTACCCAATATGATTTTAGATTCTTTCCCTAAAGAACCTGAGATAGAAAATTTCAGATCCAGTGGCTGAGGTTGAATAGGACCATAACTATTTGAAAGCAGAACTGTATAACAGAACGTGCCAGGTGGCCTTATGAATACATAATAATAAATGGAAAAAGAGAATATGGAGATGGAATGCCAGATTCTCTCATGTCATGTACGTAACAAGCACCAGGCCAGTCCCCAGAGATGGCGGCTGGCCCTGAGCCTGCACAGCACCCCAAGGGATGGAATTGAAGAAAGAAAACTGAAACCGGGGTGATGGACAAGAAAAGATGATTAGCCAAGCAGGGAGCATTCTGAAAAAAAGAAACTAAATTTATGAAGGGATTAAGGGAGTCTAAAATGAGAGCAAAGATAAACCTCGAAGTGTCTGTTACCTGCTTCCTACATAAGCCACCCAGAGCTGTAGCCTGACACTGCATCATCTTTCTCCTGAAGAAATGCAGAATCTTCTATTACAAAACCACCTTTTTGAAAGAGCAGCTGGTTGTTTCTCCTTTCTGTGCCCCCTCCAACCTTTCGACAGTTTGTAGGTTGCTGGGACCACAGGAAGGAAGTTATGAGCTCTCCCTGCCCAAGTTATATTCTTCTGAAAAGAACATTGTTTTAGAGGTCAATAACTTCTTGAAGAGATTGCACGTTTGATAGCTTTAACCAGCTATTGTATGCTATTACTGCTCTCTTACTCTCATTTCCTGCTTCTTTCTTATCTAAATTTTAGACTCTGCAATGTTCCTCTTCCTGGAATTTAGCTGTACATGGCCAAACCCAGAGTGATTCAGCTGTAGGACTTGAATTTTTAACAGATAACAAGCATATTAAGAATGCAAGTTCTTTTCCCCAGGACTTTTCCCACATGCTCTTCCAGGAAATCTTAATAAAGTGAAATATAACAGGAAGAAACCTGGTATTACTCAGTCTGGCGATTATAATACATCTGATCTTTGATTTCTGGTAAGACCTAGTCTTTCATGGAAGCTCTGAATAGACAATAAAGCACCAAATGAATGAGACAATTAATGAAGTTTTCCATAAACAACTAGAAGAATCTCCAAAGTGAACACCAAACAATATTTTAGGATAATCTAACTGCTTGCATGCTAGATTTGTCTAACCATGACAGGTGAAATCCAGGAGAACTATGGGCCTGCAATATATGTATGGCAGAAGTGACAGAAACACTTTCCATTAGAAGAGGTTTTTAGGAAGCATTTTCCTTTTTAAATTTTTTTTTTTTTGGTAGTTAATCAAATGTAGTCTTTAAATTCCCTTCTGCTCTATTAAGCATCCAAACACAGACTGTGGCACTAAATGGGAAACCAAATTTATTGGATAAGCTTTTTCCATTTGGCTGGTTTTAAAAACTAAGTGACCATAGAGTGCACATGGTAATTAATTACACACATTTCTCACTGTCTATACTGAATAATTAAAACATTCACAGAGAGCAAAGACAAAGCTCTACTCTCTGTACTCTCATTTGGATCAAGACATAACAAATCTAATTTGGGCTACTTAACAGATTGTTTACCTCATCAATATCTCAGTGAGAAATAAAAAGTACAAATCAGAGCAGAACAACTCAGAGCAGGGCAAGTTTTTGATTGGAATTCCATGAATCCAGTTCTTCTTTGGAGAACTCTGGCACACACAACCTGAAGTCAAAGGGCAAAGGGTCTCTTCAGCAAAAAGATCACAGGGAATCAAGGGTCGTTTCTTGTCACAGAGTTGAAACCTAAGCATGGCCCGACATTTTCTTTTTCAACAGAAAAAAACTTTCTAAAAATATAAAATAAAATATTGTACACTGCAATTGATATAGTAATATGTTTTCCTATTATATAAAATTTACTGTCAGGTTCTGAGTCCTCTTGAAGCACTCACCTTCCCTAAGTAGTCACTGAAGGAGGAAGAGGTGAATTTCAAGGACTCACTCACCCAACACTGGTGTCAAAATTTAGACACAATACAGATTTCTAATAGCTCTACCTTCCCATCATGCACTGACAGGAAAACTAAGCATTATTTCAGAATTCTTGCTTACTGCCTGCTACATTGATGTACACTGAGTCACTTCTCTAAATATTCCTTGCAAAGAGTGGCAGAGGTTTTCACTGTTTTCCCTGGAACATGCCTTCCTCCCAAGTGATTGGTCCAATAATATTTATTATAGGTTCCAGAGGAAAGGTAATTATAATTAAGGTTACACAATGCTTTCCTTTAAGAACCTACTCTCAATTGTTAGTTCATTTTGAATGGGAAAATTCCAGCTTACAATGTCATTTAGAGAAGAAAAAAAATACAGCTTTTTTCCCCCATTTTTTTGAGAGAATTACTAATACCTCCATGATGAAGAACAGGATTTGATACTCTGCACCAAGATAATAAAGATGTGAGAGATGCAACTATCAAAAGAGCCTGCTCCTGCAAGACTCTCAAATCTCTTCCTAAAAAAAGCCTTGTTAAAATTCAGCAAGTACATACTTTGAGGATTCAATTTATGCCAGGTCAAGGGGCTGGACAAGGCTTTTCCTTGCTGTTTTTTCCGCTGGCAGAGGATGACCGGTATAACATGAAGCCAAAGCCATAAGGCAGGGGACTGGCTCTGCTGTTCTCTCTGTGCTGTGACTGAGGCTAGTGCCCAAATTCTGAACAGGAGAAGAGGCAGCCACGTGTCACAGAGGAGAAAGGAAGGAAATATTCAAGCAAAAGTCTAGTGAAAAAGAGGAAGATGAGAAAGATCACGTGAGAGAGTTCTCCGGACTCTGACTGGGGTGCTGATTAGAGAGAAGTCTGAAACCAGCACTTAGGAAGAATTTGGAGAAATGAGGTGATGAGGTGGAGAATGAAACTTCTGCAGTCAGCTGGAGAACATCCCCTTGCAAAACATGAACTCAAACATCTGACCCCAGTGAACCAGACAAAACGTGTAAGGCTGTATCATAAAACAACTGCCAATTCTACTTACTTAGTTTGTCCACGTAGAAGTCTGAACCTCAGGACCTTCAAGAGTGCAAATAAAGTGTGCATGGGTTGCCTTTCTTTTATTTTTTTCCTTGGTTTAAGGCTTTAAAACCTGAGAATTGCTTTAAAGATACATTATAACGTTCAATTCTATAAAATTGAGAAGTTGTATTAGAAAAGCCTAGATTTAACATAGCCTTTTCAAGCTACTGTTTGATACTTTGCCCACAGTGATTGTTTATAATCGTCCTCCTCCTTCCAGAAGGATGGTCAGAAATAGACCTTAATTCTAAAAGGCTCCTGCAAGGTGTCAATGGCATTGACTCTCATCACATCTTGTGGTCATCTCTCTCCATTTTGTTTTCTTTTCCTCTGCACCCTGTTGCTTTTAAAAATCTCCAAACCAGTAATTTAGTTTTAGAAAACAAAATTGATGGTGGTTCAATGCACCAAAACTGGACCTGTTACTTAATGCCCAGGCTCCTGTCAGTACATCAGGTGATGCAAATCACTAAAGCTTTTACCTCAAAATATAGATGTTAAGTTTCTAGAGAGCCATAGAATAATGTAAAAATCTATATTGAAAGTCAGGCTCTCCATTTTTAAGTTTTGTTTACACTGTGCTAATACTTTTAGAAGGAAAAAAAAAAAAGATGGAGAATGTCAGATGGGCTGGGAAAAAGGACTGGTTGGAGGAGAACTGTTGGGGTGGATCAGCCTGCTCTCAGGCTGAAACCATCAAATGTCAGTCAAACCAGGGCTATCCACTGGGTGGATTTCCCCACCCAGGACAGTGGATCGGAAGGCGGACCAGACGATATAACTGAGGTCTAGGTTACCTCCCCCTGGGTGGCTCCCAATCCTAAATTACCTCCCCCTGTTCCAGAAAGTTCTCCCTTTTGTAGTTATTAATTGGTTCCCTGTTATGACTCCTGCCTCCCTGTTTTCCCCATTTGTTCTGAAAAATTGTATCCTCCCCTCTGCTTGTACCCCATTGGTTGTTTTCCCTTTCCCTGCCTTACTCCACCCCCCCATAAAGGGGGCTAGCCCGCGTCTCCTCAGCGCTTTTTGCTGGTCCCTGCTCCCTTCTGCAAATAAACGTGTTGGAACTCACACCAGAAGCCCCTCCCGCCTTCTTTGCCTCCGGGCTAACGCCAGCCTGATCATCGGCTGCCCGACGACGTGCTTCCTCTGAGGAGGAGCCAGCGCACGCACCCATCTCACGCTGATTCCACTGAGCCGTCCAGCGAGGACGCTGGGGAGGCTAACGCTGCGTCCCCTCTGCCCGAGGGCACGCTGGGGCTTGTGCTGACAAGCCCCCGGTTGCGTTAGAGAACTTGTGCCTCCTCTTCTGTGTAACCCCTCATGTGCTGCAGCTCTTGCCACAAGCTCACAGGGGCAGGGTGAAAGCTGGGAGATGGGAGAATGGCACAGAGAGATATGCACATGGATCATCCCTGTCTCTAATCCTTTTGTCCCTTTGTTCCTGCTTCCTAGTCCATTTGGCAATTACAGCTCTGGTGTTTGGTACAGGCTCTTCCCTGGCCAAGTCTAGCTCAGCACCCAGAATATCTGAAAATCCCTGATTAAAGAGGTATTACAGCTTTTTCTCCTCCTCAATTCACACATCTTTAAAAAATGCTGTCCTCAAACAGCTCTTTAAAAAAGGAAATATTTTCTTCATAATTGGCTCATCAAAAGCCCAATACCTCTTGCCCAGATCATTCATTCTTGGAACTTGTGCTTCAATGAGATTTTTGATAGGCAGTTTATCTAAAATACCCTGAAATATCCTTAACTGCTATTCCAAGTGGATACAGTGTGTCCCATATGGAGTCAAATTTTGTATTCAATGTCAGAAATATGTGACAGGTGGTGTACCCTGCTAAGAATGAGGATAAGCCTGACAGCATGGAATATTCACCACAGACAGTGGATTTGTCATTTCCTTTGTTTATTGCTACTTTTGAGGCTTTATTGAAAACATGCTCAATGACAGGAGATTCTGAGGTTGTTCACTACCCACAGCCTCCAAAAGGGATCCTGTCACTGAAACAATAAAGCTAAATAGGTTCAGAAAAGAAATAAATTTTAAGAAAGGAAAAAAAAAAAATCAAAATTTTTTTACAGAACTGCTTCATTATGCACTGCCCAGCAGGGTCCATCCTCCCTTAACAGTGGCCAGCTCTAAAGACAAGAAATAGAATCATGTGACAGATACTGCAATGAACTCAGGTAAATCAGTTTTGTGCCCCTACTGTGTCTTGGAATAGAGTTAACATTGAATGAAAGGAAATATTCATGTATTGGTGAAGGGAAAAATAAGAATATTGATGCCTATAAAAAATGACTTGGAAGTGGCAGCGGCATTATAAACAGTAATATGATGTGAATTACAAGCACTTGATACAGAGGAGATGATATATTGATTTTCCTCATTCCACACTATGCATGTCACTAAGATCAATGGAAGTCACATACCTATATCAAGGAAATTATAATATGTGGAATTATTTATAGAATGACTGCTTCAGGTACACACTAATTGCAGCATCATAATGGGCCAACTTATGACTGAGGACAAAGCCATCTATTACATATTGTAAATGATAAATCTTGCATTCCCATCATTGCTTCATTCACCACATTTTTCATAAGTGAAAGGAAGATATAACAGAAGGATTCTTGTATAGCCTTTTTTTTTTTAATAAAGAATCAATAAACATTGTATAGTTTATCACTAAAAGACAACGGTTCCACTTACAAACGAAGTCATTAAAAACCGGCTACTGGCAGTATTTTCCAAAACAGGGTTACGCAATGTACACCAAAGCAAAGATGCTGAAACTTCAGGAATCACTTCTGGATTGCTCAAAATTCTGGGGACCCCAAAGAAGCTGAAAAGCAGCAGCACACAGAAGTTCAGCATCTCCAAACTTCTGACGGCAAGAAAGCAGGGATCTGTAAGCACATGCTTCCCTTTTCCAACAGTCAGCAAAGCTGTGTCAGCACTGGCAGGAAAATAAAAAGCCTTACAGCTACACAGGCACCTTTATAATTTTCATATCTCAAAATGATGGCATTTCCAATAAAGGCTGCTTTTGAATCACCATTTACTTCTACAGCTCACTTAGTTTCACAGCAGTCTCTATCTCCTACTGTTAACTTTTGAAAGAAGCCTTTCAAAGATCAATCCAATCTGTTAGGATTCTGGATGTTAAAATTGAACTTTTCATGTCTACTTGTTCTTTTGAAAGGCTTAAAAGCAATTTATGGCAATCAGCACAAAGGGATTTGATTGACAAAGTTTAACAAAGTGATCTAGAGAAGATTCATTGAGGAAAAACTGCTAAAACTGTAAATTCAATGGCAAATAGTTTTTCTCTGCCTGCCCTTGAAACAAAATAGGTTCTTTTAGATGTGAAAATAATTCTAAAAGCTCCTAAAAGTACCTAATGAAAAGTTTAGAAATGCATAGCATTATCTTTCAAATCTGCAAAAGTAATCAAATAAAATGAAACTACAAAAGGACAAGTACCACAATGGCTACCAAACAAGTCTGTTGACCTCGTTCAAACAAACCTCAAAAACACAGTTGCCAAACTTCCCTCAAGTGAAATACAGGACATTTAGCTGAAACACCTGTGGAAATTAAGGGGTTTTTCTCCTCTCCTTTGCCTATTTGCTCTTTCCTTCCCAGTTTGTTGTCTCAAATTGCCTTTCTCTGCAATTCTGCTTTCCCTGTCTACCGACAGGAGCAGTGCTCAGCTGGAGGGTCCCTGCCAGGCCACCCAGGCAGCAGTGCTGTGTCCCTTCCAACACTGCTCCAGAGGCACTCCAGCAGTGGGCAGTAGTCCCTGCTGAATGTCTGTGGCACCAAAGATACAACCCCCCTCCCCCCCCCCCCAAGATAGATCTTAAACTGCCAGGCCGACTCCCATTGGGAGCACTGTGAAGTACTGTGCTCCCATTTGACATTTTTACTCTTCTGTTCTGAATTTTTGGGCTTGCATTGACCAACTCATGAGGGGAAAAAGAGCAATTTGGGAGGGAAAAAGAGTAATCTGGCTGCTTTTCTTTTTTTTATATTTTATTTTTAAACCTCCAGTTACATGGACAGTGTTACACTGAAAACAACTAGCAGAGTTAAAATATTTATTAATTTATTTATTTATCCTCATGGTGCAAATTATTTTGTATGCTACTGCCACTACTTGCAAGGTCTTTGCTTTAATAATCATGCAATCCTACCACCCGAGTAAAAATTATTGCCTCCCATCAAACACACCTTTCACCTACTTTAGTTCACGTTTGAAATTCATTTACAGGGTAGGAGCAGGATAAAGCTTTTCTCTGTTTGAAACTACAGCATAACCAATAGATTTTACATTTTTGCAATGGTGCTTCAACCTCATACATCCATCTGCTAATTTAATTTTTAAGTATTATTCAGATTTTTTTGTCTTTAGACCGTTCTTTTGTGACTTCAAATTACTGTTATCTGCGAATATAACTAATGTGTTAATCTTCTCAATTTTCAAATCAGTCACATGATATAAACCCACTCAAAATCATTCACATTTTGATCTACAAAAACCTACTAGATTTTTGTACTTGCAAGTTAGGGGTTTTTTAAATTATATTTATGTCTGTGAAAATTTTCCAATCCACTACTCAATGCTATTCTAACATTATGATGTTTTTATATAATTAATTAGTTTTCCTGGTAACTTACTGTAGCTTACACACTTTTATGTTTATTGGAGACATAACAGAAAAAAAAAGCATTTGAAATGCCAACACAAATGAAATTTAACACAGAAAACTCAGAATTCATTAATGATAAAAAATGTAGTTATGGGAGACTGCACACAAGTCATTCACTCACTGAACTACTGCAGAGACTGAGGGATTTATGCAAGGTAACAACACATACAAAACAATACAGCTCAGTTCAACACGCCACATTTCACTGCATTAGCAGCACCTTGTGAACCAAACCTACAACTGAGCCATCTCTGGCCATTTACTCTTTATAAAATTACCTTTTTTCCTTTAGAACAGCTACCTTTGCCAAAGGACAAAAGGACATGTGGGTAAGCCTACAGTATTAATCGAGACATTAAACACCTAATAATAATAATAAATATGAATGGCAATAATAAATATGAAGGTCCAGAATTACCCATTACAGACTGTAAACATGATTGTTTACTTCATATGATCTGTGCAAATCCACCATACAAACAATTTGTGTTTCACTAAAGTCCAAGAAAGATATGATTCAGTTACTTCTGTGCAGGCTGACCAAAAGATTTTCTATCAGTTTTACAGTGACCTTTGTTCTATGTTATTCTAGTGTTGTGGATACATTTTTAAATACTCCTATAGAAAATATGATTAAAATTGTTATGATATGATTAAAATCATATGATTAAGCTCATTAAAACCAATGATGAAAGTTTCTTTGGACAATCTAGCATCTGGATTCATTTTATGATCAAAACTTGTTTGCTCAATAAAGTTTTTTATTCATCAAAGACTCAGGTAATGAGAAATCTTTACATCTTTTAATTACACATTCCTGATAACATCAGCCTCAATTTTCTGTTTAGAATAAAACATCATTTAATTAACTTTTTTTTAAAGCACAGTAATGACTTTATCAGATATTAATGGCAATCACCAATAGTCCAAACTTAGTTGGATGTTTCTTTTCAATAACACAAACTAGGAAGAATTGCCATCTGTAACATATGCTTCTTTTGCTTTCACAGTATTTGTATAAATGTTATACAAATTATTTAATGACTGTGTAAATGTTTTTAAAAAATACCCTCAAAACTGAAAAAACTTTTTTTAAAACCACTGCTGTTCAGACTGCTGCTCAGATTCTACAGTCAGTGAGCTGACACTCTGAAGGTTTCACATCTCTATCTCAGAAACTGTTAATTACTGATAAAACACACAGCTGCAAAGACCCTGCACTCCAGAGGTGACTTACCAGTGGTCAGGCTGCTGCTCAGACTGTGCTCAGCCAGGCCCGGGCTCTGCTGAGCATTTACAACCAGCTTTAGACCCTCTGTGCTTGTGGTCCTGGCCTAGCTCAAAGGGCACTTTGGAGCATTCCACCTACCTCCTCATGCAATCCAGCGCCCGAATGAAGAAGTCTTTGTGCAGCTGATGCTCGTCCCTCAGGATGGAGCACTGCTCCAGTGTCACCGACATGGATGTCCTGTCTTTGGCACTTTTGCAGCAGGTGAAGCGCACTCCGTTCAGCTTCCGGCAAATCTGAAACACAGGCAGGCCCCACAGGTTGGCCCTTCTCACACCAGGCAGGCTGTGCAGCCCCTACAACTCTGCAAGCCCAGAAAGTGCATACAGAAAGCTACAGTATTTCTCAAGAAGCAAGCACCTATTAAAAGTTAGTACCGGTGCATCCAGTTCCTGAACTTGAAATAGGACTTCTGTTAGCCTAGGCTATAAAAAAAACCCAGTTCCTTCACTTAATCTAGTGACCACCCTGCTCAATGAAAGCTGAATTGTCTGAACACCTAATGAATAAAGAAAAACCTTGATAAGTCTTAACTCACGAACATGAATGCAGCAGACTAGCTTCTTGTGAACATATGGATTCAGACACATCTGAACTTAAATAGTTTTTATTTTCAACAGGAAAACTGTTCAATGTGTGACTCACAATTAATAAAGTTTAACACAAATGACTGCCATGGATTGTCTACTTTTACTTACTCTTTGAAAAATTTATAAGAGAAACATGACATTTTTGAGGATAATTTCTCCCCTTAAGAATAACCTGTGGTTGTACCAGTTCATTAGTTTATACTTCGGTTTCAAAGAATATTTGACTAGAAGAAGAAAAATTTGAAGGAGAAATGCCATGCCCAAGTTTGCATCTACCTTTTCACCACATATAATTTGTCCTGAGAAAAGGTAATACTTTGCCTTGCTTACACCTATCCCTGGAGAATCATAGGCATATCAGTATGAAACCCCAAAATATTTATGAGAAACATAAACAAGGCAAGGCAATAAATTAGAGCAGCAATCATCCAAAGGAACTTCCCACATTGGCTATCATGGGAGAGCTTGTAGGATGAAACTGGAACATGATCTCCATAGTGCCACTTCAGCAAATAAGCATTTCTCCATCTGTTAAGTGCATTCTCAGGAATTCTATTAAAATCAATGTCCCAGAAAATACTTAGTCTTTAAGGCCTTTGTGATACCATGGTGAGGACAATCTCAAAAGTTCAATTCAGGGAATCAATTAAGGGAATCATACTTAGAACCTGAAGAGGTACAGAGTAGTGAAGGAGAACCTATGAGTGTTTCTTCCATCCCGTAATTCAAAATTTTAAAAGTGAAATCTGTTTAAAAATTTGCACAGTTGCACTGGGATTTAAATAAAGTACTATACGATAATTTTCTTAAATAATGCTGTGAAAGAAGTGTTTAATTGAAGAGATTAATTCTCTTTACAATAGTGTCTTCGGAAGTCCATGAGTCATGGGGGCTATTCAATGTGAATGAGTCATTAAAAAAATTTAAAAGATAAAAAACCATAAAAAAATAAAGTCATAGAAAATCCCAGGCAATTACTCTGGATGAGTGATGGGCTCTGATGTAGGGAGGACACAGGAGGAGAAGAAACAGACTTAACTTCTATTAGATTTATTCTTACAGTCCTGTTATATCAGGGATTACATGTAGGTCCAGATACATATGTGGAATCTCATATACCTACTGCAATAAAAAAGTGATATTGCACAGCTACTGCACTGACAAAGTTATATTCTTACATCCTTTTCAAAAAATAAATGGAACATAACACAACAGTGTGTAGATCAATGGAACCAGAAATACACATTTGAGAAAGTTAAAGTAAGGGAACCTAAAGAGAAATAGAATTCAGTGAAGGGAAAACCTGAAGCATTTTGTTATATCCAAAGAATGCTTTTTACCCATGAAATTATTTTCAGGAAACCCTGAAGAGATGGTAAAATACAACTTTCTATACCCAAAGATTTTGCACATTCTGGCATATTCTTTGTAACTCATTTTATACTGTTCCTTCTACTTTTTTAAAAGCAATGTTTCATAGTAATTGCAGGACTGGTACTGCAAGAAAACCTTATATTTTTACTTACAAAGGATTTATACTGCAATAGCATGTGATAATATTTATTGACCACATGGCAAAATGTTATTAGTAATGTGAAAGTTACAGCAGTGTTATTAATACAAAGACATAGTTCAAAGACATAGTTAAGATTGTCTTTTCCCCGGTGTTAATAAAAAGTCATGGAATTTGTTATTAATAATTTTGTATCAAATATTTATTTGCCGTGAAGGGTATATACATTTGAAAGTCTCCCAAAACACAAAGCCTTGCTTCACTTTCAGCAGATACCAAAAACTCCCTGCTGGTATAAGACGGCAGAGATACCAAGGGTACTTTTCTAAATATAAGACAACTGCCTGGCTGAATTTCACATTCCTGAAAAGCCTGAGCTCTTTATAAACATCTAAGAGTTCTTTTCCTGGCCTTTTTTTTTAATATGTATGCGCAAACCCCATAGAATTGGGAAACAGAAAGGAATTATGGGAAAAAAGCAAAGTAAGTATTAATCATTGTTAGATAAATAATTTTCTTTGTGTTCTCCCTGTGTCTGATTGTCTGTCCTTTGCATCTCTTTTGCAACAGTTATTTGTGAAATTAATTTAATTACAGAAAATCAAAAGCTGAATGTAGTAATAGTAAAAAAAAGCCAGAGCAAGCAATCATGTCCCACATCATACCTCAAGGACATGACAAAAAAGAAATTATTTGGAGTAATTTTATATTATCAAAGAATGGATATGAATCAAATAGCTTGAAATCTGGCAGGTTCTACCAGTTTAAAAAGTGCAAAAAAGAAATTATCTGCAATTTAAGTGGAGGAAGAAGAGATGCATTTATGAGTGGAATGAGTGACTATGAGAATGGGTATGTTAGAAAATTATTTCAGCACATCTGCCTACTTTAACCAGTGAGTTCTCCAATCATATCCTTAAAATCCATTGCACTTACAATATCAGCAGGCTTATGAAAATTAGTTCATCATCATCAATTTCTTTGGAACAAGAGAGCTTACCGTCGCAGCCAGCCACATGATTTCTACATTCTTTCTCTTTTTGGCCTGGATATTTTGATGAAGACTTCCTAGCAATCCCTTTAAATCATTTTGTTCTTGAAAATGGGGCAGACCTGGAAAAAAAGGATGATAAAGTTGCTCATTATGATAAGGTTGGTGATATGGTTGTCCTGACTAAAGAATGCTCATGGTGAAGAACAGGTCTATTATATACAGCCTTGTTTGGGAACACAGGATGGAAATTACCAGCTAAATATTTAAGGAATAAGCAAACCTTATGTCTGAGTATTGGCTTGTCCTTCCTAAGATACTCATGTGGAAAATTAAAGTGTCTTCAACCTTTATCTTATAAATGGATGGTGAAAAACAAAATCAAATCTCTGCTGTAGTTCTGTTCATCAGCTATTACAGACATTCAATGGAAATCAGAAAAAAAACCCTGAATGTATTACAACCTGCTCTTTGATGGGATGATTTATTTTATTTTAAAGTAAAAAATTTTGGTTTTGTTTTCAAATTGATACATCTCATTTTTGTTTTGAAATGTGCCTTAATTTTGTATATAATGTAACATAAGGTTAAACAGCACTAAGTATCCCCTCTGAGGTTTAACAAAGTGTATTTCTCAGTCTGAAATTAAATGGGACTTTATTTTGAAGTAGAAAATAATTTCAGGTTTAGTTAAGATCAAAAATTTTACCTGTTTGTTCTGGGTATGGCATCTAAGATGAAGTTTAATTTGTCCTACATCTCTAGCAAAAATTCAAGAGTAGGTGATTTAATTTCCTCCTCTGTTTCATATGTATATATAGGAGGGTTTTTTCTAATGTAACTTTTATCTTCACTAGCTTTGAAAATCAGTAGAAACAAGCAGAATCTGTTTTCTGAAATTATTTCTTCTCATGGTGGTGAAGTAAAAAGAAGCTTAATTATAGTTATCACCAAAAAAGAAAGGCTCAGAATCAACTGAGACAAAGTAAAACTAAATTGGTAAATGAATACAGTTTCTTCAAGGAGAGAAAGTAAATTGTCCATCCAGTGAGGGGGGAAAAAACCAACAACCCAGGCCCCAAACCCAAGCCCAAAAGACTTATACTCAATTGAAAGAATAAAAATGAGAGAAGTATTAATGAAGGTCAATATCCATTCTCCTAACCTGATCCAAGCTGGAATGATCCCTCTTATCAACAGGCTTTTAACTTTTACATCTAATAAATTCTGTAGTTTCCCTTATCCATGATTCATAGTAAGAAGTAATTTAAATATATTCAAAAAGAGCGAAGTTGCTTTACTCATACTGTGCTGTCTAAAAACCCCCAAACAAATAAAGAAACAAATGAACAAACAAAAAAAAAAAGGGAGGAAGAAGTACAGTCAAACTTGTTTTGCAATAATGTCAATGTGGATTGTTTTAACTGTATATTACAAGTCCTGATTGTACACTTAGATTATGCAGAACACATAAAAACACATCACAATCTGCTAGACTATTACACTTATGGCTGCATCTGTTTCTTTAAAACACAAAGTACACAGTGACAAAGATACTTCGAGATTATGTAAATGTATCACTAAACACTTTATCGCTTCTAGGCAGCTTTCCTTTGGTCCACAGCAGAAAATGAAGCATCTCTGAGGGGTGATTTCACCACAGGTAAAGCAAGAGTCTCCTAATTTATAGTACTACCCAATCAGTTGCACCTTGACTGGAAATGATCAATTGCTTAAACTCCTTGGGTCCCCCACAGTATTAAACCATCAAATCAGGCTCATCGATTATAAGGGGGAGGAGCCTGGAAGTACCAAACAGCCTTTTTGTTTTCAGTTAATTATCTACTACTGAACAACAATCTAACATTTTTGGACCCTTAGTATCCTTAGCTTTTGTTGGGGTTTTAAGAGGTCTAGGTTTTTTTCTGTTAAAGGAATTTTTTTCCCCATACTGTTATTAAGACGACAAATCCCTGGGTGCTTAAGAGAGACAAAAGACCTGGCTGCTCCTTTTGTTTCACCTGGGTGTGTGGGCATTTGGGTCTCCAGCGTTTGGACAGAGAGGAGTCAGCTTGCTTCGGCTGCTTTTCCTTGTGCTGGAAAGCCCCGGGATCCCAAAGCCGCCTTCCCTGCCCCGCTGGAGGCCGGGCCGTGGCCGCCTTGCCCCGCTGCTGCTTCCAGCCTTCGCTACGCTCGCCCTGCCTGCCCAGACCTCCGGGGGGTTCCCCGCTTGGATACATCACATCTGCCACCTGGGATTTGTGCTCGTCCCTGCCGTTCCAGCCTGCCGTTCCAGCCTGCTGTTCCCGAGAGTCCGGCCAGACACCGGGGCCAGCTGCCCAGGGGTTTGTGAAGCCTTTGTTCCATCCCTTCCCGGGACCCCAGGCCACCAGTGCCACGTGCTCCCCGAGCTTGCTCCGGAGCGCCCCCTGCAGCCGCGGGGGAACCATCGCACCTGCCCTGCTCACCGGGAGCCGCCAGCGCCCCTGCCGGCTGCGAGCGGAACTGCACCCGAGGGGAAAGGGCCTGACAGCCGAGAAGGCTGGGACTGGGTTTGTGATTGTTTGCTGTTACTGCCATAGTTATTGTTGTCTGTTTGACTGGTTATATATATAATAGTAAAGAACTGTTAATCCTATTTCCTACGTCTTTGCCTAAAAGCCCTTGATTTCAAAATTATAATATCTCGGAGGGAAGAGGGTTGCATCTGCCATTCCAAGGGAGGCTTTTCTGCCTTCCTTAGCAGACACCTGTCTTTCAAACCAAGACAGCTTTACTATAAAAGCAGTACCACATGAGTCCCTCAACCAGAGCTATATTTGGCCAGCATTTTGGTAGGAATCTTTCTGGGAACACACTCCTATTTTCAGTTTCTGATAAAAGAACATAAGATATTAAGAAACAGGTGAATGATGGAGTGTATGTTCATCTTAAAGAAGATAGAAAGTCAGTGTTTGCTTAGTTACAAGCAAGAATCTTACTGGCAAGGGAAAATACAGACATGAGAGGAAAACTAATAGCAAAGGTGGCAATACCTTTCTGGGAGTGGAAAATTGAATTTTTTATAGGGAATATATGAATGAAGCAGCAGGCGAGGGAGGCTGCCAAAGGTGGATGCAACAGCCTGGCAAACAGGGCTGTGAGTCCTCAAATTCTGTTGGGCTTTATGACCACCGTCTGGAACTAACAGCTTTGGGAACAGGGTCCTGCATTCATTTTGTAGCACAGATTTGGCACTACAGGAAATTATCCGGAAAGGTGGGACAAAACCATCAAAGAGCCTTCAACACTGAATGCCTCTCACTTGGCTACAGCACCAGGGCTGCTGCCAGCTCTGTATGGAGGTTTGTCCTCCAGAGGTGGGGGAAGAGGGGAGGGATTAAAGTCGTCCCCCAAATGAACAAGTTTGAGGGCTTCACTTTTTTCCCAGCGGGCTGGTTTAAAAGGCACATTCCTCCAAGGCAGAAGAGTGATTCTGTATAATGGCAGGCAACTACTGGGAGGGCAATGGAACCAACAGGTGCTTTGTGTTCTATAAAAATTTGTATAAAGAAGAGACTCAGATCTTTAAGGTAGAGAAAAAAGAAAGAAGAAAGAAGGTTATAATAACCAGAAAAGAGATGATGAACTAGACAAGATTAGTTCTCAAAAGCCTGCACAGTCTGAAAGAAGTCCAGGAACTGTGTGGCTCACTAATAATCCTGCAGGAAGGCAGTACAAGTTTAAATTCTGTTAATGAAAACCGCCAATACTATCTGCATGCAAATTTGTGCATTTATATAATCGAAACAATTTATGAGGTAGCAGATCTACCTTAGTCCTAACTCTAGACGAGGTTAGTTTTTCAAGGATATTTTCTTGGCAAGATTCCCCTGAATTAATTACCCAACTTGTTGTGTGAGTTTCTCTGTAGACATCCTAGAAATACTAGGTCTGTGGGTGGATGGATGGGCATCCTGCCCACCTTTTAGGAACAGAGCTTTTGTTTCTGTCAAAATTATTAACAAATTAAAATAATCTTGATATAAAAGATAAACATGTATTCATACACAGTGACATATCAAAGCTTTACACAGGATTTAAAAATCAGGCTCTTAAATCTGCAACATTTGAGACTATAGTTTGGGCATTAAAACTACTTTAACAGGATTAGATTGATGCAAATGTCTTTTCAGTCCTTGCTTTCGACAATCAGAGTTAAGAGCATAGTAATGTTTATGATATCGAATTTCTATAAAATTGGCATACAGGGCTTAGTCTAATGAAACCTTGTTATTCATATTTTGATGATGTGGCTCTTTGCCTGTATTTGCATCTGCAGATTTCTCAGTGATTCACCAAACCTCAATACATTTTCAGAATAAGAACAGAGGGAATGACCGAAACTGATGACATTTCCCACTGAATATTTCTGTCCAAATACAGTAGATTCAGACTGTCCTTTACTTGAAATATTAAGACACTTATTATTTTAATAACTTAAAATAGCTGTTCAGTTCATCATTACTCTGTTTCATTCTCTCTGTAGTTTCTGCTGTGGCATTGGGCCTGAATTCATTCTTGACATCAGCAGGGCTGTGTACAGATACAAAATGTTTAAATTTATGGAACAAGTTATGTGATTCTGCTAACATTACTGTCTTACAACCTTTTACCCATCAAAGCTTTTCAAAGCCATCTGGATATTGCATTGTTTTGTACTCACAATCAGGAGGCATTTTTTCCGTAAATAACTTGTAATATTCTTTGAGAAGTTCTAAGTTTTCTTGGTTAATGTTTTCCTGCAAAGTGGTATCTCCAAACCTAAGAAAATGCACAATAAATTATGAAAAAGAACCCAAACCCACAAACCAAAACAAAGATAAATTATCCTTCACCATTATCTTTGCATAAAGAAATAACTTTGATTTTATATTGCTTGTTTTATAGTGCTGAATGTATTAGATTTTGTCAAATGTGCAGTAGTTAAGTTCTTGTGTGCTTTGGAACTAATTTTTGGAAATGAGATCATCACTGATGGATAATTCATCCAAAAATTTATTAACATAGTAATCCATTTACAAATGTGCAGTAAGGCACTTATTATTTTTGCCCTCACAAATCCTGAATAAATGAAAAAGCGTCCTGGGGGGATTCCAAATGGGACCATAGGCAGAGAACACCAACTCCTCCATCTCTTACTGCTGCTGTTGCTTAAGTATATGAATTTCTACAAGAGCTGGACAATACTGAAGAGACACAAGATGGAAGAAAAGCTTATCTACAAACTAACTATAGTTATAGCAACAAATATCTTTCTCTCTAAGACCAAGATTTCTACAACAGCCAAGTTTCACCCTCCAAAAAAATAAATCTCATGGTACCTCTCATGGTACTACAGGAGATGTGATTGTAAAGACAGGAATGTCCCCTGGGCAGTTAGGGCCAAGTTTTTGCATTTCATCTTTAGAATAGCTTTGAAATTGAAATGGAGGAGTAAAGGAAGAGAGGCATGGGCAGGTAAGTGAGAAACTCAGGTAGAGAAAAGGGGACACAAACCAGAAGATACCAAATATAGTGCTACATTGTGTACAAGTGAAGCAAATATTTAAATTGGACAAAGAGGGAGAAGACTCGGCTACTTCCTCAGTAGCCACTGCTGCACTGTCACATGAGAATGTTTCCTTTAAATCAGAAATAATCTCAAGTGTATTCTATCAAAAAACAACAAAAAAAGGAGATGTTTTTATCTAATAGAGTAACATTTCCTAGAAATTTGCCACAAAAATGTTTTTATATTCTCATGTTCTATATCCCACAAAAGCCCCCATATTTTTAACCAAAAATCATGTGGAGTTTTCAGTCTCAAAAACAAATGTGCAACTTTAGGAGTTAAGCAATATTTTTAATTAAGACAAAAGCAGACTGTAACTGCATGTAGGAAATCTGCTTCTGCATTGAATTGATTTGCTTGGTAGATATTAGTACATATTCATATTTATAGATATGCGGGTATTATTTTTTCTCTCATGGCTTTCTTTGTGCACAATGTAAAATGACCACTGTGAACAGTACCTCCTGCCACTTCACCTGCAAGCCAGGCATTTTTTCATGCCAACTCCTCTACAAGTCCCCATGTAATCAGGCCATTTTTAAACCTTGTCAAATCTTTCTTCAGAACATTTGTAACACTCAATCCCTCCTGCCTATCCTACCCATGTAAGCTCTCACCAACTTGCTTCTTGGTTACCACATACTGCCTTCTCTCTTATTTTGGAAAATTAGATGTGCCCCACTCACAACTGTCATGCTTTTGCACATTATCACTTTTGCCATGTCACTTCTCTCAGCACTTTCCTCTTTATGGCATCAAGAATAACCTATTTTCATTTTCAAGAAGTTCCCAAATTCTCTAACCAACTACCCAAGTCTTTCACCAGTAAAATGCCAGTTCATACTGTCTTTTCATTCAGTCTATGTCTCCCATTTCAATTTTCTGCCTAAATTTTCTCACATATCACCACTCATCTTGGAAAAGTCTCCAATAAACATCCACAAACATACCTGATGGTCTTCTTTAACAGACTGATTTTACTTGGCTCTCTACAAAGAACAGGAGGTGAAACTCCTGGGGTGCTTAAATTCTTGCCTATTGTGCAGGTTAAGGATTTTCCCTGCCTCCCTCTATTTCTCCAGCTATACTTTTGCTCTTGAGCTTCTAGCAAATGCAATCTAAAGACAAGTATTATGTATTTTGGATGCTATGTTAATAAAAGCAGCTAGAAAAAAAAAGTTTAAAAAAAGTAGCTGTCTGTGTTGACATCTTGACTTCTACCTTGCTGTTTTAGCCCTGCACAAATGTGGTAATTTAACATGACCGACAGATACACTTCTCTTGGAAGAAAAAATTATTACGTTGGTGAAACTTTGACTGTTATTATACTAATTAATTAGTTTCCAGCAATCTGTTGCAGAGGAGTAATAATAAAATATCAGAACTTCATCAGCTTTCATGTTTCTACACACATACTACTAATGCATTCCCTATTATTACCTACCCCTCCACAACCCTGGAAAAAAATGGAAAAAAAAAAACCCTGAGAAAATTTATCTAGCATATGACTTGTCCAGACTCTTCAACCTCACCTTTAAGATATAAGCATTTTTATTTTTCAGACTCTTGTTTGAGAATTTCAAAGTACTACATACAAACAAAATTCTGCATCTGTGAAACAGAAATCCATTTTGCATCTGTGTCCAAGAGAAACATGGCACCAACTCTGTGAAACGAAGCCCTGCTTATGGTCCTATCTTCATTTGGACTTTTTCATTGTTCTGCATTGCTTCACAGCCTGTGATTATTTCCTTTAATGCCTTTTAAAATATACACTAAGTCAATGTGAGATGGTCCAAGAGCAAATAACAAAAAAGATTTCTTTTTAATCCTGAGAGATATCCTGTACCAGCATGTAATACTTGGACAGAAAACAAAACATGACTTTTTCTTACCTCTCTGCCAGTGTTTGCTGTTCATTGATTCCAACATTAAAGAGCACTGGATACATGCGAAGCAGCTTTCCTTCTTTAATCTCTTGTGGCAGCAGCTCAAACATCTTTGCTGGAAGTTGGACTTCTATAATGTAATGTTCACTAGGAAAAATAAAAACAAGAATAAGGATGGGGTTCTTGATTGGTTTGCTTAAAATAATCTTCATAAATTATAGAGAATGTGTAGACTTATAAATCCCTCCCTTTTTCCCTTAATTGAACCATGAAAAAGGATGATTCAGCTTGCTTGTCTTCAGAGCATAACCAAGCTATATGAAGAAAGGCAGGTAACCATACACTAACTTCTTTACTGAAGTGAAAAGAATGAAATTACTAAGACAGAAAGCAGCAAAAAATCCTCTGCTAGCAAAATATCAATAAGAATACCTCAACTCTTAAAATGCATCTTGCTGAGTTACAAAAACAACTTCCTTCCAAAGTAACAACTTGATCTGGTATCTACTCTAAAAGTAATATGAGCAAAAACCTTTCACAAAAACTCAAAGTGAAACTGTTTTCTTCAGTGGCTGGATTTTCTCCCTGGGTGAAGAAAGCATCACCAATAACAAAATTGTCTCCGTGAGCATAATAATTGAAGGCTCATTACACAAACATGAATCCTGTTTTAGGAGAAGGGATATGATATATAGTAGATTATATTTGTGTTTGGTCTGACTTTATGAAAAATGTGCTACTTTGGCTGCCAGGCCAAATTCTGATCACGTGGAAGCCCCAAGTTGGATTTCACCTGCCTTTGAGAATGGATGCCTGACCCCACAACAGAAACAATGGGATGCTGCTAACTTTGCTTTTATTGTTAGAGCAATCAGTCTAATCAAAAAAGAACAGACTAGAAGCAAATCCATTTGTTTCCAGGATCTGGCATTTTAATCAGCGAGGGCTGACTGATAATGGAGACTGAAATTTTCACTCCTGCAGAGAACATTTGGAATACGACACCACCACCAAGGGGTATTATAGCAACAGGAAGGAAGGAAGATCTATCCTGCCTACAGAAGCCAGGCCAAGGAAGTCACACAAGTTTTGTATGTAAATTTAAGATGGATAATTGTTTGCACCTATTTAAATAATCATGAAGTCCCTCCAACTCTTATTTCAATCTTATAATCCAACTCTTATAATCAATCACATACTTGCTAAAGAATAAATATGCCATCTGGATCACTGACATGGAGAATCTGGGTGAGAAAAGACAGAAAACCTTGATGATAAAGGTCAGTTTCTGCAGTAGCTCTGACACCTTTGGCAAGCTTGAGGGACGAGTGGCACCAGCTCAAGTGTTTGGATAAACAGGTTCCACTTGGAAGAGCCAGTGGTCATGTTTAAAGTTTATCCTGCTCATGTATCTGAGAACAAAGTAAAATGGATCCAGTGCAGACCTGTGACTGCAATATAATTGCATTCAGCAAGGACAGCAGCATCTGTTTAGTACAGGCTAGAACTGGCATGCAGTCTTTGAGCAGATGCCAGATGTTCCTGACTGAGAGGGAGTATCAGTCCTGCATGGACAATACATGTCTGGGGGGGGAAACAAAGTAGTTCTACTTCCCAGGTAAGTTTGTGTCTTGTTTAATTAATGTGCAAGAAGTAGAGAGCTAGCTAAAAGGATAGTAAAGAATGTGGTTCCCATGACCTCTCTGGAGGCCAGTGGGCCGGCCTGCTGGACAAGGAATGAAGGGAGTCCTATGGTGGGACAACTCCTAGGTTCCTTTCTACGTTATGCTCTGTTCTGTTATGTTAATGTACCCCAGTCCTGCTTCCCTGGTTGGCTCTGTTGTCCGCTCCACCCCTTGTTACCTTATACGCCCCATTGCCACGCCCTCAGAGTTTCCCTACTGGTTCCCTTACCCTGGCCCTGCCTTTACACCGCCCCCTGCCCTCAGATCATTGGTCCCTGGTGCTCTCTCCGCTCCCCTATATAACCCTGGCCCCCCTCATTGTTCAAGGCCTGCTTCTCTGGAAGCTTGCACAAGCGTGGCTGTCATAAATCTCTCCCATAGAACCCCATGCAAAGACCCTTCCTGCTCCTTCATCATCGGACTGTTTTGCGAGCTATCCGATGTATGTGTGTAGATGTGTGTGCAAGTGTGGTGGCTGCATCGAGCGGCTTCCTCCTGGAGACACTTTTGGGAAGGTTGTGGCACTTTACCATCCAACTCCACCGCGACAGACCTCTACATAGCAGCATTAATTGTCAGCCTGCCTGAGAGCCCTCCTGGCTGCCGTCAAGTGCTACCAGAACACTCCTGTGATGGAGTGCTTTGATGAACTTGAGAATAAATGTTGGTTTAGTCTAATTCAAAGAGCATGCGCTACAGAACCAAAATGCCACCAAATCACTGCATTGTTACATTTCACTACTCCCAAAATCACTACAAATCTCTGCATGTGAAAGAACATTGAGAAATGCTGACCTTTATGCTTGATAAATTAGCATCAGAACAATTTGAGACTTTCCCCTTGTCCTTTCTTTTCTTTTTTTTTTTTCCTTTTCAAAACACTTTTGAAGTCTTAGAGATAATCCTTGGTAATTTTAAAAAGTCTGTTACCAACTGCGCAATGAAAACAATGCATTTCTGACTATGTAACGAAAAGACTATAAAGCTATGACAGAGCTGTTTAGAAAGTCCAGAAATAGGACTGAAGTCAGGTGAAGAAAAAAAAGGAACAATTCAAAGTACTGAAATCCGGAGGACTTGTTTGACATCAGTTTACCAAAGATCTTACAGGTCTATGATTCTACTTAAAGAAGAAAAAGCAATACAACAGTAGATTTTATTATCATATGCTTTCTCTCTTTTATGGCTAGATTCAGTGCAGAGATATTAGGTGATTTTGGCAGGAGATGGATTAGGTGGGTACAACATTTTCCAATGAGATGGAAAAATCAGTACATACTTTTTAACATTTAATGACCTTTCAGGAAAAAAGAGTGGAGAAATCAAGCATGTGTTTTAAGAGACTAAATAATAAATCTTCATCTATTTAAGAAAAAATTCTGTAAGTTTAGGTCTTAAATATTTAAATGTATCTTATTTGCCTAAGCAGGACTGCTTAAAAATATCCCTCTCTAACTTTCTTTGCATTATTCTCTAATATTTGTAATCATCACATATGATGATAGACGAACACTTGTAGTCCTGTTAGAAGACTTCTAAAAAGTAGCCCCCAACACAGCTCGAGGTCATGGATCCTGCAGCTGTTTTGAGTTGGCTGAAATTGCACACCTTTAGCTCATTGCAGCAAACCCAAAACAAGTCATTTACATGGACTTTGCTTTGTAAAAGAAAAAAAATGCACACATGGTCAGTCACAGCAACTCAGCTTGGAGGTTCTTTACCCAGCTCTTCTTTCAGCTGAGTGCAATATTTTAGATCACTTCAGTGTGGTTTTAAGTGCTGGTCCAGTTTTGGGCTTCCTTGAAAACATGGTGTCAGTGACTGATACCTCAGAATTAATGTGCACAACGGTTTGGGCCGGAAGGGACATTAAAGATCATCTTGTTTCAACTCCTCTACTGTGGGCAGGGACACCTTTCATTAGACCAGATTGCTCAGAGCTCCATCCAACCTGGCCATGAGCAGTT
Organism: Corvus kubaryi; assembly: GCF_017639235.1. Taxonomy (NCBI): domain Eukaryota; kingdom Metazoa; phylum Chordata; class Aves; order Passeriformes; family Corvidae; genus Corvus; species Corvus kubaryi. Next base: position 539,528 of record NW_024582064.1, on the reverse strand, counting down.
CCAAGGATGGGGCATCAATAACTTCATAGTGCAACCTGTCTGAGTCCCTCACCACCCTCACAGCAAAGAATTTTCTCCTAACATCTAATCTAAACCTGCCCTCTTTTAGTTTGAATCCATTCCCCCTTTCCTATCTCTCCATGGCCTTGTAAAAAAGTCCCTCTCCGGCTCTCTTGTAGCCCCATTAGGTACTGGAAGATACTGTAAGGTCTCCCTGGAGCCTTGTTTTCTCCAAGCTGAACAACCCCAAGTCTCTCAGTCTGTCTCCACATGAGAAATGCTCCAGCCCTCTGATCATCTTCATTAAGTCCTCTGGACTCCAATAGGTTGATGTCCTTATGTGGGGTCCCAGAGCTGCACGCTGCAGTACTGCAGGTGGGGTCTCATGAGAGTAGAATAGAGAGGGAAAACCATCTCCCTTGATCTGCTGGCCACACTGCTTGTGATGCAGCTCAGGATATGGTCAGCTTTCAGAGCTGCATTCTATCAAATAAACCCACCTAGTTGATCTAGGAAAGCCAGTAGACATAACCTTTATGGACTTGCGCCATTCTTTTGATACAGTCTCTCACAGTATTCTTTGGGACAAAATGTCCAGCACACAGCTAGATAACTGTGTTATGTGATGGGTGAGCAACTGGCTTACGGGTCGGGCAGAAAGGGTTATAGGGAATGGGGTGACATCAGGCTGGTGTCCAGTGACTAGTGGGGTTCTGCAGGGCTCCATCCTTGGTCCTGTGCTCTTCAACATCTTCATTAATGACCTGGATGCAGAACTCAAAGGAATACTAAGTAAGTTTGCTGATGACAGTAAATTGGGAGGAATTGTCAACTCCCTCAAGGGCAGAGAAGCCTTGCAGAGAGACCTCAACAAATTAGAGAGATGAGCAATCATCAATTGCAGGAAGTTTAACAAGTGAAGGGCCAGATTCTGCACCTGGGATGGGGCAACCCGGGATGTACAGACATACTGGGGAATGAGAGGCTGGAGAGCAGCACTGTGCAAAGGGACCTGGGGGTCCTGGCTGATGGAAAGTTGAATGTGAATCAGCGGTGCCCTGGCAGCCAAGAGGGCCAGCTGTGTCCTGGGGGCATCAGGCACAGCATCGACAGCTGGGCAAGAGAGGGGATTGTCCCGCTCTGCTCTGCACTGGGGCGGCCTCACCTCCAGTGCTGGGAGCAGTTTTGGGTGCCACAATATAAAAAAGACATTAAGCCATTGGAGAGGGTCCAAAGGAGGGCCACGAGGGTGGTGAAGGGGCTTGAGGGAAAGGTGTGTGAGGAGTGGCTGAGGTCACTTGGTCTGTCCAGCCTGGAGAAGATTGAGGGGAGACCTCATTGCAGTTTTAACTTCATCACAAGGGGAAGCAGAGGAGCAGGCACTGAAATCTTCTCTGTGGTGACCAGTGACAGGACCCAAGGGAATTGCATGAAATTCTGTCAGGGGAGGTTTAGGTTGGATATCAGGACAAGGTTCTTCACCCAAAGCAGTTGAGCAGGTTGAACAGGCTCCCCAGGGAAGTGTCACAGCACCAAGCCTGACAGAGTTCAAGAAGTGTTCGAGCAAAGCTCTCAGGCACTGGGTGTGATTCTTGGGGTGTCCTGTGCAGGGCCAGGAGTTGGACTTGATGATGCTTGTGGGACCCTTCCAACTCAAAATATTCTGTGATTTTGTAAAGAATGTTCAAAAAGTGCATATTTTGGCCTCTAATAAAAGAACGTGAGTTCTTGAACAGAACTTCACCTCCCCTGGGTGGCCGGTGTCAGCCACCCACACCAGCAGGTCAGTGCTAGACAGTGCCACACACTTTGGATTGATTTGTTTGTGCACACAGAATCTCAGGCGTAAGTACTTCCCTAGAAAAAACAATTACAAGTGAAAATGCTGACTCTTCAAGATAAGAATTTGTAGCTTGATTTTCTGTCTTGCATTTCTACGGTCTTTTAGTCTCATTTATCGAGCCACACCATGTAACAACCAAACTGATCTAAAAATTGAGGGTTTGTTAAACAATTATTAGAAAATAACTAGGTTTTTCACTATCTTCTCTTTTTATGGTTGACTTCCAATGCTGTCTGATAGGAGCAGTCTCATCACAGCTCTAAGAGGAATGGGACTCCTCCACATAAGCCTTATAGATTTTATTTTTTTCTGATTCCAATCCCATCCAGTGAATACCTGCCAGTAAGTACAGTACAGCAGCTGAAAGCTCAGATCTCCTTCAAATCCAGGACCTCCTGGTGTGACAGTTCAGTGTACCACAGTAATGGCAGCAAGCCAGTAAATGTAGATGCTGGCTATTTCAGGATTTTTGGCTGCTGTGATTTACAAAGGATGTATTTCTTCTGTTTTATCCACACATCCTAATTATTCCTAATTATTCCCAATGTGTTGCCTATCATACTCCAGCCTTCCTGCTATTTACTTCTGTCCTTTCTTGGAAGGCCCATACAATGAGAGTGAATCATCCAGAATAATTAAGTAAATCAGTGGTGAAAGCCCCCTTCAGAGGAAACATATTTTCAAAAAGTTGCTGCTTCTAGCTGAATTTAATTTACAGTCATCTTAAGAATAATGATACTATTAAGGAAGTGATTTCTGCAAAAGTAAAAACATTTGGAGCTTCAGACTAGAATAATAATAATGATGAAAAATCCATTCCAATCTTGTTAACCCTCAAATAGCCAAAATTAGTGGAGTATTGCAGTTTATGTTCTGATATTCAGCAGTACTTATGTGAGATTCATAAAGTATAAGTGACTTTGTGCTAGGATTTCTAAGGTTGTGTATGTCCTGTGCGATTTTCAGCCGCTAAGAAAGTCTTCCTTTTTTTAAACTTGACCAATATGTTTTGGCATCTGAGTTTTTTGGTTTCCACCTTTAAAACAATCAAGGCTCTTGGAATTGCAATTTCATTTGTCACACTGAAATACAAATTCCGGACATTCGAAACCAAAGTTTCTCAGTTAGAGGCAACATTTATAAATAATGACCTTGCCACCTGTCTAGGATTCAGTATCTGTGTATGAATACTGCACCAGCAGCTCTGCGCAACACATTCGTATTAGTAACTGGAACTTTTAGCTTTTAATCAGGAGAGTAACCCAGAGCTTACTAGCCTTTAAAATCCCTACTACCTCACCTTCTGAAAAGTAAAACTGCTGCACTTTCCATAAAATAGAATTCAGCAACAAGAAAACCATTAGTTGGGTTTCATGGGCTACAGATTAAAACTGCAGCTTTGTTTCCTGGGCTCCAGGAAACAAAGTTCTTACCGCCTTCCAGTTATAATAGGCAAAAAATCTTCTGATTTGGCTTCAATGACTTTAAACATTACTTTCTGCAAATCTGAAATGCCCACAGCCATGTCCTCCAGCATCCCTGCTTCTTCACCTACATGAAAAGATTAAAGAGTTTATTAACAGAGTTGGCAGATCAGTCACTGGATAGGTTATAGTAAAGCAATACAAGGATTATATTTTCCAGTTTGTGCATCTAAAAATCACAGTCCTAAATCCACATTAAAGTAACCTACATAAAACCAGACTGATTTCTAGAACTGCTGACAATTCTGTGGCCTAAATGGTAACTATGAGTATTAGGCAACTCTGAAAATCAGCTTGCTCTATATAGGCATAGAATAACCTCAGAAAAGCCTTTTTTTTTTCTATTCTGAAAGTGTTTAAAAGGCTGTCCTGCTGATGGAGGACAAAGGTTTTGAGAATAACAACAATGAGCATCATGCAAAAGGGAGAAGACAGCAATCTCCAAGTGAGCAACTGCATTAAAGAGCTGTACAAATGCTAAATTCCTTTACTTTGATCACAATCTCTGATTTGGGGAATGATGCCAATAGATCTAGCTCAAAGTTTGAAACATAAGGCAACTTGTCCCTCCAAATGTCCTTTTTAATACCTATCAAATAATGGTATCGGTAACAAACTAGGAATTAAACAGTTTTCAGGCTATCCTCACATTATCAGCACTGGTGATCAGGGTTGAGGCTGATACAGGCAGTATCAGCTTTATAAACCTGGTATTTTGGGTCAGGTCTGCATGAAACAATTAGCAGGTCATGTTCTCAGAGGAACTCAGAATAAAATAGATGAATCATTTTTGCTGCAGAATTGACAACACAGTGTCAATGACTTCAGCTGTGCTATTATGTGCAAGTCTACTGTCTCGTAAGGATAATATTTGATTCAACAAGCCAAATTACTGGAAGCAGAGCATAGGTTAAAATAAGGACTTTCTGGCTAAACTTCAGGGCTGGGGACAGAAGGAACTTTGTCCAAGAACAATACTTACTATATGTACTAAGGAGTCCTTCATATTGCACGAGCAATCCAACAGTATGAAGCTGTTGTAAAAATCCTTGATCATGTAAACCTGTGTGCAATTTGATTATGAATCCACAGACCAATCCAGCGAGCTATAATTAAGACACATGCAATTAAGAGGTGTACTGTTACACAACAAATAGTTAAAATGAGGCTTGCTATCGTTATACACAACAGAGGTAACATCTAGATATTTGAGAAAACAGCATAGATATTTCTGTTTAGTGACTATATACATGATTTCACAATAGTATATTATTGATGCTTTTTTTTGGTATATAAAGTAGTGAAATATTCCCTTAATTTATATTAGATAAGAGTAATTTGTTTTGTGGCATTGTGTGTTATTTACTGACATAAATCAGACCAGAACCTCACTTGTCAGGCTTTAAACACATAAGACTGTGAATTATGATGGATTTGAAAGTGGTTCAACATCTAATGCAACTGAATCTCCTTGGAAGTTGCAACACATAACTTATGGGAGAAATTAAATAAAATATTTAGAGAAAAATCTTTCTGAAATACATGATCGACAGGAGAAGATGTAAAGAGCTTCAGTTATTTACCAAGGGAAGACAGTTCTGAGGAGAGACATGCTAATAGTCTTCAAACACTTAAAATACTGTTACAAACTGAAAAAAATTATCTGCTCTCTATTTCCAAGGTCACCAGGAGAAAAAACAATCCCTAGCCTGGATGCTGTCTAGCCAGTGCCTAGTGAGGCCACATCTGGAGTGCTGTGTTCAATTCTGGGCTTATTAGGACAAGAAAGACAAGGAGCTACTGGAGAGGGTCCTTAGGAGGGACACAAAGGTGATGAGGGGTCTGGATCATTTCTCGTATGTGGAGGGACTGCGGGAGCTGGGCTTGTTCAGTCTGGAGAAGACTGAAGGGGATCTCATTAATGCACATAAGTATCACAAAGGTGGGTGCCCAGAGGATGGTGCCAGACTCTTTTCAGTGATGCCCAGTGACAGGACAAGGAGCAAAGGCCATAAACTAAAACACAAGATGTTCCACCTCAATGTGAGGAAGAACTTCTCTCACTGAGGATGGCAGAGCACTGGAATAGGCTGACCAAGGAGATTGTGGAGTCTCCCTCTCTGGATACATTCCAACCCCACCTGGGTGTGTTCCTGTGTCACCTGCTGTGGGTGTCTTTGCCTTGGCAGGGGGGTTGGACTGGATGATCTCCAGAGGTCCCTTCCAACCCTACCTATTCTGTGATTCTGTGATTTTGAATATCAGCAAGACATAATCAAAGCTAGACTTGAGAACTATATAACCTATGAAGTGTAAAAAAAGATTTCTGGAGCTTTCTTTGTGCAAAGGTAAAATTAGGCAACTTTTCCAGTCCCCTGCAGACCTTCTTCTCTGACTCAGTGATAAAAGTACTATGGACTTCTGTTTACTATTTATTTTCCTATCACATTATAAAATATTTAGGTTAATATCATGGAGAATAAATGAAAAAGTTGTGTCAAATTGGAAAAAGGAAAAAAAAACCAACAAAAAAGAAAACCACAAACACTGGCATGAACAGTATGCTTATAATTACAGCAACAGAAGGAAGTAAGTGACACAAGACAACCTACTGCTTGGCTAAAGACGATGTCTCTTCTTAGGGTCAGCATCAAACACTGGGGCAAACCACAGGCAAGTTCCTGGAGCAGGACAAACGCCATGGATTGCTTGGCCCTTGTCACCACCTCTCCCATGCAGTCCTTCAGGGTAATCACCAGCGGGTACAGCTGTTCATACCAGTCACCTAGAACAAGACAGGTCATCCATTCCAAAGTGGAAAACTTGCAGTGAAAAATCCTTTTCCACGAGGAAGGACAGCTGCAGCAATTGTGTGGATCACCCTACCCTTTAAAATGACCCTGCCCACACCATTGCAGGATCAGAAATGCCACTGGAGAACATGCTTATGAGTAGGACTCCATCTTACCACTGGGACTGGGATTAAATCCCTGGCCTGAATCCAACTGCACCATGAAACAATGGCCTTTTTTAACAGTCCTAACATCTCTGTAAAACTTGTATTTAAGTGTCACAAACAGAGCATACAGGCAAACACATAGAATCATTTAGCACAAGATAAATACAGTGGAGATGAAGGTCTCCTGTTCTTTCCAGGACTTACAACTGGCTACATAAGAAATGAAGTAGCATCAAAAACCCAAACCCAGGGAGAATAACCCTATATTTAAGAAAAATAGGTGCTGGAGGGCAAAACAGAATAACAAATAGGTATCTGGAAGGGTATTACCTGCTTAATGTACAAGCTGAAAAGATAATAAGCTTCAGATTGTATTCCTATTTTTTTTTTTAGCTTCTCTCTGTATTGTTCTCTTCCAATATTTAGAGTTATTGAACTCATTTTTTTAGCTACTTCTATCAGAGAGATTTAGAACTAATTTGAAACATGTTTTGCTCTGTTAAAATACATGCTAGGAATATCAGAAAAAACCAAACTAGTGGAATGCTTGAAAAATGGGATTAATACATTACAGGAGTGGAGGAAAATCAGAACAGCTTATACAAACTTGCCCAGTTATCCAAGCTGTTCTTGAATTTTACAGGATTTAATAAAATCAGACCTGCACTGTACTTGCATATGGCTTTGCCTACCCCCTAAGTCAAGCAAATAATAAAAACAAACAAATAAATCCCTCTCCTTCAAAATCTACATTTCAGTTTCATTGTATAGTTTAAAATGAGAGAAATCAGCACTCTAGAAGACTCTATATAAAAGTTGGGAATGCAACTGACTTAATACAGTCCATCATTGGCTTACATTTTCTGTAGATTAGTGTAATTAAGAATCAATGATAATTAAAATGTTGTAATTGGGTGCAAGACAGCAGCATGTTGTTTCAGGTATCATTGTGAGTCAGGCCAGTGAAAACTCATTAATACTGAGGAAGTTCTTTAGGCAGGAAGACACAGCTGCCTGTTGCCAATCAATTTGGCTGAGCTCCAGAAAAACACGTAAATTAATAAAACTGTAGCCAAGAAGACTGGAGAGAACTTTGAAAGCTGGGAGAAACTACAAAAAGTACAGAGCAGGAAAGGGGGAACAAGGACAGAGCAGGAACAGAGAACAACCTGAGTTCCTTTGTTGTCTTTGTGGTCAGACAACATGTGTTTTAACACAGTCATACGTAATTAAACATGAGTAATACAGACCAAGGAAGCTTTCCCTGGAAAACAGTAGTTCTGAAGTGAGTGTCATCCTGACAAAACAGATCATAAGCCAGCCCCAGGTACAAGCTCCAGCAAAAAGAGGTAATTTTATACATGCCATTGACTAACAGAGTGATGACACACCACGTGCCAAGGTCTGGTGTACACGTTTTAAAGAGACTGCTGGAAAAATTGAGAGCTTGCAGAGCAGAGCTACCAAGATTTAATCTCCTTAAACTGATGAAAAAGGCCAAGCAGCAACTTGATTTTCCTCTTTCATGAGGAGAAAATAACAAGGACTAACAGGGGTGTTTATTCTAGAGAATAAAACCAAAAGAACAACCAGAGGCTGCTGCAAAACACAGAGGAATTTATAAATAAGGTAGACAAAAGGGTGTGACGTACTGGAAGTCAGAGTAGACAGACCAGACAATCTAAACTCTCCTTTCAAGTCAAATTACAGTCATTTATTAATTTAATCAATAAACATATGCCAGCAAAAGCAACTGCAGCAAAATAAGCTCAAAAGATAAAATGCACACTGAACCAACAAGCAGGGCCTGTACGTGGTAAGAATAGAGCTTGATGGCTGCTTCTGACTTGAGCAAATAATGGAAAAGATTATACTTGGCCATTTTAAAGTAGACTTGAAGATACAGCAAACAGACATCTGTTCCCCTTCCATGGGAAAGCAGAGCTGGATACAGACACAGCCAAAAATGTGGCAAATACTCTGACAGCCAGGGCAAAAGAAAAAGCAGAATTTCTAAAACTAACCACACTTCTTCAACCTGCTATTAGAATTTCAGGTTACGTGGATAGGGCTAAGGAGCATTTCTAACAGCCTTTTTCATAAAGGAAGAGCATGTAGGGACAGGACAAGGGGGAATGGATTCAAACTGAAAAAGAGTAGGTTTAGGTGAGATATTAGGACAAAATTCTTCACTGTGAGGGTGATGAGGGACTGCCACAGGTTGCCCAGAGCAGCTGTGGATGCCCCATCCCTGGAAGTGTTCAAGGCCAGGGTGGATGGGGCTCTCAGCAACCTAGTCTAGTGGAAGGTGTCCCTGCTCATGGCAGATGGGTTGGAATGAGATGGTCTTTTAGGTCCCTTCCAACCCAAACCATTCTGTAATTTTATGAATAGAGGGGGTCACATACTAGCCACAGGTCACATATTATTTAGATCTGTTTTTACTGAGCTGCCACTTAACCAGTCCATCTGCACTGTGGATTTCTGTTTCTTCAGGAACGTAACTTTGTATTTGTCCTTACTGAACTGCATCCTAATATTTCAGTGCTCCATTTCATCAGAATCCACTCTACTCCTGCTCCCATAGTGCTTAAAGCCTCTCCCAGCTTTAAGCGTCTGCAAATTTTATAAGCATCATCCATATTTCATAAGGCAAGTCAGTAATAAAAATACTGAATAATACCAGACCCAGAACAAATGTAAGTGGATTCTCCTCCATGCAGTCTTCCCAGCTGGCAGTAAACAACTGATAACCACCTTCTATTATGATCTTACAAATTATTTTGCACATACCTTGTGGCAGCTTCAAGATAATTTTCTCACTACATTTTTTTGGGGGGAGACTACATGTTTGGAATACTAACTTACTAATGTAAGTAATTTTTGTCTGTAATAGTTGCATTAAAAGGAATTCAAAGATTTTAAATTCTCAAGGCCATTTTTTTCATTAAAGAACGTTCACACTAAATTTATTAAAAATAAATCCTACTGAGTACTTAATGTCCCAAAGAATACAGAGCCTTGCTTACATATGTATTTGGCTTTTCGGTAAACAATAAAAATTGTAAGTTTGTAGAAAACGTTGCTCTAGCAACTGAAAAAAGATAAATTATTATAGAATATAAATAGAGTTGGACATGTCACTAGTAAAGAAGGCAACCTTTGTGTGATTAAGTTTTCCAAAACAATCTTCTACTCCTTGCTCACACTGAAATTTCTCCGTCTCGGTTAATAAGGATGTCCAGTCCCCAGAAGGTGGAGCTAGTTGGCAAATCTGAGAGGGATTGCATTGTTTCTTGAAAAAAAAGAATGTTTGTGAATGGACAAGTATATTCTCATGCTTATCCTTTATTTTAAATCAGAATAAGAGGTATATCAGAGACTGAGATATTAGAAAAGCCAACTCTAGGAAAAAAAGAAATTTTTTGCTCTCTCAATCTTTGCTCTGTTAAAACTGCACTGTGTCACTTGTTATGCAGGATGTCCTGCTGCAAATACTCCAGCAGGAATATTAATGAGGATCATTCATTAACAACGCACAAAGGTCCAAAAATCCATCAGTAACACCTGCTTATACGTAAGTGCTGTAGCTTGTAAGTTGTTCCTTGAAACTGAGAAGCACTGTGAAACTGAAGTTTGTGAAACAAACAAAAATTGTACTTTGAAGCTTAGAAGTAAATTCAGTAGATTTTGGAAAAAAAATATTGTCTTGTATGCAAGGCATAAATATGTGATACTAATACAATTAATAAATAGATATTATTTGTAAAAGGAGCTTTAAAATCCTTGTCTAAATTCAGATTTATAGTATCTGGACCTAACCTACCACAACTCTGTTGACACCTGACACTGCTGCTTGCTTTTGAACTACTGCTGATGTGTCTAAAGGAGTTCTCTTAGAGTGACTTTGTAGAAGGACTTTGTATACATTTTAGAATATAATACCTTTCAGAACACCTTTGTAGAATCACTTCAGGAAAGGAATAGTACAAATTACTGCTTTTGTGTTTAACACATTCACGGACTCACACACATTGACTCTTCAGATCTCAACTTTCTTTTAAATTAAAATCACAAGATTTGTATCCACAACACACTGGAAAATCCTTTGAAAAAGGATGAAGAATTAACTGAATGAGTAAACAGCTAAAAAAAAACACATTAGGAGCAAGAAGAGAAGCAAAAAGGAGACTCTGGGATGACTGTCAGGTTGCTAAAATGACATGGGCAGCCTGTCAGTTTGGAATAGTTAGCATCCAAAAGAACTGTCAGACCCTCCTGATGAAGAAAAGAAACTCAATACAAAAATTATGCTAGTCAGCCAATGGAAACTAAAACAAGGCATAAAAACTAAACATATTAAAATAAAGAATGGAAATATGAAATTAAAAAGATAGTATCACCGCTATGCAGTTAAAATGAGATTAAAACAAAAGTGTATGTTCAGCAAAGCACTGAGTAAATATTCCATGTCCATTGCTAAGAGAGTTGTGGCAGTTCAGTCTGTGTCAGGATTTGCCCTTTAGTTACTGGAAAATGCCCTTCAGTCCCATGTTCCTGTGATCAACAGGCCTGCACAGGCAAATGACCTGCTTAGCACCCAGCTAATCAGTTCTGCATGCTCATATCGAAGCTGCAATATGTCAAACCACATGTTAAATTTTATAAAGTTTGGCAGAAAAGCAAGCTCCTGCTCTTTTCAAAGTCAGGCCCACTGAAGTGCTTATTAAAATATGCTGGTAACTAAAACTGAAAAGCACTGATGCTTCAGCATAGCACTCCTATCTCCTTTTGCCCTAGCAACAGAGAAAAAAGCCAATTTTGTCATTGCTGTTTGTGCCATTTAAAATCCATTAATGGCTTTAAGTCACTTCAAAACTTAAATGGTGTGAAGGTAAAACTAAACCTGAAATAAAAAGCGGAAGAACGCATAATGTCATACTCTTAAAGCAAATGAGGGCACTACAGACATATAAATGTAAGTGTAACATATATAAGTATAAATGTGACATATAAATGTAACAGCAGATACCCAAGAGGCAACCTTTCACTTGAGTTAATCACTTTTACAGGGAGGTTTGAAAAGACTGACTTCGAAGAGTTCACATATTCAACTTTGCACCATAAAAAGGTCAGTGCCTTACTTCTTCATCTTGCTACCCAGCTCTTGGAGTTCAGTTTAACTCCAGCATGAGGGCTAAGCTCTTTGAGAAAGGATGAGGCTTTGTACTCATAATGCTGTAGCAGTTCTCACAGGAACAACAAAAACCTGAATAAGCTTTCCTGCTATTCCTGCACTTTAGAAAGTAGCGGTTTATTCCAGAAGAATGATTTTGAATTCTTGGGATTTATTATTCCATTGCAATCATCCAAGATTTTCTACACTGTCACATGGATTAATAGTGAAACCTGAAACCATCTAATCATACATGCACAAGTATCTCAGCAGGTTTGGTCACTGTGAAAACAGAAAAAGAAGACAAAGGCAATAAAAGACAAAGCTAAGAAAATCTAATATACTTTAAACATAGGCGTAATGGATAAATCTTGCTCTGTGAATGCTGTGCAACTAAGTATTCTGATACCTTGTTTTAGTTTATTGATTCAGTTAAATAGTCTTTCTTTCCCTTACACAATTTTTCAGCTTCTGTTTATAGCCAAAGTACTTAGAGAAGGTACTGCTGAAGGGCTTGTCTTGTATTGCTGGGCTACATTCAGCCCAGGTAAGGATCCTATTAAAAAGAAAAGGATGACACAGAAGTGAAAGGGAGAAGGAAAAAAAAAAAAGGCATAAGTAAAATTGATGCGAAGACAAGCTTAAGAGAAAAGGGAAGAAAAATTTGAGGAAGAGGAAGGGAAGAGAAAGCTTTTCAGATGTGATTGCTCTAAATAAATTATGTCTGCTACTCAAGGAGACAGAGACCACAGGAATATTTTTCATCTTCCTGACTAAATGATAGTTTATAAGAAAAGCTTTTCTGAAGATGCAATTAAAACTAGAACATGGCTTTACTTCCCATTTCTAACAGCATTGCATTGGAAGGAATGCACTGAAAGGATGCAGTGCCCATCCCCAGGGCACTGAAAGTCAGAAAGTTTGAATCTAGACTTATTTAGTCCCCAACAGGTATCAGATAATACAAGAAAAATCAACCCACATATGTCTACAGCAATGTGGGTATGAACAGAGGTTTCCTCTAATTCCATCTAGGAAATGTGGCAACATTCCCCAAGTGCTCTTCGCTACCTATGCTGAAGGTATCAGTGGCCAATTCACAGAGCTAATGATTCCATAATTCACTTAAAGGCAAAATCCAGGTGCAATCACACTGGCAACTCAAATTGTTTGAGATAATGTGGTGGATCCTGTATGTATCAAATTAGGGAGTTCTCACCCAGCGCCAGTGGAGGAATAGCTGGGTGGGAGCTCTGATGGGATGGTACAAGGAGCAGATGGAAACAACAGCCACTTTCAGCAGCCAAACACAGAGATCTGTCAGGGGCTGTGTAAGCACAAGAACAAACTGCTGTGTTTCACTGGCACCTCTAATGCTGCAGGACAGGCTTTCACGTTCCAACTCTCATGGAAAGTGAAAAGGCAAAAATAAAAAGAATTTAATGTTGTCACATATTTCTCCAAGGCAAACCAGACTAAGAGTTAAAAGAACAACAAAAAAAAACCCCTCTCCTTAAAAATCCTTCTACTCTTCCTGATTTATCCTGCAGAGGATTCATAATACTGCAACTGATGAAACCATAGCATGTTACCTTGGTAACTGTAACTCAAATTCAGTCTTTAGAATACACTCAAAGGTCAGACTGCATGAAAAGTTAAGGTTAAGGAGGGTATAATTCACATTGAAAGGCAGAGTACAGGGAAAAAAGTGCTCCAATATTTCCAATTACAAAGATTTCAAACAATAAATATAAACATGTTTGGAAAAAAAAGAAAGAGATCACACAATGTCAACACTGAGACTGCAAATATAAACCTACTTTAGGAAATTCTGAATATATGTTATAACAATATCTATATTTATATGAAGATGCTATTGCATCAAATTATTGTCATAACATTTTCTATCATCTAAAATGAACACGTGTGCATTCTTTGAAATGTTTTTCATTGCTATATGCTACAAAAAAACCAGTCAGGTTCACTAAATAAGCAAAAATTTCATCCCATACTTTAAGGCATATTTATCGATATTTTGTTCAAAACTCTGTATTCTTTTTTCTTACAAAAGCAGCCCAGTTTTTCTGAGGATCCACTCCAGCACTAAAGCTGTTTCTGACTCAAGCATCAATCATACATTTGCAGCATTAATGAAATACATTATGCTCAAATATGCTCAAATATATAAATATATAATACATAATAGCAAGATTTGGCAAGCTTTTAATTTATGTCATGTTTGTGAATTTTAAGTAGCACAAAAGTCTGTAATTTTAGAAATTTATCTATGCATGTATACACAGCGTGATTTTATATCTAGGAAAATGCTGTGAACTCACAACCAGGCTTCAAGTGTAAAATGAAGCAGAATTAAGGCCAAATTTATAACCATAAACTTAGAATCTCAGTGTCTGTGTAGGTACTTCACAGTGCACCCTTAGGGTTTCATGTTAAGTTTCAGAGAGGGAGATGCAGAGAAAAACATCTAAACCCACACTCTCATAGAGAAGTCAAGCATGAAAAATTCTGGCCCCAAAGGCAATGGTTTTGAAAATTATTAGGGAACCAACTTTGGCACACACCTGGATAGCTCTTCAGAAAGCTCCATCTTTAAAGTTAGTCCTATAAAAGAAAGCAATTTTAAAACTTCTCCATTTCTATATGACCTTGAAAGTCCTATAAGCTGTCCAAGGTATTCCACAAATGATGTCTTCCTCAAAAAGAACATGAAAACTCAGCAGGCTGCCCCACAAATCTCTGCAGTTCTCAGGTGATGGAGTGTTACAGAACTTTCAGGACAGCTCAACAAAAGCACTGACTCTGCTCTCACTGAAGGGCACCTCTACTGTTTCAAGAGAAATAGGGGAGGCCCTGAAATGAAGGAAAAAGAGAAGAATTTATTCCAGCACCACAGCAGCTTGATATTTTTTGTGTCCTTGGCCCACCAGCTCCAGAAGACAACTTCTCAGCTGGGTGAAACTCATCTATAATTTTCTAACCATTACAACTATCATTATTGCTTAGCAAGAGCTACCTTTCATTCTACTTGATGGCTGCTTATTATAGTACTTAAAATGATGTAACTTTCCTTTTTTTTTTTGGCTTGTGACCTGAAAGCTCTAACCAATATTCCATTTGCCTGTGTAGGGTGTGAGCCTGAATCAAAGCTATGAGCACACTCGAATTAAAGACTCAAGTGGACGGGTTAAATCCATATAATGGCGTATACAGAATAACAGAGGACATGTTCAGGGGGTTGAAGAGAGTGAAGGAAATTATGTAAAAATTCATGTCTCTAGGCATGTCAGAAAGCATTCCAAAATAATAATCCTAAATCGTACCTTTTCTTTCAGATAGAGGAAGGAGGTCTGGAAATCTGAACTTTTGTTCCATGGCTATGAGATACAGATAAAACCCCTGACATGTATGTCTACGCATACACACACAAATGCACTGCAGTCACCTGGGGGAAAGTTTGGGTGAAAGTGTACTACTACCACTTTGCCTGCAAAACATTTCTACAAGAGATACTGGACTTCTAATAATAGCAGGAAAGCTTGTTAGCACCACAGGGAAGAGAAGGGAGTTAGGAACAAGAACAATATTCAATTTTTCTCTTTTAATCACAATGAATATGCTTGGGTTCACCATCTGAGGATTCTTTCAAGTTCAAAACTACACCTACCTGACTGTTAAATATTTTTACCTTCTCTGAGGAAAGCAGGAAAAATGCAGAAAGCTGTGTTGATACTTTTCACCTGCAAGCCTTCACTAGAGAACAGAGATGATATCATCTACCTCTCTAACATTACATGCCTGGTAGACAGAAACTTAGAGAACCAAACAGATAAGGAATAAGCTGTTCTCTGGATTATTCATACAAAATCAAATCCAACACATCTGGCACTGAAAACAAGGACTCTCTCATACTGGTAAAAATGCAGATGCTACAGCTGCATTAAAAAATCAACACTACAACTAGAATCTCCCAGAACTCACCAGTACTTCACAAATGGCACACAGTTAAAAAAGTAATTTTAATTCTTATTATGTAAGAAAGAAATTACAAGTGAGTACTAATAACTTTAAAACTCTTGATATAAAATGATGTAATTAAATTCTGTGGAGAACATGTAAAGGAAGATACAGTATAAAATGCATAATTTAAAAAAAAAAAAACAGTCCAAACTATACAAAGCTCCATAAAATAAAGTAGTTGTCTTGGTTTGTTGTTTTGTATGGGGAGTTCTTTAATTAACTGAAGAGTGACACAAAGGTTGGCTCTGATTTCCTTATATTAGGACTACCACCACTATCACTAAGGATCTGTATCATTTGTTGCAACACACTTTCAGACTAGAAAGTCTCATCACACTTATTAAGCCGATCTAATCTATGCATCAATAATGCAAACATGAATAAGCCATAGGAGAAGATCAGAAGATTTGGTGACAAGGACCTGCCATGGACAAAATTTTCTTTACATCATCTCATGGAATTATTCTACTTTGCCTTTTGACACAGGCTGACAGGTATATCCAGGTAAGCATGAATTATATCAAATCAGAAAATAAAAATCAGTATATCCCCTCAGAGAAGTGGAAGGGTTTGCAGGAGAATGACACTGATACAGAATGTTCACCTTTCCTTAGAAGTTTTCTGTGGGGTAAGAGAATCCAATTTTTTTTCCCTCAAAGGAGATGCAAGTTTACATGCAAGTAAAATCTAAAGTAAATTAAATTTCATCAGCCTTCAAAAAGAAAACATTGTGGTTTAAAAAGGTTTACACTGTAGCACAAACAACTGAGCATGTCAAGCAGTCTGAGCACACAATAATGCTGTACTTTGATAAATAACCTCCCTACAAGGGTGGAAAACCTTGCTATTAGCACTCTCATCAAAGATACTATGGAATCTTCTCTAGATGACTTTTCTGTAGCTGTTTAAATTTTCATTTACTCTAGGCAATGATTTAAAAAAAAACATCTGGGGGGTTGCTTACCACCTGTATGCAACACCTTGGAATCTGCTGCTGAAGGCTCATTTTCACCCTCTTTAATGTTGCTGATGTCATCTTTTTCAAGCAGTCTGTCCACCATGGCAATAAGGCAGTTCAAACTCTTTGCCACATTGGCCCACACCCTGTCCTGAAAAGAGCAGAATTATCACTGCATGTTACTGAAGAAGAAAAAAAAAGAGAGACAATATTAACTTATTAACACCTTAAAGTGGAGACAGATGTGCAAATTACTAGAAATATTAGGTGTCAGCATATGACTGTTTCTCTCATCCTTCAGCCTATTACCAACCTAAGCCCTTTTCACGGAGTTTTTTCTTACAGTGTAAATGAACCCAAACTCTTACGCGTTTTAGACACTGGAGAACACGTGCTTCAAACTCTACATGAAAATGCAGGCAAAGTTTCAGGTCTAATAGCAAGGAGCTGAGCAGTTTGTCTATTTAAATGATACCTTAAGAGTGTAGACATACTCAAAGCCTTGCCAAATCAAACTTTGTGTGGGACTGCCAGTTTTGTCATAGTACTTAACAACCTCTTCTTGAAAATTTAACATATCCTGTATTTTATCACATCGGTTACTCTGCTGAAGCAAATGTAAAATTTAAGGACTAGAATGAGAAATTTGCTGTCACGGCATGTTTATTAGGTAACACAATTTCAATTTTGTTCCTTACCTCTCACATAAACTGCAACCATCACACTTAACTGAGTTTACAATAAATAAGAGAATTACAGAAGTAATAGAGTGACAGAAAAAATTCTGTGTGAGCAGAGAACAAAAGAAATAATGTGGAGTGTAAGATAGAGCTGTTATGGAACTGAGATACAGGGAGGGTCCTTCAGGTGCTGGATGCTGCAGAATTCAAAGCTCTTGCACCTACTTTTGTGCCACTGAATAAGAAGAAAAAAACCAAGCCATACAAGAAACGAGGATGTACATAAGACACACAGTCAGACTAAAACCAAACATAACAAACCCACAGAAAACCCCCCCATGTACATGTTTTAATGCTGAGTCATTCTGAAAATAATGCAGAGCAACCAGAGTTTGCTTGAGGGTTAAAAATGGGATAATAACATCACTACTTTGTTTTGCACTTTACAGTGCCAGAAGCATTATGGCACAAAAAAGAAGTTGCAAAAATAACAAGAGAGAAGGTTAAAGAAAATTGAAAACTCAGAGAAATACCATAGTTCCATATAAATGGCAACACTTGGATTTTGTGTGAAGGCAAAGCTAGAACTACTGCTATGGCAAACATTTAAATCTAATGTTACTTTTCAACTATATGCCAGGCTTAAGCCCTTATTCTCACTAGAGGGATCTGATCTTTCCCTGTTCCCTCCTCCTGAGGACACAACCTGTGACAAGTGGCATCCTGACCTAAGAGACATCATGTGGGCCTGCAGACAGAAGCACAGACTTGCCCAACCTGTACAACAGAGATCCTCTCCTCCAGCTCCCCAAACCTGATTCCTGGAGCATTCTTGTGGGCTGCGTTAAGGACAAGTGAGCATCTAGTTTATAGGTCAACGTAGAAATGATGGTTTCATTTTCTCCCTAGATAAACCCATGCTTTAACCATACTATGAAAAAGAT
This sequence comes from Corvus kubaryi, assembly GCF_017639235.1. Taxonomy (NCBI): domain Eukaryota; kingdom Metazoa; phylum Chordata; class Aves; order Passeriformes; family Corvidae; genus Corvus; species Corvus kubaryi. Next base: position 521,446 of record NW_024582064.1, on the reverse strand, counting down.
ACTGTTGATTTACAAGAGGCAAGAAGTTGGTCACACCCAAGAAAAACTGCATTTAATCCACAATATTTTAAGTGCTGCATGTACAATGCAACATGTAGAAATACCTGCACCAGTATACATGAAACATACATGAAGCCATTAGACACATATGAGTATCTGATATTCACATGCTTAGATACAATTAAAAGTCAAAAGACAGAGGACAGGTATATATTCCTTCAAAAGTGTCCTCCTACATGCACCTCAAGCAATCCTGAAAAACATTTAGAATATGTGTGAAACTACTGATTTTTACCACCCACAAGTGTAATTTTGGGGAGACGGATTCTATGAAGAGCAGTGAAATACTGCAAATAGTAAAAATTCTGGCCCCAAATATCAGCAAGCTTTACCAGAGAGTATCAGGGAGCTTCAGAGCTTCCAATCACTGAAGTTGCTGCAGAACATGCAACTCAAGTTGCTTAGCGTGGCTGCAGCAATGTAATTTCCCTTTTCTCTGTCTGCTGGGGGAGTTTAATCCTAACACAAAAAGCATTAAGCTCTTAATGAGTATTTGGAGTTATTGCACAAGCAACACAAATATGAACCTCTGTTTCACTTTGGAAAGAGTACTTTTCTCTTTTCAAACCAACTATTAACCCAGCATTGAGATTATGTCTATGAAATATTCACACAAACATTCCCTGGGGGTTTAGAAGCAAAATTCATAAACATCTATTGACAGAAAGTTCACTCTTATTATCATGTATCTGGCTTTTTCACATATGAGCAAGTGAGAGGGAGCAAGGGCCTGTCTCACAGCTCTTTTTCTCCACACAGGAGGTTCCTGGGATTGTAAGCAGATAGAAAAAGTAGAGGTATGTATCATTCATTGAGATGTTCTTCTCTCTGCACCAAAGGCAGTCACATTTTTCTAAGAAGGCTGTTGAAATTCTGTAGTTTCGCAGAACAATTTTCAAGTAAAAATGCAGTTTCCAATCAGCAAAAAAGTCAAGTGGCTTTCTATGATTCTCCAGGAGAAGAAATTAATCCATTTCATATTGTCATCCTTTACTATTTCCAGAATATTTTCCTGTAGCCTAGCACACTTTCCACCAACCTTTCATCTCCTTAAGCAGTCTATTTTCAATTTGCCTAAGAACAACCTCACAAGTGATCATTTTACAGCATGTGCCAGGTTACAGGACAAAACACAGTCCATGCAGCCTCTTAAGTAAGCATTCTTGTAAACCCTCTGTGTGAAGTGAAGGATCAGAAGAATTATTTCTTCATACACTGAAGTACCCTTGTTTCCTAAGCAGGATATTTTTCCCCAGATCGCAGGTTTCTCATTAGTTGCTGGAGCAATGTGGATGGTAAGTTTGTGGTATGAAAGAATGAGAGAAACAAGATCTCTGTCTCCTTCTCATTGCTGCTTTTTTAAGTACAAAAGTCAAGGCAGTGGCAGGGAAGGTGGAAATCTGTAAGATTCTGTCACTGCACCTAACTGGATGTCTTGCTTCTAAACACTGCCAGCAAGTGGAGTTCCAGGGGCTGTCTCTTTGTTTTTAAAAGATTCTCAGCCTTTCTGAATTCACCACAGAACTCCTCACTCATTTCTTGTCCCTCCATATACACCACTGCAGTTGTGTGCTTTACTTGTGCCAGGTATGACACAGCATCTGCACTTCCCAGTGCTCAGAGGATGCTGCGTCTCCTTCCTGTGAGTGGATATTCAGATATTTCCTTAAGGTCCTTTTGAGCTCTGTTCACAGATAAAGCAAATATCTTAAATAATCTGCATGGTTAACACCCTCTTGTGCTGTGGCACATGGAATGAAATAGATCACACACACATCAGTCTTTCAGCCTGTCTTGGGGTGACTTTATGAAGTGTATCCCCTATTGCCGCTCTATGCCCAGACATGATTCCTGTGCCTTTCTGTGCCTTTAAAACTGGGTGCGAGAGAAGGAAAAAGAAAAAGCCAGATGAACTTTTCAAAGCAGTTTGTGCTCCAAGGACACAGAGATTGCTGCTTTCTGCAGCAGCAAGAGAGGAGAAAAGCACCTTGGTTTTTCCCAGCTCTCGGCCCCTTTTCTCTGGAGAAAGACAGAGAGTTAAACCATTTTTTTTCTGGGACTTCGGCTTCTTCTTCTTCTTCTCTTCTGGAACTGTTGAGAACACTAGAACTCACTGGAAGAGCTTTCCACCAAGGCACGGAGGGGCCTATGCCGAACTCCAGCTTGAAAGAGGAGAGAGAGAGACCACAGAAAGGACTCTAAATCTTCCCAGGTTTCTCTTCATAGTGAGAGGTTTTATTATTTTGCGTTATTATTCTTTTCCCATGTGTTTGTTGAATAAATAGGGGTTTTTTTCCTTCACTTTCCTCCGAGGAAAATTTTTTTTCCCAAATCTGGTGGGGGAGGGATGGCTGTAACCTGCCTTCCATCAGAGGATGTTCAAATTTGGATGTTCCTCCAAATTTGTCTCAAACAGGCACACGGCCCCACATCTGATCACCACAGAAGCATTTGTACACAGTTTATTGGAAATACCATTTTATCTGCTCTTTGTAGCTCCAGCCACGTGAACCAGTCAGTCAGAAGTGTAGAGTAGAGTCAGCTCCAAGTGGCAATGTGCCCATCTTTTCTTGTATTATGCATTAAAACTTGCTTTGTGTCCCCCTGCAGGGAGGTTCTAGGATAGCAGAAGCAGCTGGTGAGAGGAGAAGAGAATATCCACCCAGAGGCAATGTAAAACTCTCAAGTTAAATATTTTTCCTTTGACAGTGATGCTTTCCTGCTGCCTGTGCATAGTGTACCAATATAAAAAGCTCAATCCATACTGCTGCCAGTGACTCTGGGATGAGTCTTTGTACTTCTGTGATGGTCATAAGGTGCCATAGTCATGTGAAGTGGATGGAACAGGGTCAGCTTAAAGAGTTGTTTAAGGATTTAGATTTCAGGCAAAACCAAAATTCCAACTGCAAAATGTAAGCAAGCATACTACTGCTTGATAATAGTGAGAAAAAAACCCCACAACAGCAAAGGAGGATACAGCACTGTGCAATGTATCTCAAAGTTTTTTTCCTTTATAGTTGACTTTCACAGTAGATTAAGTATTTTTTCAAATTTTATATGCATTTGTTCTTTCTCTTTCCATAATGCTAATGACACTTTGATTATTAAAACTCACATTATATATCACCTCTGCTGACAAAAAGAACTGAAATCTATCTAAAGTCTAGTCTTTCAAATTTAGAAAAAAATCACAAAATTTCTCTAGGATTTATACTGTCTCAAATTTGACAGTGATTCTGACTCACTTAAACTCAGAAAACAGTGAAAGATACACTTAATTCTGAATGAAGATAATCTTACTAATTCAGCAGAAAAAACTAGATACAGTTTAAAATGATGCACTTACACATTTTAATAGGTCAGGACCAAGCACCTGTCTGACATTTTTTTATCATCAATAATGAAAACCAGCAAAGCTATCTTCTCTTCAGAGATGCTAAATTGCAGTATTAAATTAAAATACAGCTTGCACAAAAGTGCCATTTTTTCCAGTGCAAAATTTCTCTCTTCTATGAAACCTATTTTGTATAAAAAAAAAAATGCCCTAGGGTATATTACCATGTCCCACAGCCATAGGGAGGAGGAGAGAAGATCCAGCAGGCAGGAATTGTGCAGCAAGATTGATTAATTTAATTATTTTACAAATTCTTTTATAGACTTTTTTCTTCATAGTCTAATTGGACAAGGACCAGCCACCCCTTGGGGGTGATTGGCTAAAATCCTAGAACATCCATTGTCAAAATATTTTTCGACTGTACCATAAACAAGACTTCTCAAGGTTGCAGGTCTTTCATTGTTTACAGAACTCTGCTACCTCTTCTGTGAGAGAGAAAAGTCTCTCACAGACTTAGAAAATAGCAAGAAAATCCTTGCTAGCAGCATTTTTGCATCCACAATTGTGTAATTTACATTGCTGAATGTTTCAACAGCTGAAAACAAACATTTTAGCATTAGTTTAAAGGAAAGAACCACAATTCCAGCCCCTCAGGTTGTTGAGAAAACAAGAAAAAGTGAATTCAAGGCTCTAAAACTAGAGGACAAATAAAAGAATGAGTTATTTATTGTTTAAATCTCATGACTACTTAATGCATGGGGCCGGAAATAATTGCCTTTCCTCTAGAAGAAATATATTCTTCTTCCCTTATTTTTGGTGTGGATAAAGATTACAGTTCAGGTGCAATACCATAGCTCACACAAGTTATTAATTATTTACAATAGAGATGAATATGCTGGCATCCTTTACATTTATAAGAATACAGTGATGAACTCAAAGTATGAGCCTGGACTGAATAAAAATAGCTTCAATATATATGTAACAAAGTAACAGATCTATTATGAAGACATCTACCAAAAAAATTGATTTATAAAATCTCAGCCATATAAATAATACGTATCTTTGAAAGATATGCTAAGAATGTTAAAATGTAAAAGTTATATTTAATTCTTTTACACAACCTCAGACACCCTCTAAGAACAAAGTCTAAGGGCAAAGGGCTCTGTTTTGCTGAGGGTTAATTCATGTCTATTTAAACTGGTTATAGCCTGAGGGTTGGGGAGGAGTATCGCAGCAGGTGGGGAAGAAAAGAACATTTCCTTCTGAGCAGCATATGCTGTTCCAGTCCTTAAATCTGCCCAACTAGCAAAATCAACCCAAGTAGGAGCAAAGAAAGTCTATTATTCTGTCTGGGCAACAAGATACTCATCATCTTCACTGTTATATGCACAACCAGGCAGTCTCAGAGCAGCACACTGTATATACTTAGGAAAATCCTTCAAACTGAGCTTCAAAATCTGTGATGCATCTGAAAAACAGGGTTTAACAATTTTGCACCCTTTACCCCTGTGTAGTGGTTTGGTCCAAAATACTCATTACTGTTTATCTTCTGTGAGATAAGAATTAGGAGAAATGCAAAGCAGGCACCAAACTTGAAAGAATATAAAGAAGTTTATTAACAGACCTAAAAGAAGGGAAAAAAAATTATACCACCTTCAGAACTCTCCTCCTCCCCCCACATTCCTCCCTTCTCCCACTGACAATGTAAAAAGACAACCCTTAAGATGTTCAGTCTGTTTACCACTTCCATAATAACCTTGTTCAGTCCATTTAGAAAGAGAAGTCTCTTCTTGCTCATGCTATGAAAACATTATCACAACGAGACAGCCACCCACTTCCAAATATTGTTCAGTCCATTTAGGAAGAGGAGTCTCTCTCTGCCTGCATGTGAGTCCCTTCCCCTGACTTGCAGCTTTTCCCGCAGCTGCTTTCGAGGGTCCACTCTTGAAGTTTTTTGGGGTACAATTTTAAGGTTGAGCCATTCAGAAACAAAAACAGAGGCCCTTCTCCTTCCCTGGGAGCAAAGGGTCTTCATCATCTTCATCATTAGGACTATCTCTGGGAGCATCTCTAGGAACTGAGGTTTTCTCCTTTCCCGTTTGGAGCAAAAGTCCTCATCTGGTCCATCTCTCCCTGTCCAAACTTCTCATGAAATTACAGCTGTGTCAGCATCTGCCTATCTCAGCGCAGGTGCTTTTGCTTACGAGCTGAACACTCCACCCCCCATATCTTCATGAAATTACAACAGGATACTCTGATATATCATAGCTTCACAACAGAATTTCAGCTTTAAGAATCTCCTCTCTTCCCTAGGGTTTTCAGCTCTTCACAGCAATAAAAGGGTTAATCTCACCTCGGCCTTGCAGCTTTGCAGCTGGAATGTTGAATTTTTCTTATCGCAGTGGAGAGGGGGGAGAGCCGAGCCGCTCCGGCTGCCCACGGCAAGGCAGTGGGGGGGCTCCACAGCTGGAACAGGTCCATCGGCTTCAGGATGGCCGTGGCCCGGCCCGGCCTGGCCCAAGCAGGGCCTGGGCCGGGCCCACTGGGCCCTGCTCGGGCCCTGCAGCCACCTGTCCCAGCGCCGGAAACGAGAGAGAGCTTGGAGGGGAGTTTGCCTATTCTTAAGTGTGGATCACAGAGGCGGTCACAACTTTAAGTGGCTTAGAGAATTGTCCATATTCAAACTGGCCAGCTGATAGGTTCTATCAGGTCACAGAGGAAGCTGTAAGCACCCCTTAGCAAGGACATCCCTTCTGGGACTATGCTTGCTAACTAACCTATGACACCCTGCAATGACATGTGACAAGGACACTTGTCACAAACAAGCTTCAGCTTGTTTATACTGATTTGTAGGGTTTCGCATTGAACACCAACCAAGGGTTTCTGGCTACTTACCCACTCTTCCTCATCATACTCAGAATGATGGGGTATAGAGTCCTGCCTTTTAATCTGAGAAGGATGATCCTGGTGCTGTACATCATCCCCTTCTTCTGCACTGTTTCTATGGACAGCTGGTTTCTTGAGGACACAGCCAGGCCGGGCTGTGTACAGTGCTAAAAGGGCACTTCTGACCAGCTGGTCCTTGAATGCGTGCACGAATAACTCCGTCTAGGAAAAAAACAAACAAATGGAAAGGTTAGACCAAAGAATGCAGTACTACAGCAAAGGTTTATAACACTGAAAGGGTATATGTTTCAGGCCTGACTGGGATGCAGAAAACAAAGCAGGCCAACAAATAAGGGGAACATTTCAAGGGTTTTAGGGATATCATCACATTCTACAATCCCAGTGTTCTAAGGATTAACACAAGAGTTCAGTATCTATTATAGACATCATCATCTTTTCACATTTTATTCGAATTCCAAATTTCGCCTGCAGAGGCGAGCCTCAACAAGAACCAGTTCCAAGAGTAACTAACCATTGCACAATAATTTCTGAATAAGTGTCAGATAAAACATGATTAACCAGTTTAATCATCTCCCTAAATAAAACCCACCACTCTGCACTGCTGAAATAGCAGTATCTGCAAAAGCAGTGTTTCCAGAGATAAATTTCATTACCTGTAGGTATCAACCCAGATATCAGGGTAGGTGACACCTGATTTCAAGCTTGATTTTATTTATTTTTTAAAGAAAGGAAACCCTGAAGTAGCTTTCTCAGGTCTTCTGAAGATGCTATTCAATCTCTGTATCATTTTTCTATGTTGACTGTTACAGCTGGAATTTTACCATATTTTTTAAATCCTTCAACCTCCCCGCATTATTCACCTCCCTTCCACTACCACAAGAAAAGTACAATGCTTTCTGGATATGGGCTTCTCCATGTCTAGATTGCCACCATGCAACAGCACTTATGGTTGCCACCAGTGTGCCACACATGCCCATCTCCTGTGTCTCAAACACGTGGCCCCATCTCCCCTGGGAGACTTGGCTTATTCACTCCATCAGCTGGCAGAACCTACGGAACAGGAGAGAATGAGGTGCAAGGACACTTCCTTTCACTACAGGGTAGTAACCACTAATAAAGCCACAGTGACAGCTTGGGAGACTCCCAATTTTGGTTACTTCAACGACATTGAACAGGGTTCATCTGTCACAGTAGGGAGACACATCCCACCCAGAGCTCCCCTCCCAAGATAGAAGTCCTAGTTCACAGGGGATGATGAAAATTTCTTTCACAGCACAATTACCTGAATTTATTTATCCCAGGTCAGCGGGATTTGCCTTCCTATTTTCCGAGAACATAGTGGATTGGCGTGTGCAGGCAGATTCAAGTGCTGAAGTGCCTTCTGTGCACACAATCTTAATTAAACAGGGATGTGGGAAGGTATGTAGATAAGAGTCAGAGGATCCGGCCTAAACAAGCAGGAAATGCTAGAAATAAAGGTTGCCCAGCCAGGCTTCATTCAGTCCTTATGTGCTGTTTATGCAAAAGCTGAAGAAAAACTAGCAAAAAAACCCCAAGCCAAACAAGTTTCAAGTGTCAGCATCTCCCTGGAACTCCTGAGAAGATGCCTGGAAGTTTTTCTCCCAGTTTCTCCACTTCTATTCTTATCCCATCCCTTTTTCATACTACTTGCTCCCCTTTTGTATGCATCCACTCCTACTCAACTTCTTTTTCTTGCCTTCCTGTCTCAATACCCTCTCAAAAGTTTATGGATATTTAAGACTAAAAAGCTCTAAATAATTGATGGCTTTCTTAAGGCTCCAGCTGCTGGATTAGGTACTTGCTTTAGAAGTTTCTGCTTTTTCCCATTTTCATTATGTTTAGGAAAAAAAAAAATTTCCTAATGGTTGCACATGAAAAGGCTGAAAACTTTTATTGCAAATAAACCTCTAAAGTTTTAAAAATAAGAACCTCAGGCATATCTAAGATAAGTTATTAATTTTTTAAACCCAAATCAGGACTTCCTTCAGACCTGACTTGGGATTCTTTAGACTTGGCAACACTACTCATCTCCCTGGCAATTTTACCAGACCCATTCCTTCTCCTCCTTACCAACTTGGTGCCTGACGGAAAGGGTGTTTTTTAACAGTTTCCTTATATGCAGCCCCTCAGGACTGTCTCCTTGTAGTCCTCAATTGCTCTGCAAGACAATTTCAGTTTTCTACATTTCCAACCTTCAGATGGTGCATGCTTGGAGAATGAATAAGTCTTTGAGGAATATTGCTACCAAACCCTACCATTCTTTGCCTTACCATGGCAAAATGAGATTTGAGGGGTTGTGTGGTAGCAGCAGAGTTTCTCTTCAAGACTATTCTACAGTTCCATATCAAGAGAGTTGAAACTCCATTACTTGTCTATCCTTAGAAACAGCAATATCATGGTTTTGCTGACGTTTCATACCTATCTTCCCCACAAAGTCTACTTGAGATGATTTCAAGTCTCTGGATCAGGCATGGCAGACTCAAAAAAGCTTTAAATTTCAGAAAATTGTGAGTACTGGATAGCTTCATGTAAAGAATGTTCACTATGACTGCAATGTATATTAGGTAATGATCTGAAAAGTTTAAGTAGTATAATTGAATAGAAATATTTTACAGGGAAAATTAATTTTTAAAAGCAAATCAGTACAGAAGTGAGATTCCATTTTTTCATACAGAAACTAAAATGATTCTTTAATTAAATTCCATTCAGGGTTCCCATTGGTTTAACAGCAATCTACATTTTAACCTCATTTTCTAACAGCTCAGTACAGCTAAATTTGCAGAACATAACTATTTATGAAATTGCATTGAAATCACAAAACCAGTTTATACAAAGAAATGAAAACTTTGCGAATTCTTTTAGATACTCTACTAAAGAGTATTTCTGCAAACAAAGATAGGCATAGCTGGAAAATGAATTTATCAAGCCTTCTGCAAGCTGCAAATGCTGATACACTTGTTGACAGCAAAAGGCTTCCTTAATCAATTAACAAAAAGTGATGATAAAAGGTTAGTCTCAGGAAAACACTACAGTAAATTGCAAATTATATATGGAGAAGTAAAACCATGCTTAATATGAGAAAATAAGCTCAATTTAAGAAGGAGCAGTGGAATTATTTGATTTAATTTTCCACTTTCAATTCATGCAGCCAGTCCTTTCATTTCCAACATGAACACTTAAATGTAATTTACATTATTGATAGTTCTGATTTACTCGCTGCTACCTAATAATTATAGAAAGAATTATTATATATATCAAGCTTATATTCTATCAAGTGATATGCTTTTTAATAAACTTGTGGAATTTAATCACCAGGGAAATAATTTTTATGACTTCTACAAACAGCTGTTTGATTTCTAAATTTCTATTAAGTTAAAACACAAGAGCTTTTTTTTTTAACATATAAGAAGTATAGGAAAGATGGAATAGCAGAAGCACTACATATTCCTCAGGAATAAAAGTAGGTATCATGTAATTATATTCAGAAGAGCATGTGCTACTCTATCTTAAATATAACCAGGAACACTTTGATAGTCTTGATTCTCCACTAGTGCACCAGATTATACAAATAGATTATTTTAAGACATCAGTTCAAGGCTTTGAATCAACTATGAGGGATCTAATTTCAGTATTGTGTTGGTTCACCCAGTTTGGGGCCTTGAAATGGTATTTCCCTTCCCTGAAGCTGTTTCTTGGTCTTTCCTCCCCCTCTCTCTTCCCCTCTTTACAAGCAGCTGTCCCACCACATTTGTTTTCTCAGCAATGGTTCCACCCTATTATTTCTCCATTATCCATCTTTTCCTGTGAGTAAATTTGGTAATAGACAGGGAAGCAGGTATTGAACCACTCATGCTGCAGTTGTTCAGACAACTAGATTAATCTCTTACAAGCATAAGGTGGAGGCTAGACAGACATCCACAGAGTACATTGGGTGAGACTCCTTCGTCTGGGAACCTGAGCTCATGTACAAACAGCAATTTAGTCCTGGCCCTGAAAAGGTGATAGGAACATACACAACTAAGTCACCAGCTATAAATGTAAAGTATCTATGTCTTTTTCAAACTGAATTGCCTTTTTTGGCCCTTTTCTATAGCCAGAGTCTCCAGCAGGCTGTGGTTCAAGCAGTGCTTTAGTACCACAGCTGCCTGCAGCCCCTCTGGAATCATCCCCTCCTCCTGCCCAGAGGCAAATGGCCAGAGCAAACACACACATTCCTTAGCAACCACACTTTGGATCTTCAGAACAAACACTTCTTTGTCTGATTTGCTTTACCTGTGCATACAGATTTCTTTGAACTAACCACTAAGAGAGCAGCTCCACTTGTTCTATGCACAGCTAAAAACACCCTCCTACATGGAAAGGTACACCATAATTGCTACAAGCCCCCTCCCTAAATTCCTCTGTTTCATTTCAGGCTGAATTCTGCTTTTGTCTATTATCCATGGCATTCACAGCGACTCCAGTGTTCTCAGAGTTACTGTGGATTTATACATCTGCAACTGAGAGCAATGTTTCTCTCCCCCGTGGCTCCTCTGCAATGCCTTCACAGCAAGTGGCTGAGCTCAATATTCAGATTTGAAACTCTCCCATTGAACGAGGAACTGCTGGGATAATGGTGCTCAACAGACCACAAGGGCTGTCACTTCCCAATAGCTGAAGATATATTGAAATGGCTATTGATCGTGTTATTAAGCCATACTGGGATCACGTTACTGAAGGAGTGGCCCATAGAGCAATGGGAAACTCTTTGCAACCTCTCAGGTCATAGCTATAGTACTCCATATTTTTATAGGATAACATATGCTGGGAAGTACTACAGGCTTCAGCTAATCTCCATTATCAGTCTGTAAGACAAGCAGGAAATATTATCTTCCTTAATTTAGAACTAAAGGAACTAAGATGAGGAAGAGCCTACAGCTACAGAGGGATATAACAGGAGAAAGAGAATTAAAATTTGAGATCTCCTGGTGCCAACTTCCCAGCTTCTCCTTCCAGGCTGCATCACCATTTCTGATCATGTTATTATTCTAAACCTTACACACAAACCTGGCTTGAACCACCTCCCATAAGCAGCAGCTTGAAATATAACAGAAAGATAATGAAAAATAATGATTTCTCATACTCCAAAATTATTTATAAATTTTGATATTTTGATAAACTGCAGTATGTGGCCACTAGAGGATAAAGAAGATACATGAAATTAAACTAATTACACTTTTAAAAAAAGACAATCTTTATAAATTTCATTAATTTTCTATAAGGAAAGCCTAAAGAAATGCTACACAACATTATTTTTCTAATAACAACATTTTGACACTTATTTTAGCTGAGTTTGAGATTTCCTGGTGCTGTGCAACTCAATTTATGCAGAACCACTCCCCCTCCCCCCACCTCAGCAGTTAAAGACTCGGTTATTCCATTTTCCATTGCAGTGAAGATTTGAATCTTACTTTTTCTGAAAGCATCTTTAAAGAATTCTTCAAGCTGTCTGGAGAACGTTGGCTTGCAGAACTAAGCAGCAGGTCTGCATGGCTTGATATGAGAGGTTGCAGATGATTGATGTTGCTGAGAACTTCTTTTGCCTTGGCTGTGTTTTCAGGTGAATAGTAAATACACTGGTATCCAGTACTGTGATAACAGAGAGAGATAACAGAGAGAGTCACATAATGTCAAATTCATTTCTGCTATTAATAGCAATCTTAATGTGCTAAAAATCTTACCACTACTTTTGCAAAAAAAATAAGCCAGATGCCTGAACTTCACAGATACCATTGAAATGCTCCTGCCTTTAGGGGTAAAAACAAATCTTTCCTTGAACAGTAGCATACAACAGACTGCCTACCACCACATGCTCCAAGTAGTACAGTTCAAAATTCCTTTGAGTGACTGATCTGAACATAAAACCCCCATATTTTTATGTATTTCTTTTAAACACTGTAATTCTAGAGATAAAAAATATTTGACCAAGTAAGGTAATAATCCCAAAGAGCATAAGACTCCTTACTCTTCCAACTGAACTCCTCAACAGATTATTAACTACCTCACTAAATCTTTCAAAATGGGCCATTACTGTTTAATTGATCAGTGGCCCCCACTGTGTTTTGATTAGCCTCAGTGATGTTCAGGAAGTGATGACAACCAGAGTTATCTCCAGTAAAAACCAGGTGCCTGATTTGCAAGAAGAGACACAGCAATGCGGTGTGGGAGTTAATTACTTCAAAACCACACAAATGCATATTGCAAACTTCCTACTTTCAGTTGTTCAAATTACTGCAGTTCTTTTGGAGGACTTCTCCTATCCATCTTTCCTCTTCCCCCCCTTACTAATCATGCAATATCTCCTTATACAATTATTCCCAAATAATTATTACCATTTCAGACAGCGCACACCCACTGGTTCTTGCCTGTAGTGCACAGCTCCTCACCTAAACCTCTTGTACATAACTCTTCCTTTTATAAAGCCTTGCTTCAGTCTTTCAGAGAAACTAACCAAATATTTTGCAGATTCAGATTAACACAGGAAAAAATGTAACCAAGCACCTCCTGGCACATCACCAGTGTCAGAGGAATGTACATACTACTCCCAGCTGGTTCTGTTTGTACCTCCCTTCTCTCGTGTCTTTTCAGCACAAGTACCTCAGTCCCTTCAACTCTTTCACCACTGATTTCTTTCTTAATTTTGCATACCAAGACCCAAATTTTGACACATGTTCAATCCTCTGAACTTCATGCATTTTGTTTCATTTCAGTCGTTTTCCAGATCTCTTCACTCCCCAACTTCCCCTTTGTGTCTTCTACTGTGTCCTTTCGAGTTCCTTCTCATTAGTTTTCTACAAATTAGAAATTAAATCCTGATGGGTCCCTTCCAATTAAGCAGTGATTCTATGATTTTGGCAAATAAGGATAGCTTCAAGCAGTCTAAAATTAAGACTCCTGCTTATATATTTTGCGGAGTTACAGTCCCAAATTCCCCAAGACCAAGACTATTTTTCTGTCTTTCACCAATGTCTTAATTTCTAGACACAATTCTATGTAGAGGCAGGCAGGATGAATGGCATCTAAGTGAGCAAAGCTCAGCCACGCTACCAGCCACATCTAAATTACTTACTATACATCTCCAACTTACACGAGGTACTAGACTCATGTCCAGTAGAAGTCGTAATTCAGCAAAATGAACCATATAAACTGTCTCTCCTAATGAATTAGGCAAAAAAAAAAACCAAAAAAAACCTCTGGCCCTCTGAGAAATGAGGAAACTGCCACAGTTCTACCTGTGAGGTGGCCACACTGTTAGTGAGAGGGACTTCCAGAGTCAAACCTACCTCTACATTCACTGCAACACTCAAGCTATCAGGCTCAGTAGACAGGGCAGAGACAAAGATTAATAGTCTATGTTAATTGCAGTGAAGACATAGTCTTAAAAGTCTTGATACTTCTGTAATTCCCCTGCAGGCTTCTCCCTCCCTTTATCAGTCTTTTTTGCAGGCTGAACCTGGCTAATGCTGTTATCAAGCTCACCACGCACACACTCCTTTCTGGGATTTCCCTCAGTCTTTAAATCATTTTCACTGATCTCTCACAGCTTTAAGCTTCACTGAATATTGCAGCAGAAAAGCTACAGACACCACTGTAAGAAAGAGGGAAGAGTGACACTAAAGGTGTGGGCAGTTCTCATTGCAATAAAGTAAATCATAGCTTTTAAGTAAAGGAATTAGTGAAGAGAGAATGACTCTTTCTTCAGAATGAAGTGTATTATCAGATTTCATTTGGCTAATTTTAACATTTCTGGAACCGCAGAAAGCATGAGACAACTTCAAATATTTAGTTTCTCTCAAAATTTGAGGGCAACTTCCTCCATCCCCCTAGGAAAGTGTGTAATTATTTTTCAGAAACAACATGTTTTGGGAGTATTTGAAGTTTCTAACTGTTGTGTCTCCACACTGTTGTATTTAGGACAAGCTGAGGTTTTCTGTCGCCTTACCCTTCATGAAAAGACATTACAACTTACAAGTCAGTGAAGTTTCCTCATCCACAACTGCTTTTAAAGCTTGCTGCTGCATATAGCTATGGTATATAAGTACTATTAGTTAGGAGAGGCAGCTGCCAATGGAACTTAAGAGAAACTTTTCACAGGCGTCAAGGCACAAACTAGATGACACTTTTGCATTAGGGTAAAGGCCACATGGGTAGGTCCAGCAGCATTATGAAAACCTACCTTTGATATGTAAATTATGACTCATGTACCTTCTGAAAAACTCTATAATAATGTCTCCTGGGTTAAGTTTCAAAGCTTTCACTAAGCATATAAAACCACACTTGATCATTTCCATGTATTGGCACTATCATTAACTATGAACACATGACTGTCAGCAGTCATTTCAGTTTTAAAATTGCTTTAAGGACATTCTCATGTAATTTGATGTCTTGGGGATGGTTTATATCCCATATCAGTTTTTGGTTTTGTTTTTATTTTGTCCAGAATAGCTACTGCCTCCCCCGGCTCCAGAAGCATCACCATGGGTGAGGAGCAACCCAGGATCCTGCAAGGGTTGGGGGCCAGGGGCTGCTGCTTCCTGCTGGTGGGGGTGATCGACTCATGCAGCACCCTGGGTCTGACTGGATATTCTGTTGCCCTGTGGCTTTTGCCTGTTTCTTTCTTTTTCCTTCAGTACTGTGACTGGGGCTTGCTGGCTTGTTTCTCTGCTCCTCTGTCGTTTGGGAGCCCAGGGCTGGTGCATGCTGTGCCAGGGGCTGGGAGCCCTCCCTGCTGGGCCGCTCCCTCTGTGTGGCAGCCCAACACCGGGACCAGCCATCACTGGTGAGCTATCCAGGGGAGCGATCCCCTGCCCAGCCCTTCTGTTTTCTGCCGCTGCTTTGGGCCTTTTGCTACACTTTGTTTGCCACCCCAGGTGTGCCTGCCCCAGCCGTTCTAGCCACTGCTCTGAGGTTCCTGCTACAGTCCATTCTGCCATCCGGAGGGGCACTGGGATCGGCTGCCCCCATGAGTTTGCAGAGGAAAGCCCCTTCTCTCTCTCTCTCGCTCTCTCCCACCACCATTGCCATGTGGAGAGAGACGGCCGAAACTCGCGCCACAGCGCCCCCTGCAGGTGCAGGCGAATCATTGCAGCTGCCCTGCCCAGCCGGGAGCCACCAGCGCCCCTGCCGGCTGTGAGCGGAACTGCACCCAAGGGGAAAGGGCCCGCGGCTGAGAGAGGCTGGCACTAGCTTCTGGTTCTGCTTGCTGCTGCTGTTGTTGTTTTTGTTTGTTTGTCTTGTTTTATAAATATATATATATGTCTATGTATATGTATATGTATATGTATGTATGTATGTATGTATGTATATTCTAGTAAAGAACTGTTATTCCTTTTCCCATATCTGTGCCTGAAAGTCCTGTAATTTCAAAGTTATAATAATTTGGAGGGTAGGGAGTCATATTTTCCATTCCAAGGGAGGTTCCCACCTTCCTTGGCAGACACCTGTCATTCAAACCAAGACATTTGAATAAATATTAAACTGGGTACATTTTAATTCTAGATTAACAAAGTTTTTGCTGGAGAATAAATACTGCAATATGCTAAACGTGTAATATATAATCTAACTTATAATGAACCTCCGAGTTACTCCACTCCTGCTGTTGACTGCGTAAGTTGTGTTACTGAGTTAAATTGTCACCATCTGGGACTGGCTTAAAGTCTTCTAACAATGAATATTTGACCTCTCATTTTTCACAGCCAAACCCACTGACATTAGCATCAAGAATACAATTCAAGCATAGACAGCAAGTGCATCTACCCCTAGATAACTTCAGTTTTATGTACCTTACTGAAGATGCCGATTCAGTGGCTTACTTATGGATCACATGTGTTCTGTCTAAAGTGGGAACTTATGATCAAAAATAAATTGCTACATAAAAAACTCTGGATAATTCATGGTCTCAGAAAAAAACCTAAACCAGATGATCAGAGCTGAGGTTACGAAAACAGGCCTGAGAGACACTAGAAGTTTGAATTACTTTGGTTTTTTATTTCTTAAGTTTCCCTTGCCACCTTGGAAGTTCTAACTTTGAATATGAGGAAAATGAAATGATGCTATTAGTTCTGTCTATGATGATCAAATGTCCACAAATCCTTATCTTGAGGCAATGGCTAAGGGTGTATGCACAGAACTTTTCCTACAGCTCCTCTATTTTTCTTCATTCCTAACTCCATGAAGTCCAATCTCTCACACACATATACATGCAAAAAATAGGGGAAAGTGAGCAAAGAATAACATCTCTGTGAAAAGTGTTAGGCATGACAGACATTCCCTTTGAGAATAAAGGTTACAATTAGATCAAACATAGATCCTTATTATTTCAACATCTCTGGGACTTACTGTGAAATGGTACCATTTCAGGTTCCTCAGAGAATGGAAATGGGTTGAAGGCTATAAAATTCAGGCAATAGGAACACAGAATATTGCAGCATTAATAACATCTCTGGTCACCAAACAGGTACATTAGTGAAGGCGTACACTTCATATCTTTGCTAGAAATCTAGGCCTCAAACAGAAATAGTCCTTTTAGACTGTTCAAGCCCAACTTAAATTATTATAGCTTTGGGGGGAAAAAAGCCCAACAGAAAATCCTTTTCAGTAGTGTTCCAGTTTTAAGCTTTTGCAAATTTAAAACAGAATAATTTCCAAACAGCTTGCTGGAAATTATGTATAAAACCACAGTGAATCACAGCACCCAATGCAACTTGTGGGACACCTCTTTTTCTTGATGGTTAGAACTGGGGCATTAAAAAACTTGCGATCATAAGCCTATGTGTTTTGGTTAAAACAGAGAGGATTAAATTAGATTTTAAATAAGAAAAAAAATCCTTTGTGTATCTCAAAAGTGATTTATGAACATTTCAAGCAGTGAGGCATTATATGGATAAAACTTAGAGAATGTCTGATTTAAATGTTTCTGCACAACTGAGCTCTAAAAACAATAATTTGCTGTGCCATCTAGACTGATGAGAAGACAAGCCCTTCCATTTGCTGGAAGGAGAAACAATCTGTACGATCAAGCCAAAAAAAGACTGCATCTGAACAGCTGGCTGACTTTCTCTTTCATACAGAAATAGGAAAGGAAAAAATAAAAAGAACATACCAATACAGTATAATGAAAAATATTCTAAAATAAATGTATATCATACACAAGTAATTAATATTCTGCAATTATTTACCATACTTTAATCACCATATTTCAATTATTTTAGTGTAAATGCTGTCATGCCTAAACAAAATTTTTAAAAAGTATCAGTTGTTCTTACTTGGTCCTATGAAATTCACTACTCACTACTAAAGGGACAGACATACTTGACCCATGCCTCATAGGCATACCTGATTGATGTTTATAGTGGAAGGGCCTTTGATCTGTCTTTTTGGTACAGATAAAGAATAGTATGTGAATGGGTTATAAAGCAATGGAAGGGACTTCAGATCACATACCAGAAAGTACTATATTTTTCACCTGAAAGAAAAGCTTTTCTTGCTCTTATTTCAGATCTTTTTTTTTTTTTTTTTAAATAGGCCTTTTTAAAATTTAATATGACCTTATTGAGGGCAATAAATGAGAGAAGAATTGCAAAAACTGCATTTTTTATAAATACTATTAAACAGTTCCCTTTGTGTCTGCACAAAGATACATATTCTGTGTAATAGAAAGCATGCCAGAACTATCTTCAGATACACATTTTCCCCATTCTTCTGTTTGATAAACTTTCACAAAACTTATGTCTCAGTCTCGTTTTTGTTTGGCAACTGCAAATGCTACCAGATAACAGTTACTCTTGTCTGTTAATTCCAAAAGTCTAAGATTGAGCAAGAAATATTTTGAGATATGCTGACACTGCTGAATATTTTGATAAACTGTTCTAATAATCAGACTGAAGGTCAACGACATGCAAGGCATTGTGTCACATCTTGAAAGCTACCAGGACTGGCTTGAGAACTAATCTCTTCCCAGTCTTGCTCTAGGTCTTCAGCTCAGTTAGCCTAGAGGAAACGGCTGCTGAATCTGCATTTTTTTTTTCTGTTCATTCTATATTCTGACTGATATCTCAAGGCGTCACTTCTTCCTTCAACCAAATCTGCAGAAAATCTGTCCCCATTGTAAGAAAGAAAATTTAAATTGCAAAAGGTGCCCCTGGGGACACTATGCATCCTCAAAATATCCTTATGCAGCGAAACAAACAGGTGCATGCAAAATAACACTGTTGTCACCACATTGAAATACATTTCTCCATTGTAAGATTGAGAATGGTCCTTTCATGTACTCATTTAAAGCAGTCACCCTCCTGAACATTCAATAAATGAGATTGTATTGAGAGCTTGCTTGCTTCTGTCTTTCAACTCCCACAAGTTCTTATAGTTGAAGCTGAAAAACCAAAACATGGAGTTTTCTCTGAGCTGCCCTCAAAGATAGCAGGAAAGATGAATTTTGGAGGCTTCCTCCTTTCTGCTTTGTGGGAATTCATACACTAAGTGATCATTTCCCCAGCCTGCCAAGTGATTAGCTGAAAATTGTAGTGCACTGTTTCCAGTGCTCGAACTTAAGTTTGCTAGCCTGACTCAGGTTCTTTTGTAAGGAAGAGTCTGACAGGATAGTAACACAGCTCTAGTTACATGATGCTGAAGACAGACTTTTGCTTTTCCAAGAGAACCCAGAAACACAAAGGAAACTGTCAGAGTAAACTTCTTGTACCCTGTCCTTAAAAAGTGCCAAAACACAGGTGTTTCTCAGGGATGCAGAAAAATCTAAGCAGCAGGACAAGTGTAAGGTGATGTGCAGGCTCTTGAAATAGGCCTGAAATGCCTTTGTGAACCTGCACAAAGCTCTCGCCCATCACCTCCTCTCCCCTGTTACCAGCAACTAAGAAACAAGGGCATTGTCTAGTGATGCCTATGAGATACTGCAATGTGTGCTCTTCCAGGAAGTAGTTCTCTTCCCTATAAGACATTTTTCCTTTTCTCCAATGAAGAGAAATCACAGAGAATAATTTACCTCACCGCTATCCTCCATCTCAGGAAGTCACACTCTGCCAGCAAGTATATGCTGCAGGACTGAGCTAGTGAGAAATGGTTCATTTTCTGAAAGCTGAGTACTGTGAGAACTGTAATGTTCTTTGTATCATATGACTTTATAAGATTATGTCTATTATATGATTTATATCCTATGAATTCAGTAATAAATTATTATAATAAAAACCCACAAACCACTATTGCAAAGACACTAAAGGAGCAGATACTTTAAGAAATGTGTTTAGACATTTTCTTCAGCAGAAAACATGTACTTCGTAGGCCTCCATATGATGGGGATAAGGCTGCTCATGCCAGTCTGCTGACAGCAGAATATTAACACAAAGTTCATTGATGTGTCTTACATGATCAATGATGTACATGTTTCATTGGCAGGTTTCAGAATCAGAGGTGGTCAGGGAAAGAAAAGATTTTTAAAGATTTAACAGAGTTTTAAAATTGTATAGTGCAGGCAAAACCCCCTCAATAATACAGCTTTCAAAGCAAATAGATTTGTTGGGTTTTGTTTGGTTTTAATATTGATGCCAACTCCTATTCAACGTAGAAGTCAACAGCACATTTTTATAATTTTCCTTTTATTCTTTATGATATTGTATCTATGAAACTTTTTTGAGCATTGAATATAATGGAATTAATTTTCTGTGGAGCATCATGATAATTTAGATCAGAGTACTTCCTTCCTGAATTCTCTTTGGAATGGTGTAACACCGGGGTTAGCACCATCAGTTGAAGCACTGAGCAGTCACAACTACAGGCACTGCCAGTGACAGCTGCACCTGCTTGAAAATCTTAACAGCCATAGCAACAAACACAAACACATCCAATTCTTAGGAAAAGATGTAACTAACACTTTTGTGCATGTTCAACAGTTAATAAAGCATTTGAGTTCCACAATAAACTGAAACCTTTACTTTTGATTAGCCTTATTTTGGCTTTCTGAAGCATAAGAGTAGTTTGCTGTTTCACAGGTGTACTAAATGTATTTTACTGTTTGCATACACATAGGGCTGTCAGAAATAAAGTTACTACCTTAAGCTACAGTTTCTGTATTTAAAAATTCTCTACAGCTACATTCCTCTTAGCACAAGAATTGCCAAAGCGATACCTCATTCTGAACAGCAGGTTTTCAAGCACTGATATACCTCCAGCTTCCTGAAATACGAGGAAAAAATTCACAATTTTGAACCATTAAGGTTGCAAAAGACCTCCAAGATCATTGAGTCCAACCTTTGACAGAACAACCACCATATCAACTAAACCATAGCACTGAGTGCCAAGTCCTGTCGTTTCTTGAACACTTCCAGGGATGATGACTCCACCACTTCCCTGGGAAGCCTGTTCCAATGCAGAACAACACTTTCCATAAAGAAATCCTTCCTGATCCCCAACCTGAACATCCCCTGGCACAGCTTGAGGCCATTTCCTTTATTTAAAATTAATCTTAAAGTAGACCGTGCTTCAATTTTCAGCAAAGCAGGGAAGATAAAGGAAATATTTTATAAATGCAGTGTCCAATCCTACTAGATTTTAATATTCCATGCATTCAGCAGGATAAACTGTTTTGGTATTCCATGAGCTCACAGCATTTTAATGCAACTCTAATGGTATTTTCGTAGCTACCAGAAAGAATACTTACTTTCGTCTTTCTGCCTCAAATTTACTCAGCAGTTTCCGGAGACCACCATTCTTAAATCCTTGGAAATGTGCTGCTGGGGCTCCCACGGTGATGACATCATACAGAGCATCTGGAAGGGAATAGACAAACACAGATATTTGAATGCTCCTATTCCCAAGTCATGGCAACACTGTGATATCTACTCTACAAAAAGTAAGGACAAGTCTTTATCATTTCCAGGGAATAATTGATAATCCATGTCCCAAGAAGGCCGAAGAGCTAATCAATCTTTCCATACAGCCACCTGCACAATTTAAAAAGTTCATCTGATTTATGGCTACATCTAAATTATGTGCCGCAGTGTAGAACAATATTCCAGCTCTGCAGTTTACAAAGCTGCCAAGTAAATTGGCCCATTGTGTATTTCACTTTATTGCCCCTTTCATTTTTTAACTTGTAGTCATGTTGAGATGCACAGATTCCAGCATTTTAGAATCAAAAGAGACCATTATGATGGAACAGTCTGACTGAATAATAGAGGCTACAGAATTACAGCTAATGATTCCTGCATCAAGCTTATGCCTCTTGGTTGAGTGATGGCATCTCTTTATTTAGGCATCTAATCTTGATTTAAAGATTACAAGTGACAATGAATTCACTGCATTCCCAGAGAAGTCAATCAGACTAGTAAAAATCCCTACCTCTTTTCTAGTTTGAATTTGTTTAGATGTAATGCTAATGTACTTTCAGTTATAATGGTGTTTAATGCTAAATTGGAGAGCCCTGCTCTATGATATACACTAAATTTTTATATATGTTTATGAACACAAAGTCAGTTGTTCTCAGCTGAGAAGCTACCAGAATAGGAAATAAACTATGCTACTGAAATTCTTGCTGAGACAACAAACTCTTGTCTCTTTCTGTATATACTTAATGTCTTATGGCATAGGGGATGAACTTTTTGTGTGGATATATACTTGCAGAACTGGAGATAAAACATCATTTTTAAAAGAGCTTGTGATTGATTGTCAGTACAGAGATGAAGATTTAATTACATCCCACACCACAATAATTATTTCTTCAAAGTTTAAATTTACATTTACACTAAGTAGTACCTGTTTTGTACTGAAACTTACTGGAGGTATAAAAATACAGTTGAGAATGCCTCATTCCTAAAATGTATTTCTAAAGGAAACATTACAGGATGTTTTTTGTGAACTGTTTTATTCATCAAGGAAGTCTCCCATGTAAATTAAAATCTAGTCCTCTCTTAAAATAGACCTTGTCTTGCATTCTGATGATAAATATCCCTAGAAGCAAGAACACTGTACAAATGATTCACAGTTAATGAACTATGCTTTACTTCCCGAGCTGAATCTCAGAACATATTTGCTCAAATTGATTTGAGTTCTAATGAATTGGTGACTCTTCAATTTCCACTTAAAAGGAGAAGTGACATAATTTCATTAGCCTAAGGTGATCTTCAAGATTCTTAAATAGCCCATTCTTTCAGGCCTTAATTGAGATTTATCCATAATACATATTCTTTGGCTATTAGAGCTCCATTGGTATTTGACAGTAAGGAGTTCTGTTGCTTAAAACAGCAGTGGCTTGAAATCAAGATAAGAGATGAACTCATAAGGGTTCTGAATATGTTTAGAGGTAACTCATGAAATGACAGGAAAACATTTAAAAGACTAAACCCTGGTGCTGACTGTTTTAAAAATAAACATGACCCTGTTTATAGTTACTTTGGGAGGGGAGGATTTGTCCAGAAGGAAGCTTTCATTCAGCCTGTGGCCTCTTCTCAGCATGGTCGAGGAGCAGCTGTCTGAGACAGAAACCCACCCAGCACAGCTGAACACCTGCCTGACACAACCTACATGGGAGAGTGAGGATGGCAAAGGATGAGGAGCATCCATGCCTGGTGATGGGCACAGGACAATCTCACTCCCACTTCCCAGAGCACAGTGCAGCAAGGCTTGGGAGGAATGCCTTGTGATGTGCTCTACTTACACGTCAGTGGAGCTCCTTGTGAAGGACATGCAGTGTCAGCATCAGTGCCCTGCTACAGAAGTGCTCCAGTAACTCATAACCATCAAGCAAGAGGAGGTTACTGCTAGCACCCCTCTGCAATGAAGACAGAGCTCAAAATGCGGCAAAGCGCCACAGGAGCTGTATCTTATTGTCAAGAACAGCTCAATCCCAATTTTGAATCAACCTGCCCACCTCCACAGGAGGCAGTCAGTGTCTCAAACTGGCCAGATGCAAAACAAAAATCAGTTGACCAAATCTATTTAAAAACATCTAATCTAAACATTTAAATCTATTTAAAATCTATTTAAAACAAGAATACATTGTATAAGCAGGGACAAAAGCAAAGCTTTGTCAATATATAAATTTAAGCTCTCTACTATGACGAAGAGACCACAATGTGGTGTTTATCAAATGGATAGGGATACACTTGACCCATTGGGAAATCGTATTTTTCTCAAAGATTTCCTACTGAAAGTTCAAGCGCACAGGTACTTTCTCTTCCATGACAGTACCCAGTAACAACCCAAATCAAAGTTCAGTAAAAGTAAACCTGTTATTGTACATGTCAAACACAAAAAACCCACACACCAATGTGCATATACAATAGGTGGGATTAAAACCTATCTTGCATTCCCAAAATTAAGATATCCAATAGTGTAAGGGTTAATGACACCTCTATGGCTCATTAGCTTGTTTAAATGTCACCTCTATGAATTTTTATTCTCTCCCTTCCAAGGTCATTCTCCTGGTTATTTTCCAGATGTCCTTTGCCAAGTAAAGCATGAGATGAAAAAGATCAGCTTACAATCAAAGTGCTGCCTACTCCAGATTGTTGCAGTGGGGATCCTGCAACACGCATATATCAAACCAGGAGTCCCGTGGAAAGGAAATATATACGGACAGACAGATTCTTGCTAGATGTTTCAGAGGTGTTTATTTCTCCAGCCGCATGGCCGGAGCTCTGCCGAGGAACTGCTCCAGTCACGGGACCAAGGGTCCTTCTGCCCGCGCAGGGAACACAAACCAACCAATGGGAACGAGGCTGAGCAGGGACAGGGAAGCCCCGTGTCTGTGCCCTCAGGGCCCCTCTCCCAGGGCTACATGGCAGGGGAGGGACCCCAACACCTCACCCGTTTTATTTTAATAAAAGGAGAATGAAAACAACTGGATAAACATAACAAGAACAGTTTCAAAACAAAACAAGCCACCCTCCTGAGTCTATAAATGTCCAAACAGATTCTGTGGAACATCTTAGGGCTGACAGAAGGGAGACAGAACTCTGAGCATGCTTTGTGGGGAAACTGAGGCAGGAGAGGGTTTAACTTCTTCCCTCCCCCTTTTCATCCCCCACTCGGCATTGGAAAGGGATTTCTGGGGAAACAACTGGCAAAAGCATGGTTTTGTGAGGGAAACCATGGGTGAAAAAACGGATTGGGAATACACTGGGGGTAATAGGACATAGGGTAAAAGGGAAAGGTGGGATTAGGAAAGGGAGACTGTAGGGGGGGTTTACAAGGGAGATATTGTCTAACATGACTACGATTTTTAGCATACATACTGCCTTTTACAGGAACACCATCAGGCCCAGTGACCTGCGATGCTTGTAACCCCTTTCTACCTCGTATAATTTTGAATTCCACTACCTCTCCATCTCCCAAGCTTGGGATGCATTTTTCAGGGTTATTCTTTTTAATAGCAGTTCTATGCACGAATATGTCTTGCTGGTTGTCACACCTTGTTATAAAACCATAATTTTGCTTAACATTATACCATTTTACTATCCCTAAGGTCTTAGTTACTATGATCTTTTCCTTTTTCCGAGTGCCTGCTGTTTTCTGTCTCGCTGCGTCTTTGCTCTCTCTTTCGGTCGCTCCCGTGTTGGAATTGTCGGGGCTGCTGGTGCCTGCGCGCTCTTCCCGGGGTCGCGTTCGGGGCTGCACGGGCCGGGCCGGGCTGCGCCGCTCAGTTCTCCGTGCGTCGCCTCCTCTGGTCGCAGCTTCGCTGCCGATGCCGGGCGCTGCACCCACGTCTCGGCCGGGCCCCCGAGCGACGATCCCCCCGCGCCCTGCTCCAGCGCGCGTCTCGGCTGGGCGCGGCTCCGCTCCACCGCCACCGCCGCCCGCCGCCGCCCGCGCGCCGCCCCTCTCGGTCGGGCGTTCACGGGGCTCGCTCCACCACGCGCTGCGCGCGGCCGGGCAGGCACCGCCGGGTCCCGCCGCTCCTCGCTCCACCACCGACACTGCGGCTCGCGTGGCTCCGCCCGCGCGCGGGAACTGCCTCGCTGCTGCTCGGAGAGCGCTCGGCGCACGTGGCCTGGGCCGCACGGTCCCTGCGCCAGGCTTCCCTTCGCCAGGACACAGCTGACATTGCTCAACAGTCTCGGTAACTAAATAATATTCACGAAAATATTCTTCCATCGGCATATATTTTGACTCCAGTATTAACTGTGTCCAAACGGTTTTCCAAAAGCCCTTGGTAAGAATTAAATCCCAAGAAACATAGAAAAAGTTCTTAAACAATCATGCCAGGAAGTGTTTCAGTTCTTTTTGAGCTTGAATCAAGCTAAAATTTACAAATCGTTGTTCAAGAATCATTTTAAGTTTAAGATAAATGTCCATATGCGGCTCTGAGAGCCAAGAGTCTTCCCACGGTTCCTCCATAGTTTAGATATGGAATAGCAAAGCAAAACCAAGAAGAGGAATCCAAAGTTTCCAGGGTTTACTCACACAAATCAGTCGCTTAGGGATCGGGGATCGTTCTGCCCGCATTCTCCACCATTTGTTGCAGTGGGGATCCTGCAACACGCATATATCAAACCAGGAGTCCCGTGGAAAGGAAATATATACGGACAGACAGATTCTTGCTAGATGTTTCAGAGGTGTTTATTTCTCCAGCCGCATGGCCGGAGCTCTGCCGAGGAACTGCTCCAGTCACGGGACCAAGGGTCCTTCTGCCCGCGCAGGGAACACAAACCAACCAATGGGAACGAGGCTGAGCAGGGACAGGGAAGCCCCGTGTCTGTGCCCTCAGGGCCCCTCTCCCAGGGCTACATGGCAGGGGAGGGACCCCAACACCAGATTGATTAGTAATTGCTAGAAACTGTTCAGACTGTGTATATCTAATACAAGACACAGTGAACATTAGATAAATAACAGAGGCAGAGGTTTATAATTTAAAGCTCCAAATTTAAAAGACAACTAGAACAATTCTAACATTTATCTCTTTCTGCACCCTTTTTGATTATGGATTAACCACGTGCCCCAAGCACAATGGTTTTAGAGAAGAAAGGAGAAAATTCATTAAAAAACCAAAACAAAACTCAAGTACTGTAGAAGTTGTGGGTGCTTAAGTAAGTGACATATTTCATTCCACTTCTTCTGGCCACCATTACAAACCTAAAAATACTTTCGAGTTAATTAATTAACTTCAAACCATTAAATTAAAATCTGTGTTGTTACATTATGTCACTATAAGTCCCCATCTTGTTGAAATGTTTGGAAGCACCGGTTTTTAGTAAAAGTAATAAAATATTGAACCAACCAGTACCTAACAGATAATTGGAAGTCCCTGTGTTCCAGCTTAGAACTGGATGGACATCAGCCTCACACAGTATAAAACTCCTATGACCACTGTTTGTACTTACTGTTTTACAATCTTAGATGCAGAGTGTATTAATTAGGCAAAAACCTTACAGAGTGTAATTTCTGTGTTTGCAGTGACAGCAAATTTAACAGATCTCAATTTATCAACAAATTATTCACTGTGCTATGATTTGGTCATATATATGTATCAGTATAATCTTTGATCTGTAAAGGAAGCTGCTAAAATCATGTGCAAGCAGCAGCAACAGAATTCTGTATTAAAAAGAACCACAGAAGATGTTAAAGAAAGTTATCCCCCCTTTCCAGGAGATGTTGGAAGTTTGCAGTATTTTCAGCATAATCAGTGAGGTATTTTCACTTAACACTGAGCAAATGCTTATGTGGGGTAGGTGGGCATGACAGGGTAGCACTGCATAAGCTGATTTAGAAACAAGCAGCGCTGGGCTCATTACAACTTCCTAAGAAATAGGATAAATTAAGTTTAGAAGTAATACTGTCCTTAATGGAACCATGTACCTCACATCACCTAGGCTGGTGAGCTCATCCCAGCAATCTCTGGAAGGAGAAGTACTGGACTGTGCTCTATCACTATCTCCGGTGGCAAACTGGCAGCAGGGAGGGAAGAAAAGCCACCTTAAAATGAGAGAGCATTAAGTCTGGCTTTTACAGCATTATGGATCACAATGAAAAATTAAGTGGGTGCCCAAGAAGGACGTGAATCTAAATGAGCATTGAGCAGCATGTCACTACAAATCATGACAGTTCTGCGCTGCTACAACAGAATATTTTTAACCATGCATAGCTTACCAATACATTTCAGTGAGCATATATTCTGCATTTACTTATTTGCTTGAAATGTCATAGGAACAAAATGAGCACATCCCTGGAATCTATTTTTAGAAAGGAACTTAGAAGAAATTTAGTTAATCACCCCTTAGTTTTCCAAGATCTGCAGTCAATGTCCACAACTTGTGGCATCAGAAGATGAGGCAGAGAAATCAGAGAAATCCCTTGCACAGCTTTAACTTTGGACCTGATTTGTAAATTTCAGTGTAACTGTATTTCAAAACATACTTTGTCATACTTGGGGAATTTTTTTACCTTTCAATCGAGGACTATGCACATGCATTCTTTGCAGATGAAGATTTATTGGGATGAATTCTAGTGTTTTTTCTCCTTTGCTACAGCTTGACTTGAAGGAAGAACCTGAAAAACAAAAGTTTAAAGAATCATTGCCTTAATCATCCAGATGTTTCTATCTTCCTTTTAAAGTGAGGATGATACTTGTATGTCAGGAGTCATCTTTAATTTACTTTTAATGTGTAATTGTATATTACGAGATGAAATGTTCACTAACTGAGTCTCAGCATGTATCCATACTGGAAGCAACAAACCACCTTTTAATTCACAGAACAATCTAATTTTTTATCCTAGGAGATAGATACTTTTCCCTGCTCTCTGAAATCAGTCTACAGTCTGCTGGAGACAATGTAGCAGTTAATGTACATTATGTTTATTCTATGCTAAAATCACAACGGTACAGAGCTATGATGGCACTGCATTTTTCCAAGTAACATTTTTTTCTTCAAAGAAAAGTCTTATATTGAGTGGGCTATGCATTCTTCCTAGAAAGCTCAAATAAAGAAGCACAAACTATCTTAAGGAAAGCTATAAATTAGTTCACAGGAGGCATGATGCCTTGGAAAAACAAAATAAAGATGAATATGCCTGCATATTTCAAAAGTATGAGATTATGAGTAGCTTTATGGCTGTGTAAATGAATATAATTAAAGTCTAGCACTATGAAAATATAATTTACCTGAAGGTATTTGATACAGAATCAGTATAAAATGAAAGGGTGTAGATTAGGAAAGAGATGTGATCTTGTTTTCTCACTCAGGCAGCCCAACATTTACTTAGGCCACTTTTTCAGCACCCTATCATTTTGCCAATTATTAATTATTAGAACTAAAATTAATCTCATTCAGATAGAATTTTTAAATAAATTTTGTCAAGGTTCAGCCTTTTCTTGAAACAAACGCACAAAATGGTAAAGGAAATATTTAACATTGTTTTTTACTTGCTCAGTCAAGACTTGATAGCCTTTATCTGTTGAAACTTCCATAGTTTCCAGCAGGACTAAGCACTGAGACTCCCAGCACAAACTACTCTGCCAGAGGGCACCAATGATGCTCCAGACTAGCCAAGCCTGCTTAGGCTGCTCCCTAACCTTAGGAACTTGAAATAATAATTTAACACAGATGAAGAACAAAGGTACGAAGAAAAGCAATTTACAGGAGTCAAAATTTTAGATGAGACAGGAAACCTGAGAATGCAGATTGAAATTAGGAGATGTTGATGATGCAGTGTGAAACCTGCATCTGAAAAACACAGACAATTAGGGAAGTAGTGAAGGCAACTCAAACTATCAGAAAAGAAATGAGAATAGGGTAGGGAAGGAGACTGTAAGTAGTTTGGAAAGAGAACAGAAAGGGGGGAGATTATTTCTGAGAATTCAGCTGAAACCAAGTTCAAAGCTTAAGGAATGATAACTGGACCTGGACAAGGAAACACTGGCTGAATAAGAGGAGCATAAGATGACTGCACATTAAAAGCACAGGTGAAAGAAGAGTAGGAGGGAGAAGAGACTGCCCTCAGGAGTACACTTCTGTCCCAGCAGGAGCACAACACATGCAGCATTGCTGAGTTGTGTTACTCATTTTCTCAGGGAAGATCTGTGGAGCAAGTATCCCTTTCCATCCCTTGCCAGAAAATTACTGCATAAGGAACACCCAGGTGCTATCAGTTACTAGATTTGCTCAAGTATGAGATCCATGCAGTGGAATTAACATCTCAATCTGCATTTGCCAATAGCATCCATACCATAAAATTAAGTATAGTCTGTTTTTAAGTAACTTGCTAAGTTTTATTTAAGAACTCAAAAAAAAACCCCAAATAACATTCCCTCAATTGAAACAGTTCTTGTTATTAGTGTTGCAAGATCAAACTCCTCAAAGCTAGGAAATACCAGAGTATAGATGTAACTTTCATCTGACATGTACCTGAAGAAGAACTGTGAAATGGGCTTCAATAATATATCATATATCAGCTTTTCCCAGTTCATTGAATGTCTTTGCTGCTCATTTTAGAAGCAGTGATTCAAGATCTTGTGTCCAACTTTTATTTTAGTATGTATTCAGGATTTAAACATGTTGCTCAAACCTCCCTCAGAGTCAAGGTTATTACTTTCCTCAAACCTGTCTACTATATACATGTTAACAGCCTCTAAGGGCTTTACAAATGTTTATAAAATAATTTTAGCTGGCTGAGTTATAATTTCACCCATCCTAATGTCAGAGAATAAACATTTAAGGAACAATGCGTCAATATAAGATATGGAGGAACTTGTCCTGCAGAACACTCATTTTAATGCAACGTCACATTCTATTTTGGAAGCACAGCTCCCACTGGGCTGAATTGCATCCATAGGTACCAAGCACTTCTGCAAAACAACTTGTGTTTAGTGCCAGGCTTCCAAAAAAAGAACAACACTTCTCAAGTCTGACTTGCCTACATAGGAACTTTGTGACAGAGGCAGGGATAGTGTCCAGTTTTTGAGAACAATATTCAATTGCCTTAGCCTTGACTGTCTTTTTTCCTCCTTCTAGGGCTGAATGAATAATAGATTTTTCAGTTTGATGACTGAAACAGAAAAAAAGTAAATTGGGATGTAGGAGAAATCATTTGGGGATGATTTCAGGTCAAACTGAAACAAATGTTCAAAGTTCCACTCTCTCTCAACATCACCAAAACTGTGGTTTAGATTCACCTGAAATTGTTGTGGTTTATGTTACTGTACTGGTTTTGCACTGCCTGGTTTTTGGTAGCCAGGGGGCCACAGAGATGGCTCCTGTGAGAAGCCCCTGGAAACTTCCACGATGTCCAGCAGAGCCAATCTCCGATGGCTCTGAAAGATGGACACTCTGCTGGCCAGAACTGAGCCAATGAGAGAGGTTGGTAACGCCTCTGTGATGACATATTTAAGAAGAAAATCAAAATGAAGTGGGGCACAGTTTTTTTTCTAGTCAGAGAAGAGGAGGAGGTGAGAACATGTGAGGGAAACAACATGGAGACACCAAGGTCAGTGGAGAAGGAGGGGGAGGAGGTGCTCCAGACACTGGAGCTGAGATTTCCCTGCAGGCCGTGGTGCAGATCATGGTGCAGCAGCTGTGCCCCTGCAGCCCATGGGGATCCATGGGGGATGCAGAGATCCACCCACAGCCCATGGGGGAGGTGCCCGTGCCGGAGCGGGTGGATGCCTGGAGGAGCCTGTGATCCAGTGGGAGACCCGGTGGAGAGAGAGGGCCCCTGCTTCCAGGCTGGAACAACCTGTCCTTGGAGCACTTGTCCTTGCACCCCATGGAAAGAGAGAGCCGCGGTGCAACAGTTTTGGGAGGACTGTGTGCTCCTGGGATGGACCCACAGCGCAGCAGGTGCGGTGTGGCTGCTGCTCCTGAGAGTGGAGCCACGTTAGGGAAGTTCATGGAGAACTGTCTCCTGTGGGAGGGACCCCATGGCTTCACAGGGGAAGACTCCTCTCCCAGAGCAGCGGAAGGAAATCTCGGTGACGAACTGACCAGAAACCCCCATACCCCATCTCCCTGCACTGTCGGTGGGAAGGGGGGAGGGGCTGGGGGGAAAAGGTGGTTTTTTACGGGCTTATTTTACTTCTCATTATCCTCCTCTGATTCTGTTAGCAATAAATTCAATTTTTAAGTTTAAATTAAGCTTGTTTTGCCCTTGAAGTGTTTCCTCCTGGTCCTTATCTCAAGTCATGAAGCCTTTGTTAACTTTTTTTTTTCTTTCTCTCCTCTGCCCAGCTGTGGCAGGGAAGGGTGAGCAAGCAACTCTCGTGGCTGCCTGGTGCTGGGCCAGTGTCAAACCACGACAGTTACCTAACTCTTATATATCTTCCTGATATGTTTCCTTCCAATAACAATACTTTCCTTTCTCTAAAATTCTCACATTACTGAGGATAAAAGTGTTTGTCAAAACAACTCAAATTTGAAATAGCCTTAATTTTCTCAAACCTCCATTTTCAGTAAATATGCTGCTAAACCAAAATTGCTCTCTAACACGTGGTCTCCTGACACTTCCACAGCAATCTCTCGATTTCAAAAAGAAATTAAGTGGTCTCCTAATGGTCTTCTCTGTTGCGAGATGGTCAGTCTCTCACTTCTGCTTTCTAGCTATATCTCCACACTTCTCCACTAAATTCCACAAGTAGTTTGGTTAGTTGAAGTGGGTGTCACTCAGAAAACCCAAAATGTGATTGTGTTGGAGGAACATAAGAATATTTTGGAGAAATTTTATTTGCAGATGCTATCTGCCCTTCCGAACACTTCAACCCAAATTCAGGCAATATCCTAAGATGAAGAAAGACACCTGCACTGGCTAAACTGAAAAGCAGAATGGGGTTTGGCATGGGTTTTATTTGAAATATGTTGACCTGAAAAGTCTGAATTAAAATTGTCCTTACATCCCTAATCTTAGCATTTCCTACTTCCTAAGTACTTGAATTTCCAGTATCTGCAATGTGCTCCCAACATAACTATTTGTGCAACTACAGTATTAAGTCAAATATATGTCTGGCTTGCTTTTCTTATCAAAGGCTATAATCTTGCTTTTTGAATTTATAAAGTGTACTGTTTATAGAGAAGAAATGAACAAATTAACACCTCATCATTGTTTCTCATATTTGCTACAATTATTAGGTTGCTTTGTTTTCCGATAAATGTCCCTTTTTTTTATATGTGCTGGTTCAGTCCTCCTGGATTGTCTCAGTTTCCCAGGTCCACTTCATTTCTCTCAAGACCCAATTAAGACAGGTCCTTTAACATTCTCAACCCTTTATAAAGTCACTTGGCACAATACAGGTCTTGCAGGGTTTATGCTTAGTAGATTATATTGTCTGGTTTTTTAATCTCAAGAGGTCCTTTCAATATTTTCCTGCAAGTAATAATAATTACATTGATTTCTTCATTGTCTGTATTTATTGGCTTGCTTATGACACTTTCTGGAGTGCTTTCAAGTTGTAATTAGCCAAAGACTGAAAATACATGTATATATTATTTAAAACAGAATCACATGAAGTGTCATACTGGGACATACTACTTTGGCAGTAGTCTGCCAAAATTGGAACTGGAGTATTCTGATGATGGCAAATAATCATGGACACTTTGCAAACAAAATGGAAATTATTATACAACATTTAGTGCAATGCATGAGCTTTTTTTTTTCCCCAACAAATATTTAAGCAGTTGATCAACTGCTCCCAAAAAGCTTACTTTTAGTTAGAGAGTGGTTTTCCCTCATACACTAAAATAGGATTTCTGTTGTCTGTGACCAAGAACACTATCCCAGAGCAATCTGGTATGAGAAATACCATGTTCAGTCCTATATTAAAAGATAATAGCTGAAGGATAGAAGTACAGTCTTAATGCCTATTTTGGGAGGCAAAGATGTGTCTCACCTAATAAATGCAACAGATTCATTATACTGAAAGCAAATGCATCCAATTAGCTATAAGAAGAAATTATTCTTATGTATTTTATTTGTATAACGAACCTGATTTCTCAGTACACACACAAAGAAGTTTTGGTTGGAATATGTAGAAAGCTAGAAGTAATGAAGAAAATACTGCAAATACTTCATAAATATTTGCCAGGTATTTCACAAGATGCTATCATAATTTCTATCTTTATTTTCACAAATATTCATAACCATAATGTATCTTTCTCTTAGAAATATTCTAGTGTTTATCTCTGACATGCACTGCTAAGCCTACATAAACAAAATTGTGGGAGCAAGGCCACAGTGGGAACACCTAATGGTGAAAGCATAAAGCAAAACAGCATTTGCAAGCAATAATGGCAGCATGGTCATTGAAAACACATCTCTGAGATGGTGATTGTGAGGACTGGTATTAGAAATCTGACACCAGCAAGAAAGCAGCAACAATGACACAGCCTTTGTGGTAATTCAGAGCACACGTGCCCATTTCCTTATGGAATATCTCATAAACTGGGCAGGGAGAGGGGGAGGAGGAAGGCACACTAGGCAGGAAGAGGCAGAAAGTCCTGCTGTAAACAGAAAACTTTGATGAGAATACAGTATGATTCAGGAAATTATTCTGCTGGTCTTCTAAAACAGAAAAGAATTATGTAAGTCCCTTGAATGATTTGTGAACAAACAAACAAAAAAAGAAATAATTTGTTCTGCTGATTTTTCATCATCTTTTTGTGAATAAGAAATTCTACAGGAGGAGAAGATCAGTTGTCTTTTCTGCACATTTGTCACTGATGCTGCCTTATTCCACTGGCATGTGGACACTGCAGTACCATATAGACCCTGACCACAGGATTCTGTTGGATATTGAGGGAACAAGCTCTCAGCACATATCGGAGTCCAGGACCACCATTTCCACATGAAAAAGAGCAGGGCAGCACTTACTGCTCTTTCTAGACTGACGATATATTTGCATTGCCCATCCCATATTAATTCTGTGCTTTTCTGGCACACTGTGGGCAAAGACAACTACTACACTAAGGACATGCATGGAAACCTCATAAGGTTTAACAAGGCCAAGTGCAAGGTGCTGCACCTGGGTTGGGGCAGCCTCTGGTATCAACATAGGCTGGGGATGAACAGATTGAGGGCAGCCCTGCCCAAAAGTACTTGGGGGTGCTGGTGGAGGAGAGGTTGGACATGACACAGCCATGGGCACTCAGCCCAGAGAGCCAAACGTGTCCTAGGCTCATCCAAAGCCCCGTGGGCAGCAGGGGAGGGAGGGGATTCTGACCCTCTGCTCTTCTCTGGTGAGACCCCACCTGCAGGGCTGCCTCCAGCTCTGGGGTGGCAGCACAGGAAGGACATGACCTGTTGGAGCAAGTCTAGAGGAGGTCACAGAGATGCTCAGAGGGATGGAGTACCTCTCCTATGAGGAAAGGATGAGAGAATTGGAGTAGTTCAACCTGGAAAAGAGATTTCAGGCTGATCTAATTGCAACCTTCCAGTACCTGGAGGGCGCTTACAAGAAAGCTGGAGAGGGACTATTTACAAGATCATGTAATAACAGGACAAGGGGGAGTGGATTCAAACTGAAAGTGGGGAGATTTGGATTGGATATTAGGAAGAAATTCTTGAGTGTGAGGGGCATGAGGCACTGGAACAGGTTGCCCAGAGAAGCTGTGGATGCACCATTGCTGGAAGTGTTCAAGGCCAGGCTGGGTGGGGGTTTGAGCAACCTGTTCTAGAGGAAGGTGCGCCTGCCTGTGGCAGGTGGATTGGAACTTGATAATCTTTAAGGTCCCTTCCAATCCAAGCCATTCTATGATTCTAAGATTTTAAGGTGTTTCATTCCTGGTGAATATGCCAGTATTTAGTAGCTAACAATCTAGTAAATTCTTAACTGTTCCAGAAAAGAGACTACTTCCATAAAATCACAGATTCCTACCTGTATGCTTCCCAAGCTCTGCAAGAGTGTCCTGGTACATGCTCAACATCTGATCACAGTGAGCAATTACACTTTTGCGCATGTTGTCCCAGTGAGGAGCAAGTTCCCCCAGGTCTTTAAGTTCTTGATTCCTGTACCAAAAGGCAAGAAGAGAAGGCACTAATTAACTCATTAATCCATTAAGATTCATCCAAATTAATCTAAAACAAGTTTGTTACAGAACATCAGAACTATATCCTAATCGAAACAAAATCTGTTTTCAGAATGCTTGTAAGATCTGCTTTTCATCTCTATTTTACAAGTACACAATAAAGAATGTCAGTGAATAATGCAGTAATTTTTGTGTTCAGGACTCATTTGGTATAAAGGCAGTAGCCTACAAACTGAAATACTGTTTCTTTTGTGGAGGAAAGAAGGCTGCCAGGCTCCAGAGAGCTGTCCAAAACTTTTTCTGAAGAAATATGAAACACCATTGGAAAGAATACAAAGTTTGCTTTTTCCCCAACACTTTCAATATAGTTGTTTTGATACACTGCTCTTTGGATACTTTCATACACATCATAAACATAATTCTAGCAGTGTTTCTACAAAAGTCACTTCACCAACACACCAGCCCTCACCACATTTCTTCAGCATTCAAAACAAAACATACACAAAAAAAAACCCCCAAAAAGCCGCACCACCGGTCCCATAAAAGTCGTGTCCAGCCTTACAGTATTCATCAGGTCAAAACAGCAGTGCTATGGTAACCAAATATGTCACTGGAAATCCAAAAGGAAATCCAAAAGGAAATCCTTTAGTAAATTATCAGTTTTCCTGTACACTCTTGAGAGCTGACCTGAGTGAAACAGAGATAATTTTAATTTCCTGCACAAACAAGTGCCTTTCCCTGGGCTTTCTGTTTGGTTATCCCTTTTGCAAAAGAAGTTTCTCCTGTATCTATCCCAAACCCACTTTGTGGGACCTGTTTTTAAAGAAAATGAAACATCTTGACTCTTCAAACATCTGGAACTGTGCAGGAGAAAATTTTTGCAACAAAACCAGTTGTCCTCATTTTCCTCGAAGCATCAAGAAGACTGTTTCACTGCAATTCTTGGAAGTCTCCAAAAAGACTTCCAGAGGACAGCTCTTGCATACAGAAAAATTACTGAAGAAAAAGGAAAAAAAGGGGGAGAAGGGGTGGAAAGAGGGAGGGAAAGACCAATGAGCCTGCAGCACAGGAACAGAGTTCACTTATGTGGACAGCAGATCTGACCATTAGTCAAAAAGTCTTAAAATTAAACAGAACAGCCACACACTGGTACAGTGATGTTTTCCCCATCATCATTAGCTTTGCATTAGTGTGAACAGAGTTAGAATAAGCTCTATAGGCCTAACTCTGCTCCTGGTGAATGTGACAACCAAAACCAAACAGATGGCACTGGAAGCAGAATTAAAGCATTTTGTTTATACATGTTCTTGAGAGTATCAGCACAGAAACAAAGATTACACCACATGAATTTGTTGAGAGTTTACTAATGGCATGATTACTTTTTGCTATTTAATTGCTCCTGAAGCTGAACCAATTCAACTTTTCTCCATCAATACAAACTGGCAATGTTGTAGCATAAGAATAATCTGCCGTGAAAGGATGAAACCAGCATTTTCAATGACCATTTTCCTTGCCAGTTTTTTAGCACCTTAACATGAGGTGTCCCTTAAATTAAAATCTTAGGGCTTTCCTCTTCAGAAAAGTGTGTAAAATTTGTTAGGATATGCAATTTTGTTTGTTTGCAGTGATAATATTTTGGCCCTTAATATTTATGGTGTCCGATTTAATAGTTTTAGGAACCATGTTTGGACCTGGCTAGCTTCCAAAACTTAACTGCTTCTTCTATATGGGAATACAGTATTCTATCCAAGAGTTATATCCCTGCCTCTATCTAAGCTCATGCCTGGACCTGTTGTTCTCAAGCTGAAGTTAAACAACAGCAGGAATAGAAACCTTTTATCTCAGACTAAAACATCCAACCAAACCCAAAAATTTGTTTAACAGGCTGACTATGAGTCAACTCCACTGACACCAATAGCAATGCGAAGGAGAAACTCAAATCCCTCAATATTAACTTTAATAGGTTTTCAAGAAATACCAAATCCTGCCCCCATTACTGGTGACAAGATTTGATTTGTTTCATCTCAGAAACATGGACCAATCACTGAAGTAAAAATTCAGCCTCTAATATGTCACAAAAAAAGACTACAATGCTTAAAGAAAGAGTACAGTGCTATAGCAATCTAGAGCATATGCAGGATGGAAACTTTGAAGACTACATTTTCTGAATTTATTTTCATTTTAAAATACAGCAAAATCAAAACCATGAGACAACAGGATTATATGACAGACACTTCCTCAGAAAACAGCCTCCTTGCACATTTAATACCTTTATTATTTTTTCTAATGGAATTATAGAAGACAGAGGACTTAAATAGGATTTATGTCTTGTGTTCTTTTACAATTTGTCACTGCTGTTGTTGACTCAATACAATTCTGAGTTATGGATGAAAAAAAAATTGTCTTTTCTATATCTAAACTTCATCAACAATACTCCGTAATACCAAGCTTTATTATTATTACATGAAAGGCCTCTTCCAAAAGTAAAGAGAGTGGAAAAAACATATTTTTCATATTTGAAAGTTTATAGTTCATACTAATACTCATGGTTTTGGAAAATTTTAATCTATTTTAATAATAATACTTTTATGATAATTTATTTAATTGAATAACTTTTGGAACACACAAACTAGTAATTGTGTCAAACAACAATTGTGCTGTAAAAAAATTAATATTTATAATAGATATTGGTTCAACAGAGGGCAAATCAGTTACTGATCCAACTTTTCAATGCATCCATGGAATTTTTAATAGCTTGTCAACTGAGCAGGAAGCTTAGTGCAAGCTCTGTGTTGTTAAAAGAGTTATTTATCATCTTATCCCCCCCCACTCCAAATCTTCTCTCAAAGTCTTTTCCAGATAATTGCTCTCATCACTGTGACAGATCTTGTGCTCTCACCATCAACTTAAGTTCATTTTACAGAATGAAATCCAGGCTTTGTGTAGAGCTGTATGTCTTTGTCTTGCTGTTCAGCTCCTCAAACTGCTTCCTGGACAGTTTTTTCTGTCATTGCCCAATGGAAACTCCCTCTGAGAACGTGTCTTAGCTTCCACTATCTCCTGCCTTCATTAATCAGTTACATTCCTTGGTGGCCTTGTCATAATCTTGCTCCGTTTGTATCTAACCAGAATGTGGATGTAAACAGTCTGTCCCATTCCTCATTCTCCACCTTAAATATCAGCTAATTAGCTAATTTTTAAGTCTGTTTTAGTTACATTCTGGTTTTTCCATGCATTCTTTCCTTTGGTAGACTAATTACGTCTTTCTATCAAGAAATGGCTGAGAACCCAAGGCTCAGATGAGTATTCTGCCTTTGATTTACCAACTCATGCTTTTTTTATTTTTCAGAACACCTTAGGTGAGTGATTATGGTAAACCACTAAAAATACCTGAAAGAGGCACAATGAATTTCCTGTATGATTCATGTTGGTAATTTCTACTTAAACAGCTCCTGCTTTGTGCCATGCACTCTAATGACACTAGTAACAGAAAATGACTTGCGCATCACTTTAGATACAACAGCTTAGAAGTCTGAAGGAAGCATATTCAATGCTAAAATACAAACCCTGATTTCTGTAACGAGCACTTTGAACAACTGGTATGCATCATGTTGCAAAATTAGAAGGAAGTCCCAATATTGAAATCATGTTTCCCATGAACTTGTTTTTGCAAAACTACCTCCGACAGTCCAGACACCATTGTGGAATACACAGTGAAAACCTGTGGTCAGTGACAATAAATTAAAATAGTGCAAAACATCAGCAAGATGTTAAGATGAGGAAGAGGAGTGAAAAGAGGGCAATCCCTCAAAGAACTTTCTTGAGTCTGATTACTCTGTCTCAGAAAAGGGAACAGCAGAAATAGCCCTTTGCATCATCAAGGACACAGCACAAATCCTGACAAATTGAAAGATAAAGTTGAAAAGATCAGTGCAATTCAAAGGAGATAATTAAGAGAATATAAGATAAAAGTACATAAACCAAAAATACTGTATGAAGACCAAGTAGCAATGTTTTATACATACAGCTTCAAAAATCCAATGATGCGATTCCCAGTGAAGAAAACATGACAAATTCAAAACCTAAAAAATGAAACTATTTTGACCTCCGCCAAGCAAAATTAGCTTCTAAAATCTACTTTTGCAAAACATCAGAAGCAAAGAGCTTAGCAGGATTCAAAACAACATGAGACATTTCTTGAGATTATATTTGCAAAACTTCTATCATAACAGCATAAAAATTCTGAATATTTATCAAACAGGAGCTTTGGAGTAAATATACACCATAAGCTTTGGGATATGACTCAATCACTCATGAGTAAAGGAAGCTTAGAAGTTTCTTTCTAAGGAAAGGAGTACAGGAATTATTTTTTCTCACAAAGTTCACTTTAAAATTCATGTACGTGTTTATGGATAACCATTTCATCTTTTTTTTTTTTTTTTTTTTGAACAGAAGCAGATAAAATTACTCTCATTTCTCTT
Source organism: Corvus kubaryi (assembly GCF_017639235.1). Taxonomy (NCBI): domain Eukaryota; kingdom Metazoa; phylum Chordata; class Aves; order Passeriformes; family Corvidae; genus Corvus; species Corvus kubaryi. The sequence goes on along the minus strand of NW_024582064.1, from coordinate 481,652 downwards.
TGCTGCAAGATATGCTCCTGTGATATATAGCCAATAAACCCCAGACAAACAATATAGCATTCCCTCCAGAAATAAAGTAATCATAGTATTTTCACTGTATTGTTTCCAAAACAGACAAATAATTATTAAGGAGGAGTTAATCCTTTCTGGGGAAGCAAAAAAAAAAAAACCAAAAACCAAAACCACAAGCATATTTTTCATTATTTACTAATAATTTTCTTTCAGAATCTCTTGAAAACAGTTGCCATTTTTGTCTTCTTACAGAATTTTCCAAAATTATTCCAGGTTTTGGTAAGCCTGACCTGACAGGCAACTAGAAACTACAATGTAGGGTGTGCCTACCTTTTACATGCCCTGAACAGTTGTTTAGAAACAAACAGAAAAAAAAAAGAAAAACCAAACAAAGCAAACAAAACAGACAAAAAATCACACCAGAAACACATGAGCAAACTACCAACCCCAAAAAAGCCAACAAATATATAAAAAAGTATTTTAAAGGCTGTTTTTGTATACATATGAGGAGAATAGACTGGGGTTTGCAAAGCCTCAATAATATTTTATACAGTTCCTAAGAGGTGAAATTTTTAAGTTCCTTTTAATTTCTATCCACCACCATCTCCTTTTTATTATACAAAAGTGGAGACAATATATAAGCTAAATTAAACTCATTTCTTCCTTCCTGCCTTAAGACCCTTTCCCTTCCATTCTTGCCTTAAACTCTTTCCCTACTAATGTCTCTCCCTTCCTTGGATATTTTATTACTTGGATCTATCTTTCAAAACCTCAACATCTTCAAAGAGCATGATCATTTGAGGTTAATTGCATGATTTTCATTTAATAGCAGAGGATAATTCTCCTGTATTAGACAATTGCAGAGTCTTGAATCCAGTAATACTTAGAATGGCATCTGTGGAATTTACACTTTTATCCTAAATTATATTTTAGTAACTAGAAATAGCATCTGGAATTGCTTTAGGGTTTTTTTGTTTGGTTGTTTTACAATTTTGATTGTTTCACCAGAATACAGTGGAATCAGCTTAAGACAATATTGCTTCAGTTCCATGATATAAGCAAAACCCTATTATTTTCACAGTTTAAATTTAAAACTTTATTTCCTTCTTTCAGCTTGGAGTCATACATGAGGCAAGATTAATCGCATTATTAATTGAACAATTACTCAACCATTTAAACATTTTCTGGGTTTCTGTTTTCTTTTTTCCCCCAATTTATTAATCAGAATGCATCATTCAAAATACAGAGTGAGGATCTCTCATCATAAAACTGTACAAAGCTTTTTTAATTGCCCTAATGCCTTAAGCAACAGGAACTGCCAAAATTACACCCGAGTCAGTGCTATTAGAGCCAAAGATAAGTACTGCTAAGTTCAAAACCTTTAGCTAACAGTGTAAAAATTCAAATGATTTTTGTGATGACAGAGTTTGAGTGTGTTAAAATAACTATAATCTTGAGAAAAAGACAATTTTTCACTTCAATTTTGCATTTTTTCACTATATTGTGGGAGGCTCTAATTTGCTCAATATGGACTTCCTTAGGGCATGCTGTGCACAAATATAACATCTGGAAATCTTAGCAGCCTTTGCTAAGAATGATTTCTCTGGAGTCTTAAAACCTGTGTGGATCTTGCAAAAAAGCCTTCTCTGAGAGGGCAGTCTCAATATAGAATGTAAGTTAGCATTTTATAGATTCAGCACTGCTGAATTCTAGGTAATGTTATGTAGAGGTAACTGTCACAAAAATATCAGTGATGTCACTCCATTCCAATGCAGTGCAACTTTAAACACCCAAAATCAAAGTAAAATCCAGCAAATTTTACTTAAGTCATCTATGAAAGCCCCTCTTAGACTTTCACAGGGGCTATCTCTTCCAAAATAGGTTGTGAACAGTGAAATCAAGAGGACAGAGAATTATGTAGTGTTTATTCATTACAATATTTTATCCTTTAGTTTATAAATTAACAGGGTTTAAAACTGATCTTGTCTGATGCGGACAATTGTCTAAGCACTATTTACAAAAGTCAAGCTACACTTATGTTCATATATTCCTTTATGCAGTAACTGATGGAGAGTAAGAAGAGCAATCATCCTTTGATGTACAGTGAGGTAAATACAGCATTTGTATGTATTTGAGCTACATTTACTGACAGGTTTGGGAATTTTTGAAGTGTTGAAAAGAAAGTACTTACAAGAAACAATGTTGTGAAAATTCTTAAGTGGACAGGCATATTAACAGTGTCTCTCTGAATGTGATTGATTCAAATATCTTCAAAAGTCATAGTAAGTTTACCCAAAATCACTTTTATTAAATGCTATCACCTCTTATCAATACATTTTTGCAATGCCACTGCTCAAAAACAAGTCAAGTAAATACCAGCATCCAAAGGTCCAAAAAAATCAAAGCCTACTCCCAACACTTGGCATTGGGGCTCCATTTCTCAATAGTTGTCTAATAAGAGGAAGTAGAAAAACATCTATTTTTCTGACAGCCTTAACTTTGTCATCATTCCATAATGTTACATGAAAGAAATAAAATACAATACATAGATTAAATAAAATACAGAGATTTGCACCAAAAAAAAAAGCCTAGTGTTGATGGGACAGGACAGTCATTTCAGGAGAAAACTTGAGTGTGTGCTTTGTACTCTGGAGAGAGGGTTTAAGTTCAGTAATTTATATTTGAAATCTGCTTATGAGTTGTGATCACAAATGCCATGGGCCAAATTCAAGTATAGGTGGCATTTCTTTTCAGCCAGATCTCTTGCTGTGCTGATCCAGTTACACCAGGTGCATCTGCAACTGCAATCTTCAATTGTATGGGTCAATCAACTTTCTGAACCATTACTGTAAGCTAAGTCTTTTTTAATAATCACTACGTTCAAAGAACCATTTGGCTAATCTTGCATGACACATGTAAAATATCAGGACCAGATTTGTGTAAAGAAATATTAAAAACAGTGGAAAGGACCCATTGGAACACCTCGAAGAGGAAACAGAAATAATTTTGTAATAAAAACCAGCTAAGCAGACTGTATGACCCTTGCTAGAACAATAAAAATTACCATATAGCTCCTATTAAAGTTTCTTCCAGGGAGGTTTGAAGGATAAAATCTGTAATGCATGCATTTCTTTAAAAACATTATTTCATGCTGAAACCCGAAGTTAAATACCCTTAGAGGTTACATATTTCAGAGCATCATGTCGGTAAATGAAAGAGTTTGTTTAACAATGAACACTGGAGCTTTATCAAGAGATAAACAATTGTAAGAGCTGTGAGGAAAGGGAATTTAAACTAAAAATTATAATGAATACTGAATAGGATTAACACTTACTTGCATATTTTTATAGGTAATTGCATCAGACCTGACTATATTGAAGCCACAATAAAAATAAAATTAAACAGGCTGAGTATGATAAGAAGTGGCTTCTGAGACAAAAATATTTATCCTTTTATACTAACTGGGGGAAAAAGACACAGAGAAGTATACCTCAGAAGAGAATAGCCTGAAGATGGTGCAGTACATGTTTTGTGTGTATTCAACAACTAATATAGTAGCATCCTCCTCACACGTTTTACTTGATTACAAGTGTAAGGGCTCCACAAGAACACGTCTTTGCAATTATTTCAAAAAGCAAAGCCCAGACAAAACTGAAGCTCCAACCCATGCTCTTATATGATAATAGATGACAAAGATGCCCCTATTGCCACCATCTGCTACTATCCTACCACGTGTTGTTGCTCCTTTTGGTTAGTCGTACCTCCTCCCTCAGACTCTATCAATCACTTATCTCTCTTTCACACCCACACTTTCAACTAGGCTTGAACAGCTTAACCACGTTGCAAATCAGGAAAATCAGAAGCACTTGTCTCAATCTTTGAGCAACTTTTCCTTCTGTTTCTTTCTCAAAGCTTTTTTTTATTTTGGCGAGGAGAAAACCCCGCCATGGTGATTTTTTACTATGAGTTTATCCAGGGAGGTGAATTCTATAATATGAAATAACAACAAGGGCTATTACTTGCATTATGCCTTTGGAGAGAATAATGCAGTAGTAGTAAAAGTGGTTAAAGTAATCCTCTAACATTTAAAAGACATTTACCTGTGGGGCAAATGAAAATATGGGAAGTGCATGAACTCTGCGAGTCAGCATAATCTATTTTTATTGCTTACTAAAAAAAAAACCTTGCACATAAGTATTCTCAAACAAGATGAGGCCATAAATGCCTAAACACAGTACTAAATGAATAAAATAAAGTATCATAACAATTCATAGGATTTTTATAACACATCATCACCATGCATAAGTATGTGTCAGTCCACTGACTCTATTAAAATCAAGATTCCAGTCTTCTGCATGCTGTTCTATTGGCATAAAAACATCATACAGAAGCAACAGATGGGGTGAATAAAAATAGAAAAGAAGCTCCATATTGCAGGACAAACAACCTCTGTAAACCACAACAGGAAAGTGCACAGGATGGCTTTGGGATGCAGCACTAGGTCAGTGTTAGTCTCATACATGAGACCAGATGCCCATCTATGTGTGAAGCAACTTCCATGAGGAAAGAGGCAATATCTTCTACATCACCCATTAACACTGGATAAAGAAGGCATTCTCTTCAGGGTAGCCCTGGACTACTTAAAATAAAGGGGTTTCCCCACATTTTATCAGCACAGCTTACAAGGATTCAAGGACAAGCTGCCATTTTAATCACTGCAGTGGGAAATTAGACATACAGAGGATTTTGGGACACCTGTGTTCCCTATTCTCCTTTTTCCCCAGGCTGTACACATTGTAACGATTCTCAGACATCTCTCCTGGTTACAAGACCAAACATGAACTAAGGTTTCAAACAAACATTACTTTGGTATCCTTTTATTATGCCACCTCATTTAGATTATCTAGAGGAATGTCATTTTTATCCTCATTGCTGATTTATTCACTACAAACTTGTCATTTTCCATTGCATAATGTCTGTCTGTGTTATTAACTCTACCCAGACATGTAGCCAAACACACCACAATGCTGTTCACACCCCTGTCATTTGCTGATTCTTTATAAAATATTAACGTTCCAGATTATTTATATTGTTAACCAAATGTTGACATTCACAGATTTAAAGTCATGACCACACTTTAGCACAGTTTGTTGCTCAGAACTTATGAGGTCACTGGAGTCCTAAAAATTCTGAGCAGTCAATTCTGTTGTTCAGTTACAGCTGTAAATTCTTAGCAGCCAGAAAGTGCCCATTTCATACTTCAAATTAATATTTTTTAGCTCATCATTTGCATGATTCCAAGTCAGAAAAATAAAATTTACTTCTTACTGTTGCTGCTGCTTCTTCCTTACCTTCTCATATCCTCCTTTATGTGCAGATTTATTAGTTCTTTAGGAACATGGAAAGAGAGGGTGGTCTCAGCCATCTGTTCCCGGATCCGCATCCACTTGTTGTCAGAAGTAGGGAATCTATATAACTTACAGACTGGGTTTCTTAACACTGCAAAGGGGAAAAATCATATCATTGCTTTACTGTGGTTATGTGACTCTGAAAATTTATGGCAACAATTTCATGCAGAAAATAATATATATTGTTTTCCCCCTTGCTTACAAAATTAATTTTAGAACCATTAAAATTCTATTAAAAGCATTTAATTTTTATTTCATTTTTTATACCAGAATGTGGAGGACAAAGTATTACTAGTACAGTCATTAAATCACATTTTACCAGCACAGTAGCTAACCTGTGAATTTAGGATTTCAAAGTAGTGAGAATGTAAATTAGACTCTCTTTTCGTACATTTAAGCTGAAGTTAGGAAAACCAGAATGAGCAAATGAACAATGAACTCAATACAGTCCCTACCATTGCTTGCTACCTGCTAGAACCACTCACAATTCCAATAAATTGCACAGGACTCAGAGTTCAGCTGCATCTTCCCCTTGACAGGCACACACAGAAGTCATTAACACAAATAGAAGGTGTGCTTCTACATTAAAGGAAACAACTTTTGACCATTTTAGAGTTACCTTGATCATTGATGTGGTCAAGACATAGAAATAAATATAACAGCCCTGTCACTGTGTTACACACACAGTTTTCAGATCACTATTGCAACATGACATAAGAAAATCACATTTCTTGGTGTTTTGGAAGCTTACAATCCATCATGTTTTTATTTTACAGTTCTCACATCTTGGCTACATTTCCGTTCAGATCTTACAGTGATGCTCTATAATAAAGGTGGGAAATTTCTACTCTCTCCTTTCCATCTTTTTCTTTTACCCTGCTCTTATTTTCCAGAAAGAACAAATAGGGGAAAAGCTGAGGAAGAAAACGTTCTGTTTGACTACTTTGATAAGCTTACTTGGAGACAAATGATTGTCATTTAACACACATGTCCACAGCTTCCCAACTCGGAATGACTTTGGACAGCCATCCAAATCCTCCACTGGTGCCTTTCTGTCAGCCTTCTGGAAAAAGCTGCCTTCCAGCAGGCTCCCATTGATCTGCCGCTGAGTGGTCTGTAACTCAAAGGAATGCATTCCCCATGTGTGCTGTGGGGAAACTGCTGCTGTCAAAATGACATCTGCTAATAGACATTTCAATTCACAACTCCCTGACACCATTAATGCTTATGTAGGCTGATTTATAGAGAATAAAAAATAAAAGATACACAAACTCTCTTGTCTATCTAAGCAATCAGGTTTTTTAACAGAAATCCTTTAGGAAAGGCCTAAAACAAGACCAGAGATTCAAAGATACTGACAGTAAACCCATCGCTGGCAACTCAAAGAAAGGAGCAGTGTTTAAGTAGTTGTACTGCTCTGTATTCCCATCACTCTACTATTTTTCAGCATTAGTCTTTGATGAAAAACTGGAAGCCTTTTTAGAGTCATTTTGCCTTTAGTTATTAGTGATTTTACTTTCAAAAACTAAATTCTGACTCAGTGTTATGAAATAAGCCAAAGAGATGCTTGAAATCACTGACATATGAATAACAGTAATTTTTCTTTACTACTAATACCCAAAATATCTTAATGTTCAAACATTTTTCCGCACACTTTTAGAGTTTGAGGATCTTCACTACACAGATTTAACTACAGAAAAAAGCATCTCCAAGCCTATGATCAACTTCCACCCATTGTCTGGGCTTTATTATATCACTTGGTTAAAACATGCTGCAACACATATTTCCTATTTTCCTTCTCTTTTGCTGAGATTCTTGTAATCAATGAAACCAGTCTTGTCAGTAATACTAACAGTCTCTGTCATTTCACAAGGCTGATATATGGCACCAATCATCTCCCATTAACAAGGCAGGGAATACAAATTTTCAAATGTTAGGGAGAGCTTGGGAAACTAAGGGCTAATTCAGGTCTGGCCTTAAACAGAAAACTGCCGAACCAGATGATAATTTTGGGTTGGGTTTGGTTTTTTTCTGTTGTGCCCCCTGATCAGTTGGGAGCAGCCTGGTATATATTACCAGGACATTTTAAATGATGATGCCCCAGACACAAAAGACTCTTTTCTTTATTTTACCTTTTTATGTCTACTTCCTAAGGAGTTTATCAAAGCATGTTTTTCCAAGAACAGCCCTTAAATTTGCACTCAGAATCTATTACACTGAAAAATACACATTAATCTGTTAGAACCTAAAGCAAATATGTAGCTGAAAAATCTCTTTCCTTCCATCTCCCCCCTGTAACCACAACCACAACCATCACAAAGAAAAAACAAAACAAAAAAAAACCAGAAGACCCATCAGGACTGCAGCAAGGGACAAAGGACACTGAAAATTTGGATCTAAAATTGTGACTTTTATGGTTGCTAGAATTATTAAACTACTCTCCAGGTACTAGCTGAATTTTCAGGTTTTTGATTCAGGTCTGAATTTTCAGATGGGGGTAATCTCAAGTGCCTTGTAGTTTTTTAAAATGGTCAAATCATCTCTCCATGGGTTTAGGAAGAAAATTTAATTTACAAACTCAGAAAAAAAGCCTGGGAATTTTTCTTTCCCAGCCAAATAGAATCCAAATAATTCCAATATGCAGTATTATTAAAGCTTGAGATTGTCAATAAAAACTGCATAGTGCTTGATGTTTTCCTCATAAACAGAACTACTGAAATCATGCAATTCCATACAAATTTCAGAAGTGTCTTCCTTTCCAACTACAACAGTAATTAATTTCTAACTATAACAAGTTTTCTAGAACAGAATTCTAGAAGACATGTAAAAGCACCCAAACAATAAGAATGGCAAGAGTAGAATTGGCTTTTATAAAAAGTAGTTATTAAAATGAGTGGAAGTTTTGTAAACATGATCCCTCCTGTATTTAGACAGTGATCATGAGAGGGGTTAAAAAAAATAAAATCCACATGAACTGCAGTGCTTAAAAAAGAGAAAACCCAATTTTAAAAGCTTTTCTCTGTAGCATCAAGCCTAAAAGCCAGTGCCATGTATTTACCCATCCATATTTTTGGACATTCTCATTTTTAAATGTGAAGACCTCTGCATTTTTTATTCCATGCAATATCCTTCACATTGCTTCCCTTGTAAGCAGAGTAAAAAAATAATAAAAGATTGAATACTCTGGTTTTATTTTCATTCCCTATTGAACATAGATCAAAGCATATCTCTGCCATTTATTAATTTACTAACAGTGTTTCTATTTATATCTTTCTTTGTAGCATAGGTATATGATGTGTATTACCTCAGGAATAATAATTACAGCTTTCTTAATTTTGCTTAATTTCAATTACTTTTATTCTCTTTTTTATTTACAGTGCAATTTGTTTACATGCAAACAACTGGCAAACTCTCCAGCATTATAAATAAATGAATTTTGAGACGTGAATTCAATCTCTTGGGGTATAAATGGAATAGTGATAAGGCACTGAAATACACTACTCATTCCCACTCACTGAATAAGCATCTCATAACTCACTGGAGGGCTGCAAGTTCCCTATCCTAAGATTTAAATTTCAGGAGAATGCCAGTGTTCTTCTATGCCTACAGGCTTAAGGATTCACAGAGGGGTATTTTTTCCAGTTGCATCATTTTGAAGGCCTGATACACAATAAGAAACAGAAAGTACCAGAAAGCTTTACAACAATATACACGTACTAAATATGTATGTATATGGGGGTACTTCTGTATGAACACAGCAGGGAAAGCAGTACAGGCACTGTTGATGTTATCAGGTTTCCTGACACTTTTGCACAGGTACCCATATGAGAAATCCAGTCTGTCTCCAGGCAACACAGAGAGCCTTAATCCACAGGAAGCCCAGTCACAGAGGCATGCTGGGGAAGAAGTCTGATGGGTTGGGGAAAGAGGCTGACAGTATAAAAGGAGAGCTAAAATTTTCTAAGAAAAGAAATTGGGAATTCAGTAAAAAGAATGGGACTGACAAAACCTAGAACCAGTGCCTGGTGTCAGCAGGAAAGTGGAGATGATGCTGGAAGAGAAAGTCACAAGTGCAGGAAACAGACTGAAGAGTAATTATTTATCAGAACAAATTTCCTGTGAGTGCAAACTCTTTCCAATATCCTGCATGCTGTCATTTCTTGCATATGCACCTGCGGTTCTGCTCCTTCCCCTCAATTCTTTAAAAAACACCTGAAAACCCAAAAAATGACAAAAAAAAGGCCCTCCACAGTATGTTTGACTTTATAAACCCTAGTACTGTTGGGTGGGGTTTGGTTTTATACTGTGTGTTTGTATATGAGAATAATAAATGTAGAAACGCTGTCTAGATATGCTATAGAATCACGTGCAAATATTCTTGACAAATTGATCGACTTCAATATTCATAAAACCAACATCTGCCTTGGAAGTTCCAACAAAATACATACACAATCTACAGCATTTTCCTATACAAAAGAAGTCAACAAAAGACCCCAATCAAACCCACAAAAGGGAGGCAACAAATAGGAAAAATCAGTCGTGAATCAGTATTGTTCTCTGAGCAGAGATGTCATTTCTTTAAGTCCCACTATTCTGGATAACATATAGAATCAGAATCAAACAACTGCACTGAGTTAGATCAAATCCTTCAATTTGTCTGTGTATCTTGTCTCCAAGAATAGCCATAAATAGATACCTAGACATGCAAGATACCCTCCCTGCCTCCAGCTGTTTCCAGTTCAGGAATTTCTGGAGCCAGATGTAATTCCTGTACATTCAGTAATTCTCAATTAACATCTTTCTCACTTGGAATTGATGAAAAGAAATGGTAGCTCTGTAGGAGAAATTTTTCCATTTCTCATCTAATCTTAATAACTCACAGAAAAAAATTACAGCATTCATGCATACATGGAAGAACTTAATTTTTTGAGGTTTTTAGTGCTTCCTTCAGACTGCAAAGCTAGTCTAATGAGTCTGTCCTATCAGAAGTCATATGAAAAAGTTTCAGTAAAGGTTTTAAAAGGCTGTAAAATTTCAGTAACATTCCTCCTCAACTGTATGCAGCAAACACAGAATTCTTGACAGCGCTGTGGTTTCAGATGACCCATATAACTTATTTGTGACATTGTTACTGCAGAGTAATGGAGATTCATAAACTTGGGCTAATAAAAGTTTTATGGTGCAGCATATCAGCATGTAATATTTCTCAGTATAATGAAAGAGAAATAGCTCTAGTTTAACACCATGCACACAACCCCAGAGTTGACCTAGAATTGAGAATGCCTTGCCAACAGCTCCCTTTATTCTACAACAGACAGCTTCCAGATCAAACTGAAACTGCCACTTCATCAGCTATGCGAGAGATTGATTCTCCCAGGTATTCACTTACAAATAATGCATAATTATTTAACAGAATGCCATGCAATGACATGACAGAATCTTACGAGGTTAATTCCATGCCCATGGAAGTCACTGACAATCTTGAAAATCATTGAACTGTAAAGATGTAGGAGATGAAGATTTCATGCACTGCTTCAGAAAGCATAACTGACACACATTTCCTCACATTTCTCAATAAAATGATACTGTCAAATATGTATAAAACACTAAAATATTGAACTTAAACATCTGTGCAGCATTTGAAGAGTTTTTATGAGCTCTGTCAGAAATCTATGTGCTTTCTTCAGGACCTGACATAGCATTGAAAGAGCCATCTCTTAGAGATGCTGGAATTCTTACCTGCATTTAAGGAAGGTAGGTTGTCTTTCCCACTTAGGCCTTCAGTGGCTGTACACTCATGAACCAATGCACACTGCAAAAGAAATGCAACAACAAATGTGACACATTCAGGGGTCTGAAATAAATCCATGGCAGTTTATAAAAGGTAGCCAGAAAACCATCACTGATAATAATATAAACTTCCGAAGCCCTAATTATAATTTACATTTTTTCTTTATATTTCTGTTCCAAGACACTGTAACACAACCAAAATTATAGCCAAGAAAATGACAAAATATGATCAGCTGTTTCATAATAAAACAGAAAGGTTTCCTAGCAGTATAGTGGCAGAAGGGTTGAGAGATATTAATAGTTTAGCTTAATAATATATTTTATTATATTTTTAAGAATAAGGCACTTTCGTTTAAAACAATTTTTGACAAGTTTTGTGCTTTCAAAGGAGTTTCTTTAGGCAAAGTAGTTTTCACATGCACTCTGCAACAAAACAATTTTTAAACAAGGGAAAGGTAGGAAGCACATAAAAGTCTTTAAAATGTGCTTGCAGTTTGTGATAAAAGTAATATGTTATACAAGTGAACTGGAATATTTCTTTGATAAGATTAGTGCATAAAAGTATAAAAAGTTTATGGAAAAATCAATCAGTGTACACCTGTGTTAAATGTAGTATGAAGTATAGTTTTAATGCTCCTCCTACCCCCAGCTAGTAAACAAATGAGAGTCTCTAAAGGTGATAGGGAGCTATGTTCCCCAGTTTCCAGAAGTTCAGTTGGAAAACCTAAGGCAGAGAGCAAGACATGATGTATTCTCTACCAGTTGACATCTGGAAATGAATTTAACCATCACCTTCCTCTTCCATGAGAAATTCCTGCACATAGTTTATCTAAAAGTGAGCAAACCCAATTCAAAAGTTATTTATTTGAAGTAATTCAGTAACTCTACATTCTAACAATTGCATCCTCTCTTGGGGTGATTTTACGATGTGTATCCCCTATCTCTGCTCTATGCCCAGAAATTAATTTTTTGCCGTTTCTGTGCCTTTAAACTGAGCCGGAGAGGGGGGAGAGAAAAAAAAAAACAGCAAAACTTTCAAAGCAGTTTACAGTTTGTTTTCAAGGACACAGATACACAGACTCCTCTGTGTTCTGCTTTCTACAGGTAGAGAGTAGAAGAACCACCCTGCTTGCTTTCCAGCCAGCTTTCAGCCCTTTTTCTCTGGAGGGAGACGGAGAGTTGAACTTTTGTTTTCCTGGGACTTCGGTTTTTTTCCCTTTTCCTCTGCTGGACAGTTTCAACATCAGAATATATTGGGAGGACTTTTCCACCGAGGCCTTGGCTCTGGAGGGGGGCCCACCACCCCGTCCCAGCTCCAAGGAGGGGGAGAGAGAGACTACGGAAGGACTCTGAAATCTTCCCAGGTTTCTTTCCATGGCGAGAGGTTTTATTATTTAGCATTATTATTCTTTTCCTGTGTGTTTGTTAAATAAATAGTTTTTATCTCTTTCACTCTCTTCCAAGGAAAAAAATTTCTTTTTTCCCAAACCTGGGCGGGGAAGGATGGTTGTAACCTGCCTTCTATCAGAGGATATTTTCCTCCAAATTTGTCCAAACTGGCACACATCCTCACTATGAACATATAAACCAAGACTCTGCTGCAACTAATTTGTACAAACTGAGGAATCCTTTAAAGACCACAGAAAATACATCTGTCGCAAGGCTGGTCGTTCTTTACAAGTATTAGAAACCCCCAGAAAGATGCTACTAAAGCCTTCTGTCTCCCCCAGGCCAGATGCAGCTCATTTATTACATCTCAAATAATTGCAAGGAGTCTCATTTCACATTTTGAAATGGAAGAAAAGCAAAATGAAAGAGAAGGCTGAAAAAAACCCTCATGTTGCATATCTTGTACAAGTTTTACAGTTCAAAATCAGAAAGGTTTCACAGCATTTGTTAGCTTTTTGGAACTGGTCCCACTCATCTACTGTTTTAAAAAGGCATTGAAGTCCTTTGAGATAAGTGGTGAAAATAAAGTGTAAAATCTACTCTCAGAATTTTACCCGAGACTGGTTTGGCTGAGCAGAAAATATATTGAAAATAAGGTCCTTTTCTCAAAAAATACGGTTTTATATTTTACTTCCAAACAAAAAATGCTGCATTCCCTCTATCAATATGTACTTTTTTTTTTTCCTTGAAGAACAGAAATACACCATAGTGTTAAGCAGTAATCCATCGTATTAGGGCTGCAAAAATTGTGTGCTCCCATGAAATGCAGCTGAACCTGCACCTCTGCAAGGGAATTCACCTCTTCTTTGGCTTGCCTGTCTGTCATTCTTCCCAGCTTTTCAGTATTGTAGGCACAGATTGCACATAAAAATCAACATGAATAGGACTTCAAGGGCAGAAAGCAGAGCGGCTATCCAAGGAAAAAAGAAGCCATATTTACGGCATCTCTCTGGACAGTTTTTTGATCAGAAGAGATCAAATACATTCAGTTGAGATAAAAATAAGCTATTTTTTTCTTAAGGAAGGAAAGGGACTAGGAAACTCAAGTTAGAATATTACTCTGTATATTTTCATGAGGGTTTTTTTAGTCGAAGGAGATAAATGTACATATTACTTACTCCAGAAATTTTAAGTCCTTAACCCAATTTGGTAATTAGTATTTTAGACATCTGGTACAACTGATCATTCTAATTAACTTTGTGCAATAAACTGAGTTTCTACCTTTTGATCCTGGGTATCTGCTGTGATGTGGTCTGTTTCCCCCTCCTCTAGCTCTCCCATCTTCACAAGATTGACTTCAATGGTACCGACTGTCTTTCCACCATCAGATGTTCTGGAAAAAAAACAACCCACAACACTGGGTCACTTGCAGCATCAAATTCTTTCAATTAAAATATTGTCAGTAAATATTTAGTCCCTTCTCCATTCTGTACAGCTGCAGTCACCTGTATTGAATTGGTTATTTACAATCACAAACCAAATGTTAACAATGAGGCAAATTCTTTAGGGCACTGAATATTTTCATCACAAAACTGAGAATGCGTAAGTGCTATAAATGGTGCATGAATCCATGAGCGCTGCCAAGTGTTCATTCTAGACCTTATCCTGCCTGTGGACCATCGGATAAAGGGCTGTAGTACTGCACCAATATTCCAGTTAGGACCTGCAATCCCATTGCAGAGTGCATGGCTTTGTTTCCTAACAATCTTCAAAGAAAGGACGTACTCAGTGTATTAATAAAAACCCTGCAAAACCAAAACAACAAAACTAATCTGAATATCACTTTTCCTTTTGTAATCCCTTCCCAGAGTAATTATTCAGAATCCATCCTATTTCTTGAACTACATAGGAATGGTAGTACAGTTCCAGGTGAACAGTTCCAGGCCCATTAGAATCATCAAGTCCAACTCCTACAGTAAAATCGCAAAAAATAGTTACCCCAAGCTTCCAATTTAAATAATTATTTTGGTTGCAAACCATTAGGCTCAGTAGAATACACTTATTTTGCAACTATACAAATCTGGTCTTCTATAAAACCTTGCAAAATAAACATAATTCTTCATATTTTACATGTTCAAAACTTCATTTGCTCTAAGGCAAATTAATTACTGACAATAAAGGAACAATTAAAAATGAACCAATTCCAGATAGTTTTGCAATTGAAGAAGCCTATGTTAATTAACAGAGTATACAGAAGGAAAGTAGAAAGGGTTCAATGTCCAAATGGTGCTTATGAGCAGAAATACATAATAATTTTGAAATGCATGAGAACAACTTAAGTCCCTTCTGAATGAAGAACTTTCCCCTGAGTTGCCACAGCCTCATGGTTTGACTTCACTTCTTTTCTCCTTCTTGCATCAAACCGGCACCCAAACTCGGCTATGTCAACAAATGCACTACAGTATTCCCAAGCAGAAAGGGAATACATTATTGTCAGCAAATCACATATAGCTTTAAAAACCAAAGTGTGTGGTTATAAGATTGAAAATTTTTCAACATCTTAAGGTGTTCTGATCAAAGTGCCAAGTGAATGAACTGATCCAAGCCAACAAGGCCTGTTGCTCCAGTAAAATACAATGGAAATGGAAATGATAGTTGCACTTTTGCAGTCCTTGTCTCTTGTTCTTTAGAATGTGACATATTCCCCTTGCTGCTGTTATTAAAAGCTTGGCCTCAGTATGGCAGTGAGCACTGCATTGCTTGCCTGCATGAGGAGTAATACGTATTTTGTACAGGTTTAAAAACAATGATTGATCTAATTTCACTTTTACTTTTTAAAAAAATTATTATTATTATTATTATTATTATTATTATTATTTTCTTGTCAAAATCACTCCTGTTCTGGTCTAATACATATGCAATATTACAATCTGGAACATACATTACCTGCAAGAGAAGGTAATGCAACACAATAAAACTAAACAGCCGGACTTGGTGCATTGTAGTTGTACTTCTTCCTCCAGTTATCTTCCCACACAGAAATATGAAAACACAATTTAACAGAAAAAGCCAACAACAACAAAACCAACAAATCACCAAATCAAAGTTTCTTTTGAATGCTACAGGCATACAAATCAACAAAGAGCTCTATAAATGCCCAGGGCGAAACTGCTGTGAGCAGTGTCAGACTCTGTGATTTTAAAACCCCAGCAGTACATGACAGTCTTCAAATAGACATGTCAGTCATTTCAAATTTTCCAGCAATACCATGAGATTAGTATTTCACTTGAAAGAAAATTAAAAGGGAGAAACAGAAGTGATGCAGTGGGAAAAATAAAAAAAAACCCCTTAGTGATCATACTTTAATAGGATAAAACCTGTATTATTTTACTTTGCACAAATAGTATTGAGCACACACACACACATATATGTACACACTTCGTGTCATTTGCCTGCACAGATGTGAAGAGAATCTCACACATACACACTGCTCAACAGAACACCAGAGAAATAGTTGACTGATTTTAGAACACTTCATAATGCATTAGGATGGAACCAGCTTATTTGCTGAAGTTTAGTAAAGCTGAGAAGGTCACTCTGCACCCGCATGGTGCAGTGAAGATGGTCCCTGCATCAAATTGCTCTCAGTCATGAGACAAGACACACTATATCCCCACAGAACAAAGGACTGCACCTTGACAACCTGCACAGGGCAAGTTGGGATGGGGGATACTGCAAAAAGAATAAAATCAGTGTCAATGTAAGAAGCCCATACATGGCACAAAATCCACCTGTCTTATGGAGCTGGAAATTGCTGATTTTGTTTTAGTGCCCTGGGACAAGGAGCAGCAATCATCTGATACCTGTTCACAGAGCACCTGCATTTGAAATAGATTTCTCTACCATCCCAAGTCCTTAAGGACCCCCAGGTCAGTATCAGTTCCCTCAAATGTGAGGAAAGGAGATCGCCAGTAACATCATGAGCAGCAGGAATTTGTGCCCACCTTATTACTTCTGGCCATAAGATGCTGGCCAAGGCATCCAGAGAGGAAAAAGGTAACCAGTTAGTGATGGAAAAGTAAGTGAGCTAGATGGACTGAGAACAGCAGTCATTTGCCTCCAATGCTGATCTCATCAAGTCTCATTACTATGTTGAATATGCAAATTTAGGCCTGCTAATTGGTTCCCATGGCCACACACCTTTCTTCAAAAAAAAAAAAAAAGAAAAGAAAAATATTCAAAAACACACAAAGAAAAAAAGGAAGCAAACTGCATGTTTGCATGGCTGTGTTAATTATAAAAGACAAAATGACTGCCTGAAAAGCAGACTGCAGACTGGGTCTAGCAGGCAGCCCCTTTCTCCAGTGCGTAATACACAATAAATGCAATTAGCACAGATTAACTTGCAGATTGTCATAAAATTAATTTCTCCACTGGTATAATATATTTTTATATATCCACGCACAAAAGTATTGTACTTGCATAAAAACGTTTATTTTGTGAATTCACAGTGAAGCCTATTACAACAATCAGTACTGGTTTTAAACAAGTCCACTGTAAATAACATTCTGTTGCATTCTAAGGTAAATAAACAAAGTTTTGCAATGCTCAGTTCCTTCTGTTTTCGTTATTTCAATGTACAGTTGATTAAGCTTCATTTCAGAACAAGTTTCACCTCAACTTTAGTGGAGATTTGCCTGACTTATAAAGCCAAGCTGTTGTTCACCAGCTTTCTGGGGTGGATGACACAACATGAAGCAGCCAAGAAACAATTTCAGGATGGAGACCAAGTACAACTAGTTGTAGACAAATTTCTTTTGAATTTTAATAGGGAAAAGTAGTGAAATATATAGTATTTTATGGTCATCATTTCCTAGGGAAGTTATGCTAGGTACGTAAATGACTGCAGAAATCACTGTGCTGCTTTTCAGTTCTCTCTAGTTAGTTAAATTTTGTGAATATTACTACTACCAAAGTGCAGTTACATGTTTTCTGGCCCACTGAACTACAAGATGTTAGGAGGGAGGGAAATTAAGAGCACTTTCTTTCCAAAAATACTTAGGTTTATCTCCTTTATTTAAAGAAAATTCAGTCCTATCCAAGATTAATGAAGACAACTAAAATTAGATAGCTAGACAAACAGATACTGTCCAAGAGCTTAAGCACTGACACATGCTTAAAGAAAGTCTGCATAGTACATGATTGACAGACATGCAGAGGCACAACCTCCCAGATAATCTGTATAATTCATGCACTCTGTCCTAGTTCTTGTTTGTTTAGCTCCACTGCTATAGAGTTCCTGCTCACAGGTGCCAAAGGATCTGAGTGGAATTGACACCAACCCAGTTTCACACTGAAGTACCCTACCTACACTTTTGTCTAGTTTCTTAAGAGCAGCATGACAGACGTTATTTTTGCAGAGAACACAAGAGAGAACCATTATCTTTTTCTTTTGCTGCTTCTTACATGTAACCAAGTGGAAATCAAACAAAAATTGCCCAAGCTCAAGAGAGCCTTCCTGGAAACAGGCAAACTACCACCACAGGGGAAGGAGCTAATGGAAGTACTGATTGCTAGCTCTTTACAAAAAGCCACAGAGCTCAACCAAGGGAAAAAAAACCAAAGAACCAAAACATTGTGCTGTTCTTAACGGAAGGGTATGGTAAAGTGTTCCTCTGAATTGAACTTTTAAATTAAATCAACTAAAAAAAAATCAGCTTTTGTTGCTAAATTAACAGCCCGTATACCTAGCTCTCATTTAGAAAGAAAAAAATATGCGTGATTCTTTTTTTAATTGGACACACAATATTGTAGAGTCAATGTTAAGAAATCTTCTCCTACTGAAAAGGACTTTTGTTTCGTTCAACAGCCCATTTTATCCCATTCATCATCACAACTGTATGAGAAAGCTGGAAGCAAGTGACATTGCATTATCACTGCAAAATGAAACATGCAAGTCTACAGAAAGCATCTCTCTTTTTATAAATTTCATATTGGAAACTGCAATCCCAAATCTCTAGCAACTAAATTCCTCTGACAACATCAGTGGTGTACACTGAAGTAATTCTACAAATTGACCTTTTTGTGTTTTGATGATTAGCTACACGTGCACAGATCTACCAGAAGCACTCAGCCACCAGTTTAGAGAACCTTTATGGTGGAGAAAGGACAATCCGAATAAAAAGTCCTTTTGTAGAGGTTTTGTAACTTGTGTCCCTAATTGCTATTAGGGTACAATGGTGGGAAAAGGGAAAAGTAGAGCACAGTGTGTCAACAGTAAGAAATTGTAGACACATGTTAGCTCTCCACAAAATAACAAAAAAATACAAGAATATTCCTTGAAAAACACTTTTATATTGTTACATTGTACCTCAGGAAGACAATGGCAAGACATAATAACTAAAGAATGAAAGGAAAACAAAAAGAAAACTCAGTTAAAAATCAACCAGATTTTATAATTACACCAATAATTACTGGGTACACCACAGAGCTATTTCCAGGTCCTTAAATCTCTACTTCTAATCTAACAAAGAAGAATCTCAATCACAGGCACTTCCTGATAAACTCATATCCAAAGAATATCAACAAGAATTAAATAGAAATTCATGCTCGGACAAGTCCCTTGATATATCCTTTATCCTCCTGAGAGGTACTATTACCTCAGGGTGATTAGAGGAAAGCAAGCTTAAATTAGTAGACTGCTCTGGTTAAATTGCCATCGAAGAAATGCAGATAATTTCTACTGACTTTCTGCTGCTGAATAATCATAATCAGAAAAAATCCCACATTTGAATGGTTAGGATTTTTTTTCTTAAAAAAAATCCAACTGACTATACCCTATCATTTAATGTATCTGGAAATTAATTTGAATTGGTGTATTTGTCTTCTAGTGTTAGCTGAACAAAGAGAACAACCAAGACTAAAAATATTAATTAAACTTTTCATCTATTTCTTACAAGTTTTCCATCATTACTTTTTGATTACAAATTGGATGGGTGAGATACAAAATACTTACTCTGAAACTGTCCTGAAACTTTCCATTCTGTCAGTTACTGTGCCACCTGTTGAAGGCAGTCTTCAGATTGAATTCTCAATATGTCAGTTACAGAAGCAAGGTTTATCCCAAAGAGCTAGAGACGACTTGAATTCATGTAAGAATAGATTCTTACAATCAAAAAGCTGGAATTCATTTATCTAGCCTTCGAGTCCCATAGGGATCTGTCAGTTCACATTTTATTTAACTGGGTTTTTTTGTTAGACAAAGTTATCTCCTTGTTAGGTGTGGCATTTTCTGTGTTTGGGAGAAATTAAAATCAAAGTACTTTGTTAACTTTGCCCTGTAAACTACACACATTTATATGCAACTACTCTTGTTGAAATAGGAAGGCAGGTGTCAAAATACTTCAACAGGTTTCCATTTCTAAAAAATGTCCTTGACACAGTGGCAGTACCACGACACCTCTGAATGGGTCATAATTTGCTCCGTAAACCAAATTAAGGCTGTCTTCCTGTGCTCAGGGTAACAAACGTAACACAACTTTCCCACAGCACCTAGGTACAATATCGCAGGCACAACATACACCAGTGTCTCAGTTCTCCCAGTCATACCTTCTTTCCCCCCCAAATGTTGCCTTTGTAGACGCATGATGAGTTTGAGCACTTGCTCTGTGAAGCTTAACTGTACCTTCCCAGTAATCTCAAATAAGCCTCGATTGCACTTGGAATAATCAGCTCAACAAAATCCCTGCACTATAAAAAGTCCAATAAATTTATTCTGAAAATCACCACCTAAAAGGGTGCCCATAACCTTCAAAAGGTTTTGATTTGTATCTTCATTTATCTTAAGCCATGCAGGAGAGTAACAGGGTTAAAACTGTTTTTCCTTCCTTCAGTGCACAGCTTTAAGAAATGTCTGTTCAGCCCAGCCCCAGGTTTTGAACATTGGCTCTGACCCTCCTGCAGCTCTGTACCCTGTCACTGGTTAGAGCTGTACATCACATCCCCCATAATTTCAGTATGGCTGCATATAACAATGAGTTTAGGAGACCACAACCATTTTCACATGGGATAATAATTAAGCCCTCCTTCTTTCAACATGCCTGATAACCAAACCAAACTGTATACTGTTAATTGTTTAAACCACACACAGTAAACCAAACTGGGAATCTTATGCTCCTTTCTAAAGGAAACTTTGAAAGAATATTCCCTATGCCAAATTGCCTGCAATTCTTCCATAGGTTATCATATTATAAAATCACCTTTTCTAATCTGGCACCTGGGAAGCTCCAGTTTATAGGGTTGGTATTTAATTTTGGTGTTTAATTTTGAATTTGTGCATGGCAGAATTAGAAGCACTTCAAGTTGACCTCTAATATATACCTGATGGAATATGGAGTTTAAAACCAGTCAAGCAGCAATCATAGAATTCTTTAGACTGGAAAAGACCTTTAAGAGTATTGAGCCCAACCATCAATCCAGCACTGCCAAGTCCATCATTAAACCATGCTCCTCAGGGCCACATCTACATGTCTTATAAATACCTCCAGGGATGGTGACCTGCCTACTCCCCTGGGTAGCCTGTTCCAGTGCCTGATAACCCCTCATGTGAAGATTTTTTTCCTGATATCCAATCTAAGCCTCAACTGGTGCAACTTGGGGCTGTTTTCTCTTGTCCTCTTACTTGCCACCTGGGAGAAGAGATGGACCCCCACCTCACAACCACCTCCCTTCAGGTAATTGCAAAGGGTGATAAGGTCCCCACTGAGCCTCCTTTCCTTCAGGGTAAACACTCCCAGCTCCCTCAGCCCTTCCTCATATGACTTGTGCTCCAGACCCTTCCCCATCTTTGTTGACTTTCTTTGGATGAGAAGTGCCAAGGGTTATTAACTCACCATGATTTACAACAGAGGGAAACACTTACCTGAGAGTAAGGGTCAACTGTTGTTCCTTTGACTTTACCAGATCTACTACTCTAAATGTTGCACAGCCCAGGAAGCTTCGCTACAAATCAAAGCAGAAAGAAAAAATAACACATCCATTCATTTTTTAGTTGTTACTTCTTTTCATCTCACACTTGAAATTCTTTCTTTGGTACCTAAAAAAATATTGCATTTCAATATAACAGTTTGACACTCTATCCACTAGAAATTTTTTTATGCATCTGTATCATGATTATCAGTAAAATGTTAAAAACTTTGGTTTTATCGCCAGGAAACGTTCTCTTTTCCATTAAGAATGGTCAAACAACCTGACAAAATAACATGTTGTAAGACATACAGCCACAGGAAAAATTTCATTCAGTACAAGTATTTGCATTTTGCATCTATTTCTTTCTATTTTTCTAATTTCTGGATTACAAGGAATGCTAAGTTTTTTACCGAAGTTGTTCTTGTTATGGTTTTTCCTCAAGCCTTTGGCACTACCATGTATTCCAAATATGAACATATTTGCTAGGAAAGTATTTTAAAATTGAGTTCAGCACAAGTTTATTAATAGAAATGTTATATTTCTCTAGTTCTTGGCAATGCTTTAAGTACTTTTTTCCTCTATTTCCACTGTAAAGTGAACCTATTCACTGCATTACAAGTGCAAAGAAATGTGCTAAGGCAACTAGAATGCCTAAAGTTGATAAGCTACACCACTACATCTTTTTCTTCTATGAAAATTACCTTCACATGTTAAAAAAAAAAAAAGTACAAAGAGGAAAAAGGATTAAATATTCTTTTGCACTTTGGTTATTTTTTAACCTCTCCTGGTATCCTGCTGCACATTGCTGAAATCCCATTTTGTCAACTTGGCCAGCAGTAGTATTCTTGCCTTGGTAACAATGGGAAAGAAGCTAACAGCCTACGGCCATCTTCTATCCATTTATCTTTCAAATATACAACACAATATCACTTGCTCTAGATAAATTATAATGAGATCATGACACTATATTTAATTTTTTTCAATAAAACAATAAGAAGGACACAAAATTTGTTTTTTATTACATAATACTAAGTTTACTGTTGGAATGGCAAATTAAAATTCCAGGCTAAATTATATACATTCTTGGATATACAAATTAAAGGAGAATCAAGTCTCTCTGAGTCAACAGAGGCTGCCTGCAGAGAGCACCTTTCCCTTCAGGGAAAAACAGAAAAGAATTTGCTGCTGCTAAGAAGAGTAAATTGCTCTGGTAAAAAAAAAAAAACCCTTCAGCCTGCTTTCTCTCAGGAAAGCCAGCAGGATATTGAGTTTTTGAATGCAAACAATAAAGCTCTACACTAAGATCAGTTTTCTTCCATAGAAAATGTACAGTTCAAATAACAATTTTGAAATTAGGTAAGCACCAGCACTGGTCTCCCATTTGGTAAACTAAGTCATGAGGTATGACTTGCTCCTATCAATGGCACAGGCTTAGATTTCCTATGCTTTTGTCGACACGTAAGCAGCAAAAGAAAAAAAGATACCAGTTGAGAGTCTAGGGAAGGCTGAGAAAATGGTGGATCTGCGAAGTGATGAACAGGAGTAAAGGAATCACAAAGGCCTGTAGGATATATATATAGAAAAATAACACAGCTGCACAAGCAAAGATCACGGGTAATTTTCAGTGCCAAATTAAATGTACTTCTACGAAAAAGACATCCAGGTGTGGCACACAGTGATGCACAACCTTGCTGGAGTGAACACACAGGTAGTTCTGTCTTCCTTTAATTCAGTCAACATGACAGTGTTTCTGCACTAAAACTCTGTGGTCACACGTTTAGCCCAGATTATTTATCTTCTCCCAAGAGCATACCCTTCTTCATACTGTGAGAACACATTCCACAGCACAGGGTCTCTATGGCAGCCTTTATTCTGGCATTTCATGACATTTGAGTGCTTATGTTTGAAACCTGACCATTTGGAAAGGGGAAGAGGGGTATTTGGAATGAAACTGATAGGGTTTTGTCACTTGGGGCTTCTTTCTGCAGCACAATAGAGCTATAAATGTATTTAAGGATCCTAAGTCAGAGTCCTCATGTGACCAGGGCCAAGAAGCAATTACACTGCTCTCTTATACAGTCAAAGAGCTTTAGACATTGTACCCACGAAACATCTCTGAGTGTCTTATCTACTTTTCCAGTGTCATGAAATTAAAGGTGAATGATTTCATCAGCTTAAAACGTTCTACTTAGTTCTCTTTTTTTATATTTTTATACTTATTTAGAAAAAAAGTTTCTTTTCTTCACAATACAGAGCTAGGTGCAAAATCAAACAAAATTTGAAATGATCCCATGACCCAAATGAAGAGAGTTATGCTAATGTTCAGGGGATCTAATATCAAACTGGAGAATAATTTTTCCATACTGATTTAGTTTCCAATAGTCCACCCTGGCCTGAACTGGCAGTCTACAAAGCAATCTAACTTTGCCCACATGACTTGGAAAGGCTTGAAAAGTAGGCTTTAAACAGAATTGCTGCTGTAATGCTAATTGCAGAGTAATGTTCCTTTGGAATTTTGCTAGTCTTGCAGTCACAATAATAAATCTTAAGATAGGTGCCTTGACTAGTTTGATGAGTAATCTCAGCTAGCCAAAGAGAAAAGTCTCTATAATAGCTACATGAAAAGTTAAAACACATCAATTATTTCACTAAGATTGAACTTGCTGACAAGTTACAGATTTTTCAAACACTAGCTGAAGTCCTGAAAACTATGCCAAGGAAGTCCTGGTAAGGCAGAAAAGTCAACGCCTTAGGCTAAAAATTTAAACCCTCAGTTATTTTACATGTTTGCAGACAGATCTGACACCTGCACCGGGTGGTGTTTGGTCTTTTATTCAGCTCTAGCAAGACCAACCTTTCCCACCCTCACAAGGTGTCCATATTATCTGGGAGGTTTTAGCCCTCTCAGACGCAGAAATTACTTCCCAATACCTTTGTCAAAAGCTCTATCTATAGATCTACACATAAAAATGAGTCCTCTTTATGTTGCCACTGCACTTTCTGAAAACACAAACCAAAGGCAACTCCTGCTGCAGAACATTTGATATCCTGCAGATGAAGACCAGAAGGTGACAGACCAGGCTCATTGAGGCAATACCATCCCAGCCTCTCAATCTCATCCAGATTGCTTGTATGGCATTAGCAAGGAGTTTACAGAGTCGTGCTTGTCTCAGGTTAGCTTCATTTGAAAAAGATTTTCAAGAGATGTGAACCAGATTACATCAGTTCATGAGACTATCACTCCTGCATTGATTATCTTGTTCATTTAACACAACTTTTGCTATTAAAAAAGCTTGTCAGCTCCTGTTGAGCAGTGAGTGTCTGTGCCTGCTGATGAGATGAAAAAAAAAAACCCCAAAAAATCAATGAAAATTATTGCTTACCCCAACATCTGCTCTTGGTTCCTTGTGATCAGGTAGGACACTGGTGCGGACCTGAGAGAAGGGAGGGAAAATAAAGGCAATAAATCATTACATTTTTTGTTGTTGCTTCCCAATTAGAATGAAAGAAGTGATCATGCCTTTCTTTCCTCACACTTTTGACACTTTGGAGATAAATTTAAATGGAGCTATATATGTATATATAATTTATAACAACTAGTAATTTAAGCACAATATCTGCTGGTTCCTGTGAAGACAGTATCTTACCACTGCCCATTTATCATTCTGAACTTTCCTGAGTCTCTAAAGGGAGAAAAGCTGTGTTCAGGTTTTCCTTTCCTAAAAGGAGATTTTTTGACTGTAACTTGAGTGACAGAATTCTTCATCTAGAGGCGTTATCTGGAAACAAAATTTTCAGCCTCAAGTGAAAGAGCATAGTACATTAGAAAGTATTTTCTCCAAGTACTTGCCTTTGCCAGCTGATCTGCAGCAGAAATCCTGATCCCCAGTCCTACTCAGTGTATGACCCTGCCTCCTTCTGCCACTTGCTGAGCATTTCTGAGGTAAGAGACATTTGTAGGCATTCAAAGAGGGAAAGTCTCTATATTCTCCCCTACAAGGGACCTCCAGTTGTCCCTGCATTTTCTGCAAGGTGGAGCTGCCACTGTACTCAACTGCTTTCATTTCACAAGAGCAAGTATGGGATAACCTGACTTCCTCTTCTGCATTTCCCAAAATATAGTATGGGTTGGTCTGTGGATGTGGGTGGGTGTGTGTCTTCAGTGTCTTCATAATTTGATTGTTGAGTGGTGGCTGAGAACAGACAACTGATTAACCAGCAAAAATTAGATAGAAAATATATAAGAAAACCTCTGTGACATCCCTCTCACATGGCCTGCCTGGGCCAAAACCGGCCCTTTGGAATAACTTGGTGTTAAAAGCAACACACAAGGGAGAATACACTGAGCATGAACATCTGTTTGATTACCTAGCCTAAATAACAGATATTCATTCCCAAGGACAAACTTTTGGCTTGACTTCCAAGTAAAACTCAAACTCATTTTGTAAATCTCTTGGCAAAAGACTCATTTTTTTTTCTATGCCCTCAAATGTGACCCTCAATTCTTCTATTCTAGCTGCAACTTAGTACACAAAAAGAAGCTCTCCTTTAAAGCAAAGATAATTTGTATGTTTATTATTCTAAATACATGTTGTTATAAAGCACCAATATAAAGTCCACAACAAAGACTTGACAAAGTAGAACCATGGTTTTTCTCAGCCAGCTCTTATCCCTTGATTCCCTACAGTGAGAACATTGTCTTTTTCACAAAAGCCTGAAAATAGTAAAAAGTGCTATAATTAATTTAATGAGGGACAGAATACTTTAGAAATCTGTGGGAGTCCTCATTTGGATGCAATTTTACGTTTAGATTTTCCCCACTAATATAACATTAGCAACTCCAAAGCATTTGGCTTTCTACAGAAAACTAGTACAAAATGTTCAATAGCAATATTTGTATTTAAAATTTACCTTTAAATGTTTCAAGTCACAAATGGAAATGAAATTACTGACATTTTCTTGTTGGTGATACCTATCTTTCCCCATTGAAGCTGGGGAAATAACTTAGAGCAGATCTGTTTCTTAAAAGAAAGATGGAGTATCAACACCAGACCAAAAATGCTGTCATTTTAAGATGCTAAAAAGCTGTTCAATGTGCCAGCCTCAAAGAGGTGATATCTGGCCCAACAAGAAGTGAGGTCTTTACATTTTTTAATTATTATTATGGCTATTTTTTCAAGAAAAAATAATAATTTAAGAATTAACCTTCCTCTTCATCATTTACTTAGGCATTTGTAACCCAGCAAAGGTTCAGCAAGTATTTTAAAACGTGTACATGTTTTTATATGATACTAAGTTGTGCTTCACAGCAAGAGAAAGTTCAAGTATCTTTTACACTTATTGAAATCCAGGGAATTCAACACTCATTTAGAATCATAGAATATTAATTCCTTCTTTTGCTGGATAAAGTCTCAATTCAGGAGAATGTATTTCTGCTTTTCTGACCCAATGTAGAAGTGGAAAGGGATGTCAACACCTGACTAATCTAGAACCTTCCATATAATAAAAACATATTCCTGACTTTCAAATGGATTTAAAATACAGAAACAGTATCTGTTGCATTTTGCAATACTTTTTAGTTCAGCTAGGTTTGTTTCTTTTCCTTTGGTTTTAACCACTTTATAACCAGTATTTGTACAGCCAAATGTAACTGTCTTTGGTGGGACTGACATTAGGCTGTACCTCTCTTCTCCCTAAAATATATTTTGTTTGAAATTAAATTGAATATATTGATCCAAGTGTGTGCAAACATATATAACTTAAGAAAGAGGTTTATTATTTGATATTTACTAAAAGAGAGGCCATATATGTGTATGTAAATACATACACGGGCAGTACGATCTGATCCCTTTCAGGCTGTCTGTTGGTTGAGTTCCTGAACAAACTCTCTGAATGCTGCAATTATTGGGGTATCATTATGGGATGGTCACACAGGCCTCATTACAAACACAAAGTCAGCTCATAAACATTTATAAAACATAAGAAACAAGCCAGTTCTAGTCCCAATCCACAAAATGAAAGAAAAAAATGGAGATAAATACAGAGGATTTGAAAGGTCAAATATCCTCCTAGTGCCTTTCCTAATTAAACAAACTGCCGCACTTTCTAAAACCTTGTCATAAATCAACTTTTCCCTACTGGCCCCCTCTAGAACAACTACGAAATATAAACACAAGCAGAAAGTCAGATTTTAATCCCAAGTATCCACTACTCTGTTAGAATTTCAGTTTTCTCATTTGCTCTAGGTTTTCCTGTGCAAAACGCAAACCTCTGAGTGGGGAGTTCATTTACAACTGGGGTAAGACCATGCTTCCCTGGAATAGCACACGCTACAGCTTTACCTCCTCAGACAAGAAGAGATCACAAGGGTATGCAAGAAAGACAGTTTGTGACCTAGGCGAAATGCAAAATGTTTCTGGCTAGTGTCTACTCCTGTGATTTTATTTGTAGAATAATATGGTTAACTTTTATACACCACAGGTTGTTGTACCAGGAAGAACACCAGTGGACAACAGTGGGCACTTGTGATACACTTAATTTTCTTTAAATCTCATCCAGAACAATATGCAATGAGTAATGCATTTTTCACAGACATATCTGTTAAATTTCTCTAGGCATAAATGCTAAATTCAGCTTTAATGAACTGTCCTTTAGTAGAAGGCAGTTTTGTGTAATTAAAAGGAACATTTCTTTCAGTCGTTTGCAGCACTCTGAACCACATCCACACACACTGTCAAAAGTACAGAAGATCAAACCATTATCATTACTGAATCTTTTTTGCCTGCCCTTAATTAAAGCCTTCACATTTCAGTTGATGATCAAAGGCCATGTTCAGAATACAATCAAGTTTTGCAAACAAATAATGCTAGATCCTTTCCTTGGTTACTATGGATTTACTCCATCAGATCAACCATGGCTTCCAGTGGCTTCCCAGTACTCACTGCTTTTAGCTGCTCAAATGCTCTGCTCTGTCATCACTGCTATACACTCCTGGCATCTCACAGTAACTAAGTACGCACATCAGGCAAGGCTAGGCAAGGCAAGGAAAGATAAAAAGAAACTACTGAAAGCAGTCACTGAAAAATTGACTTGCACTCCTTCAATAAAGCAGCTTCCAGGAAAGCATTCCCAGCTTCAGTAAAACTGGCAGTCATATGGGAACATAATGTGCATACGCATTAACCTGGAGGTGCTCTGGGACAGTGACCATCTGCACCTTTTCTGCCCCCACAGGGAAAAGAACACTGAACTCTGCTAACACAGCCATTCAGCTCCACAGACAGCTGCTGTGGGCAGTCAGCCCATCTTCACCACCACTGCCTGCCTGAGCAAGGCACCACCACCCATTAGAATCTAGGAATAATTATTTCTTGGAATTTTTCAGTCAAAGAAGTTGCAGCTTTATGTATTTGTGCTGGGTGAGCTGAAAATGCTGAAATTGTTACTGGGTTCTGCAACAACATCAATCAGTTTTTGTAAGATAGGACCCCTTCCAGTACATGCATCAAATTAATTCTTAAAAGAAGATATTGTACATTCACCAGCTATTTATTTTCATCATATAGATTAACAATTTGCTAAATAGCCCAATCAACATATTGTAGTCGGCAAAGTAAAACACTTCCATCAATATTTTGTTGGATATGCGCTTATTGGATGAAGGACAATACCAATACAGTAATTTTCCAACCTTCAGTGCACAATTATTTCCAAGAGGCCATGTAAAACAAAAGAGGAAATCTTTTCCCAATGGGCATGCACATGGTATTGCAGGGTTTACAGTTCCAATGCAAATGCTGATCTGCAGAGAAACTAATAAATATTAAAATTGAATTAAAGATGAAAACAAATACAGGGAATATAAGTTATAACAAATTACTTCAATGTTTTATAATAACTGTATGATGTTTATTATATATTAATGAAATTTAAAATTATAAAATATTTATATATATGTGTGTATTCCCTATTACAGATAGTAGGGAAAATACATATGCCCCATTACTTGCTGTATAGCAACTGACAGTTTCATCTGTTTACTTATCTGAAAAGGTCAACCAGTAGGGCAGGACTATCTGCATCCTTTCCATAGGCAGTGTTTGAATGTGACTCTTTTGCAGAGTGTGGAGTCAAGACCATTTATTTGTGCAGCACTGACACTGTGTGCTGCCTCCAGGCACACTTCTCAAGACTTACTGTGAGGATAATAGAAAAGACATGCTTCTCAGTCTCTAAGAATCATCATAAACTGCTTTTCTTTCAGATGTCTCTACAGCTCAGTATCTTTCTCTGGGAGGCTGCATCTTTGTGTGCTTTCTATAGAATACATGGCACAAGAGAAGCATTACGAGATCCCCCAAGCAAAGACCGAGGTTAACAGAAATGAACAGCTTATGTAGGTACATAACTTGGTGTATGAATAATGAGCAGAAAAACACAAAAGTCTTGAGTGTTTCCTTACAAATACAGTTTCGTTTGTCTATTTTTACAGCTTGGGCATTTGATCAGAATCGCCTTAAAAAACCCCACAGTTCAAAAAGAACAGATTACTTGGGAATTCTATACTGAGCACACCACAAAAAATATACCATCTCCGCAACATCCCCATGGAAACTGGAACTGATCAAGAAACAGAAAAGATCTATACATTATGAGTGCTTAGGGGCATGCAGCAGAGAGTCAGATCTGATCCAGCAAGGCCTATTAACTCAGCATAATTGCCAGCCATGGCAGAGCTGCACCACTTTGCATTGTGCCTCAATGCAAAATGACACCGGCCCTGTCCATGCAAGCACGCAGTGAAGCTCAGATTTCAAGCAAAGGTTTCATAGTGGGGACACAGCCCAGCTTGGCATGGATCAGAGCTTCAGCTGCTGGCACTTGGTCTGCAGATTACCAAACACTACTAAGGTATGCAAAGAGGGAAAAAAGGCAGCTTCTGTTAGCAGCCTTTCCCCCATGAAGCACTAAGATCACACACACAGCTTGTTCCTCAGTACACTGCAAAAAAGCCTGAAAATCACAGAGCTGGAAACACCCCTTTGAAACACACTTGTAACAACCTCGCCATATTTAGGTCTATTCTATTGCACATTTATTTATTTTCAAATAGTAAATAAATAATTCTTGAAGGCAGAGTCCTAAGATTGATTTGTCTCTTGTAGTTATTGGAAATAAGAAAAAGCTGCCAAATCTAGCCACACAAATCTAAATGATCTTTAATATATTTTTAGTGTATGCAATGAAAAAATGGAAGGAAGGAATTTGGGAGGGAGGGAGGAAGGCAGGAAGGCAGGAAGGCAGGAAGGCAGGCAGGAAGGAAGGAAGGCAGGAAGGAAGGAAGGCAGGAAGGAAGGCAGGAAGGCAGGAAGGAAGGAAGGAAGGAATTCGGAAGGAAGGAAGGAAGGAAGGAATTCGGAAGGAATTCGGAAGGAAGGAATTCGGAAGGAAGGAATTCGGAAGGAAGGAAGGAATTCGGAAGGAATTCGGAAGGAAGGAAGGAAGGAATTCGGAAGGAAGGAAGGAATTCGGAAGGAAGGAAGGAATTCGGAAGGAA